>NW_024879446.1:7764321-8064321 GCF_009819885.2 Catharus ustulatus
ATTGGATTTCAAGATGAGGGGTTGAGTCTTAGGGGCTCAGAAATAGCTCATCTCCATGACATCTGTTTCCTTAGGATTTTTCTGAGTTAATGCTCTCTGCCATTAGTAGCCTGCACACTATCTTTTATCCATACACACAGTGTGTCTCAGTCTCTAGAAAGAGAGGGAGCTATTCAGAAATAGGAGAGTGTAAGACCATGCAAATTTTATTTAAAAGCATTCAATTGAGTACAAATGTATTGTATTCATTGTGTTCTTTTTGCCAGTCTGCGTGTGAGAGTGGCATGGATTCCTTGACCAAAATGTGAGCTTGCTGTTGTGGCCCACACTCCTGAAGGCTGTAAGCAGATAGATGTGAAGTGGAGGGAGTGTGGATGGAGAGGACAATCCTCATCCAGCATGGTCCTGGTCTATATAGTTTTTCACTTTTCATGGCTTGAGCCTGGCCCAACAGGCAAGGTGGAATGTTTGGAGTTCCCCAGTCCCCCCATTACTCCAAAGCAATGCTGTGGCTGTGCCAAGATGCAAAGAACTGAATTGCCTTCCATGAATCAAAGTCAAGACTGAATGTTCTTTTATCTGCTTATCTGTTAAAAAAATACTCACTTCTGTTTCTAGGAATAGTGGGGAAAACTATGCATAGTCAACACTGAAGTCTAGAAATATTTACAATTTTTTAAGAATCATTGCTGAAAACAGTTGAGTGTGGAAACATTTCCAATTGTAGCACTATAGTGCAATATAACATTAATTATTGTCATGCTACTTAATGCCCACAGATATTTCAAATGCACAGTGAGAACAGTAAAAATGCAAGCAAGTCTTCAAATTATGTAGGTTTAAAAGTGAAACATATGGCTATTTCCTAGAAGATATGTTACTAGTAATGTAGCATATGGGTGTCCATATGGAAAGGATTGCACTGCCAGTACTGTAGAGATTGAACTCATATATCACTACTAAGGAGATAGAAAAATGTGTCTTAGTCACTTGCTGATTATTAGTGTTGGTAATGCAATTTTTTGGTTTTGTTTATTTTTTTAAAGCTGCAGGCCAGACAGATTGATTATTTGTAAATTCATAGCTTATAAAATTGTAAAACAGAGTATTTGAATAAATTCATAAATGGTATCTAATCCATTTTACTGCATTTCTATACCACTGTATTTATTGTACACCCCATCAAAACCCAAATCTGTTTACACTCATTAAAATAAGGTGATTCAATCTACAGTTGACACAGTTATTCTCTAAGGTTATGTTTCTTAAGCCACTCATGAAGTTCTTTCATTTATTCTCCCCTTTCACTGAGAGGATTCCAGTGGGTCATTTGTCTATTCCCCCATTTTTATACCTGGCAAATAACCAATCCTCTCACAAAATGTTTTTTTCCACCTTCTTTGTTTCCTTCTTCGTTCAGACTGCACTAAGAAGGAAAGCACTTATCTTCATGCTGTTTTCTGTTGGTAACATCTGAAGTGGAAGGGTTTTCCTCTGTGTGGACTTGGGCCACTAGGAGAAAAAGTCCACGCTGCTCTGACACTGCATTCTGCCAGGAACATGAGCGCTTCTCAGCAGCATCTGGTGCATCTTTGAGTTTAAAAATTCCTGCAGGCTTAAATCTGTATGGTTATTGTTATGTTATATTTGATCCATCACAGTCAGTAGGTGCTTCAGAAAGAGGTGATGGTCAGGTACAACACGTTCATACTTGTGCCTAAGATGGATATTCTCCAGCATAAACACTTCACTCAATGATTAATTGGCAGCTGGGCTATTCACGTTCATGGCTGCTTTTATTATAAGTAACCAGTGATGTTAGTGATGATGGCAAAAATCAAGTTTGCTGGCAGAACTTTGTAGCAAAGGTCTGTATGAGATATATTTATTAGCCTTTTTAAGGTTTTCAGTAATGGAAGTAATTTTAAAGTAAAAACATTTTGGGGAAAAAGCATTCATAGGAACTAAGGTGTGCTTGAAGGTATTCTTGCAGGCGAGGCAAATAAAAAATGTCATTTTCCAGTCTGATGGTGTTAGTTTGTGCCCAGTACAGAATACCTAAGTGCCAAGCATAGCGTAGCACGTGTTTCTTTTTTTAAAGCTATGTGAATGGGTTATGTATTCATCAGAGATGTATATCTGCAGCAACCTTCCAGACAGCAACTACATGTAGCAATTAAAACAGTTACATTTTTGTGGCATGCTAGAAAAACACTAGTCATGCAAAACATGCAGTCCGTGCTTGTCCTATAGTGGTTCATACAAAGTCTACACTAAGATGAATGACAGTGTGAAATATATCAATATTTATAATAAAGCAGAAACTTAGTTTCTAAAAAAGGGTAAAAATATGCTAAGTAGATTTTGAGTTTCAAGTTAACACTCTCTAAATGACAATAATATAAGGTACAGCATAAAAATAATTGTATGACAGAATCTTAAGTTATGATTCTCCTTTGCTCCTTTTATAAAAAGGATTCTCCTTTGCACCTTTTATCTTAGGCGTATAAACCTGCAAGCTGTTTATTGCACATTGATTCAGATGTATCACAAGCATTGTATATGACTCGTGGGTTTTGCCAATTTTAAACAAAATAAATTACACTCATACAAATTCCACTTTTGCATCAAAGTATGGCATTGCTGTGTTATGACCACTCCCGTATGTTACAACTATATGCAAATAACAGCAATTTTCATAGAAAATATGTAAGTAATTGTTCAATTTGCTAATTGTTCAATTGCCTTCCATATTTAGTCAGATAGTGTGGAGTTCACCTCAGCTTGTGCTAGCCATGAGTAAGTCATTTGTACCTCTTCAGCTGGTGACCTGTGGTCCACAAGGACAATTCATCTTTTCAGACATTTCCAGAAGTACCTCTCCACTGAGCTGACTACAGAGCTTAGACAAATAGCAAAGATAAGGCTTCTCACTTCACATGACTAAGATTAGATGAGATTAATGCATCCTTAATTTTTTTCTAAATTATATTATTATGTCTTTAAAGAGAGAGTACAGCTTTATGTTGGCACACAGTTCATAACACATAACACACATTTAACACACACATTTAACTGTGAAAAAGACCTAGTGACATAAGCAAATAAAGTCCTTTCTTTTGAACTTATTAATATCAGTAGTATTTGAGATTAAACTTATCCTTGCACTTAGTTGCCTGATAATTTGAAAACAGTTTGTCAAAGTTAGCAAAGAATACTGGGACATTTAGCTAAAGACAGAGTTGCTTGATATTAGTTATTATTATGCTTAAAATATCCAGCCCATCTTTAAAATCGCATTTTGAATTTGTAGATGTATTTTTCTATATATGTCATCAACATACCCTGCTGTATTTTCACATCTCTTTTAAAGCACTGAAATACAGCAGTTCAGAGTTTTCTTTAGGAAGTTTTAACTACAATTGTTTCTTTCATTCTCCTAAAAGCTGAGAGTCAATACAAGATCAAGTTCATTTGGGAACACATTATGTCTCTAAATGTGTGACTTTTAAGTTTGTACGGTCTCTAACTTAGTTGTGCATTTGCTGTATGTCTTACTGAGAAATGTTATTTTGGGTGCTTGAAATTAGACTAGCAGAGACTAAGATCTCACGTGTCAGGGGAGGGATTTAGACATATATCTAACACAGAACGTCTTAGCTGATTTGTATAGTAGGACTGATGTCAGGAAGGGAAAAACGTATCTAAACGGGTTTGTAGCCAGAATCATGGATCATGAGTGCCAGTATACTTCAGGAACAAGAGAAGATTCTGCAAAATCAGAAAGAAAAGTCAGAAAGCAGTCTGGTGGAAGTGTCATGTACAACTGTGCCAGGTGCAGTGAGTTTAGATTAGTGTGAAAGCCTTTCTGCTGTAGCTACTGTATTCTAGTAGTTGCAAATTCTTTTACAATCTTGAGCTACTAGAGTTAAGAATCATAAAGTCAAAAGTGAATGTGGATTTGTGCAGTTGCTTTGAGTGGTGGTAGGTGCTCTGATCATCACTGATTCTGCTCACATGCCCAGGAAGGAGAACAGATGTGTACGTGTGAGCACAGAGGGGGACATTCTCACATCTGGGCTGCATTTACTGCCCAACCAGGAAGTGTGGAGGGCTTGCTCTGCACCTCGCTGCAGATCCACGCCTCTCAAGACTTCCAAGAATGATCCAGTATGAAAGTTTGCTTAAAAGAGTGGAGTGATTACTGGTTTGACGGGTAGGAGAAAATTGATCTTGATGCCTTTTGCCACTGATCATCCCTCTTGTGAGGTTCATGTTAAAATAGATGTGATAAGGCTACCACACATACATACCAGGAAATTCCAAAACTGACTGAATTGATATAAAAGTGGTAAACTTTTTTGAATACTGCACCAGTATTTTTTTGTTTGTTTGTATTTTAATGTCTTAAACAGATGTTTTAGTTTTCATTCTGAGAGCAGATTTTTAAAATACCATGATAGAATGGTACAGTAATTTCACGATTATAAGCCGCACTGAGTATAAGCCGCATCTCCGGGTGTCGGCAACTTTTCATTCTTTGTCCATACATAAGCCACACCTGATTATAAGCCGAACATTACAATACAGAGTGTGATAAAAGGTATCTATTCTATCACCATCTGTTGAGGGTGGGGGCAGTGATCCTTATCTCAACTGCAGATATTCTGCTAATGGACCATCCATTGAAACCATGCGGGGCATTGTTCTTTATCTTTTCACAACCCATCCTTCCTCCAGCGAGCCATTTTCTGCTAATGGCCCATTGAGTCCCACTGTGTGACTGATAAAATTACTTCATCCCATTGGAAATTGCTCCAGCCAGGGGGAAGAGCCCAACATTTCTTACCAAGATGAAAACAGAGGTTTTGGGACACTAAGGAAGCCCTTTCTCCATTGGACTCCAGAGGAAAACCGTATTTCTCCACTACACCACTGGACATACAGAGGGAAACTGCGCCTTCTACAGGAGCCCTGCCTCCAACTGAGCCACATCTGTCACTGCAGGGGGATGTAGGCCACCATTTAATGGGACTACTACCAACACCCTGCCTGACGGGGTGTCAGGTTGTACTCTGACTTTGTCAGGGTTTGGAGTTTGTTTCTTTGCAGTATTTTATTTCTATTTTAATTTCCCTAGAAAATAACTGTTATTCCTAATTCCCATATCTTTGCCTGAAAGCCCCTTGATTTCAAAATTATAATTTGGAGGGAGGGGGTTTACATTCTCTATTTCAAAGAGAAGCTCCTGCCTTTCTCAGCAGACACCTGCCCTCCAAACTAAAAGAGCAACTTTTTGTTCTTTGTCCATATATAAGCCGCACCTGATTATAAGCCACACTTTGGGTTTGGACCAAAATTTTAGTCAAAATGGTGCGGCTTATAATCGTGAAATTACTCTACTTCTGTTATATTTCATTTTATACTCTGACCAGGTTTTCTCAGTCCTTAAATATTATTTGGGATTTTGGTGGGTTTTGGGTTTTTGTTGGGTTTTTTTTATTTTCTCCTTTTTCTACTGGTCCCACAAAATCTTCTGGCTTCTGAAATTAGTCTTGATTCTACTGTGCCTCCTCCCACATGCTGGTTACATAGCCTATGTACCCTTTGTCAGCAGAGGAGTTCCCAGGTGGAAGCCAGGACAAATTTCAGTTTGCTGCTTTGCTTCTCTGCCTTGGGAATTCAAATCTTATCCATATGAGACTGTTACACTGTTTTAATTAAAATGTTTTAAAGTCAATATGGTTAAATCTGTTCAAACTCCTTATACAGAAGCACTTAAACCTGCTTAACCTTTGCTAGAATTTGTTTAGCTAACATTGATAAATTGCTGAAGTAAGCTAAATTAATTTAACTGAGGTCTTAGCTGGGATAAGTGCATTTACATTAGATGTTTGCACCAGTTTAACTGGATTTAAAATCAATCACTTTAGTTAAATCAATGCATTTTTCCTTGTATGAGCATGACCTTAGTTAAATAATTTTGTTGTATGCAGCATGGTTCTTACAAAAAAAGAAAAAAAAAGGTCCCAACATTCTGGAATACACGTTTTTATTCCTAAGTAAATTGGACAGGTTTGTGATATCTTTAAATCATGCTTAAGATTCCTTGGTGGTTCTACTCAGTATGGCTTTTTTTGGAGACAGGAACGTAATCACCTTTTTGAAATTGAGAGATCTAGAGTCTTTGCCACCTGACATAACTTCTTGGTGTTTTAACCATGATAAGCTGCACAAAACAACAAATAAGTGGACTTAAGTACTTAGTTCAGAATCAAAAATATTCTTCTGGAATGATTTGACTAAAGGAATCTGTTCAAGTTATTGAATGAAACTCAGTCTGTTCTTTAACTGTTATTATTTACTGATAGCAGTAATGTAACGCATATAACACGAAATCCTTGATACTTGACCTAAACATAAATTCTGAAAGCTGCTTCAAAGAAAATGATTGCTGAAATTATTGTTGAAAATTTTTCAACATTTCTGCATTCTGGTTCAGTATGAATTCTTACAGAGCTTGATATCTAGAGTGCAGACATCTAATGTCCTTCCATGTCCAAAAATAAATCTCAGATATCTAAGGAATAAAAGCTTATGTTATGTATGAATTTTGTTCCTTTGTAAGATGTAACACTTGATTAAAGTGTAACACTTAACTAAGTCTTGCTGCACACCTTGCAACAATTGGAATTTTTAAATTGTGCTTGAGTAAAGGACACACTCTTTGAGTAGAACAGAGAAAAGCTGAAATAGAAATCTACAGTAATTTCACGAATACAAGCTGCACCATTTTGACTAAAATTTTGCTCCCACACCAGAAATGTGGCTAACACTCAGAAGCGGCTAATATGTGAATAATTTTCTGACATTTACAACCGCAGAAGTGCCAGTCAGGGTGCCGAGCCGAGCACCTGCCAGTAAAAGACGGCATTTCGCGATTGTTACAAATTGTTACTCTGTTGTGCCACAGGTGGAACCTGGCTCCCTGCAGGCAGCACGGGGGGTGGGGAGAGAGGCGGGAGAGCTCTCTCCTTCCCTCCTCTGCCGCAGCCCGGGGGAGAGACGGGGGGGCCCCATGCCGCCATCCCTGCGGCCCGTGGGGTAAGCAGGGGGGTCCTGTCCCCACCTGCCGCGGCAGGAGCAGGCAGGCTCCCTCCCCACCCGCCGCCACCGCCGCGGGAGCGGGATGGGCTCCATCCCTGCCTGCCACCACAGGGTAGCATCGGGCCAGCGCGACCGAGCCCAGAAGCAGCGGCCGGCCCCAAGCGACCCCGCCGAGCAGCAGCGCCGGGCTGGGCCACCTGGCCCCGTCAGCAGCCCCGAGCGGGCCGAGCCTGCCACAGCCCAAGCCGAGCCAGTAAACCCTGCAATCCCGTGATTCTGTTACTAATTGGCAACTTTGTTGCACGTGGGTCCTCGCTGCGAACAACAGAGCGGCTTATACTCAGGTGCGGCTTATTTATGGACAAAGAACGAAATGTTTGCCAACATCCAGAGATGCGGCTTATAGTCTGTGCGGCTTGTATTCGTGAAATTACTGTAATTTGGGTTTTGGTGGGGTTTTTTTTGTTTGTTTGGTTGGTTGGTTGGTTTTGTTTTGTTTTGGGGTTTTTTTTGTTGTTGTTTGGTTTTTTTTTAGTTTGTTTACTTGTTTGCCATTTGGGGGTTTTTTGTTGTTTTTTTTTGTTTGTCTATTTTGGGGTTTGAATGGGTTTTTTCTTTGTTTTTGTTTAGGTTTTTGGGGTTTTTTTTGGAAGTCCTTTGGGTAGTAGCTGGGGAGAATATACTCAGCTTTATTTTGTAATCCAAAAGTCAAACAGTGTACAGTAAGCAGGGAAATTAATTTTTATTTTCTTATGTTCTGTCCCCTAAGACTCAATTAACAAGCATCTTGCTTGTTTGGGGATTTTTTTCTGGGAAGTGAAGTAGTTTTGATCTTTCAAGTCAGAGACCTGACTGCTTTCATTTTACATGCCAGAAAATTAAATTTAAGTTGTGGCTTTAACAAGAATATTTATAGTAGATATGCCTTGCATAATATGATTACATGTATTCCTGATAATCCACCATATACTTGTCAGTATTCCTGAGCAAAGCAGGTCCTAGGCACCTGTGATTCCTCAAATAAAAAGGCGATACATTCTCTGTGTCAGCTTTAAAAATGTTGGAATATGCATGCTGTGTTTATTTAAAATGGCTTATCTCATTGAATTTGTCAAAGATTGCATAATAAAACCTTAAATGCATTATCCTGTGCTCAAGGAAAAAAAAAAATATGGCCAGTGATCCTTTGTTAGACAGAGGTTCCCAGGGGAAAGCAATAGTAATTACGAAGTAGTGCAGCCCTTTGGAGATATCATTTCCAAGGGACCTTATGCAACAGGGTTAGAATTTCACATTTTGTTTTCTCACATCACGAACTACCACCTGCAGAAAGGAAACAAGACTTAAAATATCCTTTTGTCAGGATACACACCAATCTCCTGATCACATTAGAAATAGTATAATATTTTTCTGAGATAAAGGTTTATTTCTTTATCTTTATAGATTTCAAAATAGATCTGTAATGCTGTCATATTTTAATTAATATCTTCTTTCAAATGTCTATTAGTGTAATGAATTTTCCATTCTATGATTCTTTTTAATGGGCTCTGGATACTCTGCGGTACATGCTGGGTACTGGGCTTCTGCCCAGTAAAGCTTGAAATCTGAGCTATTACATGAATGATCCATCTCTTTTTGTGATGCAGATGTACTTTGTCAGAATTTCTGTTTTCATATCAAAATTCATGATGAGGAGTCTGCAGTACTTGTAATGCATTTATGTTGAATTCTGCACTCTGAGTTCTTCTGGTGCTGCCATGCTGAAATAGCCTTGAAAATATTCCAGTGAAATTTTGCAGCTGCACATACATTCATGGCATAATTAAGACAAAAAAATGAAGAGTGAGAGATCCAGTTTGATCACAGACATGCAGTTAGTGTCTGATTCTTAACTTCTGATGTAGATCTCTGCAGTTTGTTGTGAAGGTTGAGGAACAGTTTGAGATTTTTACACACTGGCATGTTTTTTACAGATATTTTCCCAGCTGTTTAAATCAGCCTCTACAAAATACTCATTGAATATGTGTGGATGGTCACATGCAACTCAGGACTCTGTGCCTGTCTTATTATATCTACTTGCACTTAACGCTAATTTCCACTTTTTGTTTGTTTATTTTGTTTTTAGAGGGAATCTGAAGGTTGACCATTTAGCTATGTATGTGTTTCAAACTGCTTAAGCTGCTAGTAATGTATTATTTTGGTAGGAACTCCCAGCACATGAAGTATTTTAGATACACAAAGTCAATGCATGTAAGAGTTAGCAGTAATAAAATGTTTCACATACAATTCCCAAATCCCTTTCCTTCCAAAAAATGAAATTGAAAAATAACTTGCTTGAGTACAAAGTACAGTAATTTCATGAATACAAGCCGCACCAATTTGACCAAAAGTTTGGTGGAAACCCGGAAGTGCGGCTAATATTCGAGGGCGGCTAATACATGAAAAATATTCTAAAAGCTGCCAACACGGAAGTGAGAGCCCGCGGCAGCCCCAAGCCAAGCTGGAGCCCGGCCGGCCCCGGCTGAGGTGGGAAAGCCTGGCAGAGGCAGGGCCAGCAGTGTGGGGATCGGGTGGCAGAGCCTGGGCCAGCAGGGCGGGACAGGGGGGGCGGCAGAGCCCGGGCCAGCAGGGCGGGGGAGCCTGGGAGAACTGGGGCTAGCAGTGCAGGGGAGCATGGCAGAAGCAGGAAGCCCAGCGGGTGGGGCTGCCTGGCAGCGGGGGAAGCCCAGCAGAATCGGGGCCAGCAGCGTGGGGGAGCCCAGCGGTGCGGGGGCCTGCAGTGCCGGCCAGGGCGAGCAAACGCAGCGGCGGTGCAGACGGGAGGGGGCGGCCGGCGAGCCTGGCGGCGGCCGCCCCACCGGCAGAGCCTGGCAGCGGTGGCAGCCCTGCCGGCCAGGTGAGCTAGCATGGCGCGGGGCGGCCGGCGTGCCTGGCAGCGGCGGCGGCGGCTGGCCCGCTGGCAGGGCGAGTAAACGCAGCGGCAGGGCGGCCGGCATGCCTGCCAGCAGCGGTAGCGGCTGGCCCGCCGGCAGGACGAGCAAACGCGGCAGCGAGGCATTGCTGACGGGAGAGGGGGGGCCAGTGAGCCCGGCGGTGGCTGCAGCACCACCCGGCCGGCCCTGTCGGCAACCATGAGCGGGCCGAGCCTTCCTGGCTCCGCCCCGAGCCAGTAAAGCCCGCTATGCCGCGATCCTGTTACTAATTGGCCAATTTGTGAAAGCTGCACACGGATTCTCGCTACGAACGAAAGTGCGGCTAATATTCGGGGTGCGGCTTATCTATTGACAAAGACAGCAACATTGTCGAGGCACCAGAAGTGCGGCTTATACTCCGTGCGGCTTGTATTCGTGAAACTACTGTACCCAAATTTGTCTCTTTTAAGTCCTCAGAGTGCTCTGTATTTACAGTAGGGCTTCTTTTTACAGTTGATGTGGCAAAACTCAGGGACAGAGAGAAGGAAGAGAGAGGGAGATAGAGGAAAAGATCTTCCTTTTCACTGGCAGTATTTTTAAATGACCTGTGGATATATAAACCATAAAAGACTATGTTTGACAAAGCAAGGCTTGAATTCTATCTAAAGATATGCTAGATGTTAAGTATGTAATTGTAGATATTTGCTGAATAAAGTGTCTTTTTGGAGAAATCTATATGCAACTGACTAAAATGTAAAAGCACTCGTCATAGAACCAGGAAAATATTGATCTCTTTTCTTTTTTGTGAGAAGTAATTCTAGATCAACAGTAAGTCTATTAAAGGAAAGAGATCCTTTTTCTGAAAGCATGGGCTGTCTATCCAGCTTGCAGTCAACACTTTTTTAATGCCTCTGACCAGAAAAACGGCAATGATTTTTTTTAAGGCTTTTGATCTAAGTTTATTTTTAAAAGTTAACATTTAGTGGAAGAATAAAATTACTTTTCATTTAAAGACAGTACCTGTGTCTACAGGTAAAATGAAATTTTATTTCTATTGTTGAGAAGAGAGATCTCTAGTGAAAATTAAATCAACTTCCTGCTTGACATATCAAATCATAAACTAAAACTATTTTCCATAAATACTGCATTAAAAAGTTTTAGAACCCTGAGTGGAACAGATTGCTACTGTATACCCACTTCACTGCAAAACTAGTCAAAGGTTCACTGAAAAGCTGGTCAAAGGATTCAGTTTCATTTCCCTTTTTAATCTCAGTAAAAGCTGTTCCTGAGAGTTTGAACATGCACCATAGGCGTCCTATTTTCCCATTATTTGTCTCTACATGCTTCTTCTCTTCACGAGACTTTATGATATGACCAAGTTTCCTACACCAGTGGTCAAAGAGAAACAATGTATTCTCACACTGATTATTATTTAGAATCTATTTTGTTATGGATGAGAGTATGTCCAAAAGCTGCTTTTCCCAGGACAATGCTAATGTTTTTAAATGGGCCCTGCAGGCAACCGGAACTTCAGATCTCTGAGTGACACATGCAACCCTGAAATGCTTTCTTTTCTGCACTTAAATGTCAAAGAAGGTCAGGGGAAAAAAAAACCTAGGTGGAAAAAGTGTAATTCATGCTGTTGTATGGGAAGAGTGGTAGTGCTTGCAGAACAACTGCTCAGCTTTGAATTAAAAAAAAGGTGTTTTATGATTCCTCTTTTCCCTTTCTGGCATTCCACCGCAAAACTTGAGTGACTGCATTGATTCCAAAGACACAGAAGTTATTAAAGAAAGAGCAAGAAAGATCAGGAGATCCATGCTTTGTTCCTGTCACAGATTTCATTAAGTTTTGGGAATTACCCTTAATTTGGCTTTTTCTTTTTTCCTATCTGATAAAAATACCTTTTTTGAAGTGGCTTTTAGATGGTGTATTTTACCTATGATACCAATGCTACCAACCTTTAATCAAGAACATTTTACTCTAATTACATTATTGCATCGAAATAGTGCTTCACAAACCTTACTGTCACTGAAATCTCATTTTGGTGCATCATGAGGAAGTGTTTCCAGGTAGCCAAATGCTTTGGCAGTGCAACACAGCACATGATCTGCAGGCTCCTGTCAGCTGCCCTAGTGAAAACATTAAATTTAGATATGGGTTCACTAGTTTCTGTCTTCTGTGAGGGACTTGATAGAGTGAAAAAAAAATGCAAGAAACAAGAGGGTAGTGGAAATTTGTCATGGGATTAGATATGTGCATGAAGACTTTAAAGTCTGCTAAGTTCTCAGACTTTTTATATTTTATCATTAAAAATTGAGATGCATTTTTTCATATAAAGAGTGTCACCAACGGCTCTGTTGGCTTTAGGCATAGTATGTGATTCCAGATGCACTGCATGTATTTCAGGAAGACCCTTGTTGAAAATCTTTATCTAACCTTGGAAAACAAAGAGTTTTTTGAAGAGGGGTCAAAACAAATGCATTATACAAAACCTTGAGGATTTAGTTCTTCAATGATAGAAAAAATCTGCTTCAAAATTACCTTTGTTATTTATCTTTTTAAATATTTTCAGATCATAGCTATATTTGCTGGTATAATATATATTATATAGACCTATATATAGGTATATTTGCTGGTATAGTAAATACCAGTACAGCAAATATTCAGATTAAGTTCATAGTCTTTCCCAAGTTCAAAGATAGTTTTTAAATTGTGTAAAATCCCATTCAGTTTGTCCCCTTAGCAGAAAAAATAACCAATAAATACCACAAATTAGTCAGATGTGCATTTTTCTATTGTTCCTGGAAGCAGACTTCCAAAATCTTTCTAAGAGGACTTGATCCCATTATTTACAAAAAAAAAAAAAAAATCAGTGGCAACTTTATAGCTGACGGTTGGAGAGGTATTGACTCTGAACACAGCACTATTTTTGTGAAGTGATTTTCAGAACTCCATGCAACAGTTCATCAATTGAGAAAAAAGCCTATAATCAAAACCTATGCACACACACAAGAGGGAAATCAGCTTCATCCTGATTCTTTGACATTTTCTTGCTTTTGAGTAGATACAAATAAAAGTGTGTGTGTCAGCTCTTTGGTAGTTACCCTGCAATCAGCTGGCCTAAAGAGACATTTCACAAGTTACATTTTTCATTTTTTTTTCATTGAACATTACACTTGATATTTTTCTTTCACTTTGTTTTTGTCTCTATCTAGTCATAAAATATGAAGGATGAAAGCGCAAAAACATAATTAACAAAGAGTTAACAAAAGAAACTGTTGAAATTGCTTGTAAATTATTATACTTATTTATCTATTATTAATGCAACTATCTGACAACAGTCTTCCAAATTTGCAACTAGAGCAGTCAGATCAAAAAAGGATAAAATGAAAGAAAATATTATATAATTAGCTCATGGTTTTTTGAATCTATGAAAGCTATTTTATAAAGAATATACCCATTCCCTCACAATTTTCTGGAAATAGCTTATGTTGATTTAAACTACATGTAATTTGCATTCAGATTTTAGTTCTTTAGTAGGGAGAATTCTTATTTCAGCAGTATTCTGAACTATAGAAAAAACTGCATTGAAAAAAGAAACACTGAAAAAAACAGCATGAGAAGGTGTCTCATTTACAGTCAGACAAATACCACTACTAAGGAAAGGATCAGTATAATACTGCTTAATATATTTCACAACACCTCTTTTGGTTCTTCAGTTATAGATATACTAAAGCTTTTAAATTTTAAAATGTGATGTAAAATCTAAGATTTTAGTTTTGTATATACGAAGGTGTTGAAAAGTTGTGCATTTCAGGAAGAAATAAGCAAATTGTGCCCTTGTGATAGTTCACATCCCAAACTGGTTTTTAAAAAGCCACTGTTTTTCATAAATATTCTCTATTAGCTTCTCTATTGGTCTACTTCCTCTTCTTGATTCACCCAGTTTGCCAGATTGCCAAGTAGACAAGTCCATATGTAATGTGTTGTACTGCAGGGTGCAAGGGTAAACACTTTCTGGTCCAAGAAGCTTTTTTGCAATTATTTTTACTGTCCTTTTGGAGATCAGTTCACTGATAGTGGCTCTGACTAGTGTTAAACATCTACAGATTGGCAAGCTTTAAAGTATTTCTTCAAAGTTACAGTGCTAAACTAAAGTTGCCTCAGATTTTATTTTCTGTAACTTGTTTTTCAGTTCAATTATTTGTTTGTCAGTCCTCCACAAGTTATTTATTCAAGCTCTCAAATTTTCCTGGTTTAGGATTTTGTAGCAATCAGATACACATAAAACAAAGTAAGCAGTCTTTTAATGACAGTGGTTGTTCAGGAAAAGAAATGTTGGGTTTTGGGTTTTAAAAAGAAATACATATATATTCTACTGGTCATTAATGAGCGGTATTCTACAATCTGTCGTGGGAATGTAGGAAACCTTCCTTCTCAGGTAGTGCTATAGAGAAAGATAGTATTTAATGTCATTTTAGTGCAGCCACAAAATGGTCCAGGTTCTTAGTCACGAAAATCAACATAGTGCCATTGAAGTGAAGGAAACTTCAGATTATGACAGGTTAGATCTTCCTGAATGAGGAATGATAATGCCTATTATATGTTCTTTTGCTGCCGTACTAAGTTACTGTTTTCAGTGCACCTGGGAATGCGCTGCAGGTGTGACTGAGAACAAAAATGTTTTACAGATGTGGAAAATTTCTCATGTTTTCTTGTGTTTTCTCTTTGAGTAAAACTGTTCTTACCATGCTCTAATGCTGAATGTAACTATTCTTAGAGATTATTTTGTAGCATACAATTTCTTCTTCCTCAGAAATAACCCTCACTTGTTGCTGACAGCTGAAACCACTGTCTGTCTACATGTATAGATCTTCTACTGGAAACTTTAATTTAAAATATCAATACTAGGAGAATTCTAATTTTTGTCTCCCAAAGATAATGCTTAGAAGAGAATGGCTTCACACACAAATGCAAAATACTTGGACACTAGGATTTTGCTAGAAGTTCTTGAATCACTGGGGAGCCGTGAAACTAAGTTCTGTCAGTTCCATTTGACCATATGCATGATTTTTGCTGCTGTAGGCCTTTAACTAAACAGAAATGGCCACTATTGTCTCTGTAAGGTTGCATGAAGGGAACAGCAATTTGTGAAATTATTTTACATGAAAGGGTCCTTAATGTGCTTATTGAACACTGCAATTTCTTGATGATGTGTTACCAAGATATATATATAGAGAGAGAGAGAGAGAAACAGAGAGAGAGAGAGAGATGTATATAGATAAATATGTTATAGCATCGATTTCTTGATAATATATTATGCAAACTGAGAGTAACTGCATGTTGTTTAGCTGATGAGTTGCTGCAGTGGGAGTTGTATTTGTGGCATCACCACTCAATTGACTGGCATCTCACTTCTGTGTCATGTCTGGTGCTTCAATCTGAGCTGTTAATTTACTTCAGAACCAAAGGGTTTCCCACATGGCACAGAAGTGTCATTTTGGGGGGAAAAAAAGAGAAAGGAAAAAAAAAAAAGGTTTATTTTCGATCAATTAAATACAAAATTAGAAATAAAAAAGGAACAAATCTTGTTATGGTTTTTATCATGAAACTTCATCGTACTGAGGTGAAAGGTAATAAAATAATTAAATGTTTTTCCACTGACTTGTTACTCCCTAGTGTATGGTCTAACTAGTACAGGAACAAATATATTTTAAAAAACAGACAATCAGGGCAAATGTGATTATCTATGTTCACCAGTACATTTTTATGTCCTAATGTTGTTGTTAACACACTTTTGCTACAATTATGTCTGAAGTTTATGTGAGTGTAGCTCACATAGCTGAAATATTCAGCTCAGTGAATATTCAGATGAAATATTCTCACTAGCTGCAATACTGCAGAGGTCAAAATGGATACATTAGTCTTACAGTTTACAGTCCCTGTAGAATCAGTTTGCAAATGGTTGCAGAGGTGAAATTGGCCTTACATCTGAACTTTCTGAATCTATTGGTAATGACTGTATATTCTAGGGGGATGAGCATCGTCTAAGTACAGTAATTTCACGATTATAAACCGCACAATTTTGACTAAAATTTTGGTCCGAACCCGGAACTGTGGCTTATAATCAGGTGCAGCTTATATATGGACAAAGAATGAAAAGTTGCTGGTTTAGTTTGGAGGACAGGTGTCTGCTGAGAAAGGCAGGAGTTTGTCTTTGAGAATGGAGAATGTAAACCCCCTCCCTCCAAATTATTATAATTTTGAAATCAAGGGGCTTTCAGGCAAAAATATGGGAATTAGGAATAACAGTTCTTTACTAGGGAAATTAAAATAGAAATACAGTACTACAAAGGAACCAACTCCAAACCCTGACAAAGTCAGAGTACAACCTGACACCCCGTCAGGCAGGGTGTTGGTAGCAGTCCCATTAAATGGTGGTTACAGTCCTCTTGCAGTGACAGATGTGATTCAGTTGAAGCAGTGCTCCTGTAGAAGGTGCAGTTTCCCTCTGGAGGTCCAGTGGTGTAGTGGAGAAATCCGGTTTTCCTCTGGAGTCGAGTGGAGAAAGGGCTCTCTTAGTGTTCCAAAACCTCTGTTTTTATCTTGGTAAGAAATGTTGGGCTCTTCCCCCTGGCTGGAGCAACTCCCAATGGGATGAAGTAATTTTATCAGTCACACAGTGGGACTCAATGGGCCATTAGCAGAAAATGACTTGCTGGAGGAAGGATGGGTTGTGAAAAGATAAAGAACAATGCCCCACATGGTTTCAATTGATGGTCCATTAGCAGACTCTCCCACGGAGATAAGGATCACTGCCCCCACCCTCAACAGATGGTAATAGAATAGCTACCTTTTGTCACACTCTATTGTAACCCCAGACAGTTGCCGACACCCAGATGTGCGGCTTATAATCTGGTGCGTCTTATAATCGTGAAATTACTTACTAAAAATACATAAAAGTGGTAAATAATGTGAAACTTGTGCTCAGGCCCTGTGGACTGGCAGCCTGAAGTATTGCTGATTCCTATAGTCTGAAAAAAACCCTTTCCTTCTTGTTTTTCTGACACAAGGAAATCATACAGTTCTTAGTGAAACTGTGCAACTATTTCCACAGCTTCAAAACTGCAGCCAAATTTTCTAGCACTGACAGGTTATGCTTTGTAGATCTGTTATACATTTAGACACTATGAGCACCAAATATGCCTCAGCAACAGGTTAATTGCCCTGAGAAGTGTTTGTTTCAGATAACTGGTATGAATGTGTTACAGGTCTGAACTGATCAGCAGTTCATTGATAGTGAGTTTTTCTGAGTATATAATTTCTGTAAGTTATCTCTGAAGTCTTACAGTGTAGAATATATATTCTTTTAAGGTATTGTTAAACAGAACTCGTTAAAGAAATTTTAAACTACACGGCTGTTTCCTAAAAGGAAGCAGCTAACTCAGCTTAATTACAAATAATTAACATAAGCCTTAAATAGCTGAAGCTTCTTCACTCCTGGTGTTTGGCATCTTTGAGATATTTAGAGGAAATAACAGGTCACAGACCTAAATCTAGATATTTTTTTCTGGTGTCCAGATATTGGTTAACACAGTAAATTAACTCTGCTTCTGGAGCTAATGCCATCCATTCTTCAAAGTCTTTCATTGGTGGCCTTTAGTCAGTGATGGAGATGATTACATTTTGATTTAAAACGAAATTCAAATAATCAAAGTCAAGTTTGCCCTTTTCATTGAGATCAAAATAGAAATTTCTTATAATCCAGGTGAATAATGGAGATATGGGGAAGGCTGCTTACACAACTGAGTTAGACTCAGTTATCACATAAAAGTGATAATTTTCAGAAAATGAAATTTTTTTAGAATAAACACCAAGACAATTGATTTTGTAGTAGACGATACTTAATATTTGCTGGTAAAGCATTCTGTCTATGAAAATTTTTCAATTGTTATCTACTTTGAAATGATTAAGTAGAAGTAAACAGGCAGTAATTACATTTGGTGAGGAGACTTCAGTTTTTTTCCCAGCTTTGGTCTCCACCCTGATGTCAGCATCTATTGAACTGAGATTTATTAAGGCAATGTGTCTCCTTCTTGAAACTATGTCTTAACCTGGTGTAAAATTCTGAATAAATTACTGCTGGCTTCTCCACTGGATTATTTGCAAAACTTCTCAATATATGCCCCAGAACATGCTCTAATTTCTAGATAGCTTTTAAGTTCCTTCCAAATGTTGATTTTACTGTAAGACTTTGGTCTTTTGGTCGTATTACTGTATTAATTTGTTGCAGATAATTTCTATGGGCATGTCCAGGCCTATAAGTTAATTTTAGTTCAACAGCTAACTTGCAACAACCAGAATAGACAAAGATATTACAGTATCTCTTTCAAAAAGACTGTTTATTTCATTCAGGATCCTGAAATTTAATCTCACAATGAACCATTGAATGTCTGCCTTTCTAAATTTAAAGTTCACATTTTTATCTATTAAATCTTTTTAAAGAAGGAGTGGGTATCTGTGGAAGGCATGAGGACAAGGAGTGTTTTTCTTTTAAATTTGTAGAAATTTTCAGCCAAGTGATGAAACAAATTATTCTTTGGGTGTATTATTAATCTTTTTAACGTGTTCATGCAGATTTCATTTGTACATTTATGTATGTGTGCATTTAGAAATTCCCACTTTTTTGAAATTAAGCATTTTTTTATGTATAATGTTGTGTATTTGCTGCTTTAAATGTGACAGTATTCACTTTTCTTTTAAATATACCTACCTCAGTGTAAAATATGCATCATTGTAGCAATTCACACTAGTGGTGTTCAGCCTTCCTTGATTTGTGGATCTCTACAAATTTTGTACTGGAAATATGGATATTCTACAAATATGTGTATTGTACAAAAATGTGTATGCTGGATTTGAGTGTTCTGTGAAGCCCTTCAAAGTATTGCATGTTCCTACAGTCCACAAAAAACTATTTGAAAACCACTGCATTATAATAACGAAAAGCTTATCTGTGTTCATTCTCAAGTAAGTCATGCAGTCATAAATTGAGTGGTATTATAGAACTTTGCGTTAATTTCTTGCTACGTTTGGGAAAAAGTACAAAACTTTGCATGATCAGTAATTTTTTATCAAATTTACAGTGTAATTCTATTGAAACTCTCAATCATCTTGCCTCTACTACTTTCTGTCAGTGTTTATGGCGGTTAGAAAAAAGAGAAGTTTTGCCTGGTAGAATTCAGATTTCTGTTTCTCATTTACCAAGTCCAAAATTGCAACCAAGATCTAATTTGGTACACAAGAAGATATATATTTGAACATGACTGGACGAATTAAACACTCTGTTGCTTCTTGTACTATTTATCAACCTTTATACAGACCATCTATTTATGTTTATTTTCATGACAGTTATGACTTGTCTCCTAATTCATCTACCATTCTAAAAACTTCCACTATAAGTTTTGGCAAGAGAACAAAATCTTTTGGTTTTTTTTTTTTTTTTTTTTTTTTTTTTTTTCAATGAGAATAGGATAAAAGATTAATTTTATTTATTTACATTTTAAGACTAAATTCCTAACTTGAGATCTTAATCAAAGGTTTCATTAAAGGAGGATGAAATACATTAATAGTATGTGATTATGCCATTGTCCAATATAATCAATCAGAAAAACAATTTCAAAAAACCAAAGAAGATAATTAAGTTCGGACTTTTTTCACTGCAACTGCTAAATGAAAGTTAGATGTCTTCTTCCTAGCTTGCACTGAAGTTTGGAGGACTGTAGAAGAGGTCTTGTAGTTTGGGGGTTTCATTTATTGGAATTTCAGTCTTCTAAGAGGCTTTGAGAATGATTTTGGTATAAAGTCTGTGCAACCTGGGAAGCAGAAGGGTAGAAAAATCATGATATCTCCAAACCTGCAGCTACCTTTGTTCTTTTCTTTTTCCTTTCCGTCTTTGTCATGGATCTGTTATCCATGTGATACAAGAACAAGGGAGCAAAAAGACCTCAACTTTCTTCTGCTTGCAGCATTTTGATGGCAAAAAAATGTTAGTGGGTAAATGAAGGTTATCAGCCATAGAGAAGATAGTGTCTCCCATCACTAGTGAAACTTTCAGGTAATGTTCATGTATGAAACTTCTTCTGTCTGTTAATATTTTTTTCCTTTTTCTGCTCCACGATAAGACTTACTTTACTTCACTTTCCTGAATTTTTCAAAATTTGCCATTTTGTGGAGTGCAATGAGAGAGGATTGTGACTTTTGTTCAGGTTACAATCCTTAAAAGAGGAGTAATTTCATGCCCATAAGGCACACCAGACTATAGGGTGCACCTCAGGGAGAAGGCAAATTTCGCAACTTTGTACGTTACATAAGGCGCACTGGACTATAAGGTGCACTTTTTTTTTGCAGCGAGGATCCACTGCTGGCTCCCCCCACACGGCTGACGACCACGGCCCTGCCTGCCCCTGCCAGCCGCGGCCTGGCCTGCCCCTATTGGCTGCGGCCCCGCTGGCCCTGGAGCCTTGACCCCACCTGCACCTGCCAGATGTGGCACCGCAGCCCCACCTGCCCCTATTGGCTGTGGCCCCACTGGCCACGGCACCGCGGCCCGGCCTACCTGTGCTGGCCACAGCCCTGCTGGCCACGCCTGCCCATGCCAGCCATAGCCCCGCTGGCCCCTCCTGCTCCTATCGACTGCGGCCCCGCAGCCCTGCCGACCGCTATTGGCTGCGGCCCTGCCCAACCCCAGAGCTGCGGCCCCACCTACCCATGCTGGTTGCAGCCCCGCCAAACCCAGTGCCGCGGCCCCGCCTGCACCTATTGGCCGTGGCCCTGCTTGCTCTGCCTGCCCCTATCAGCCACGGCCAACCGACCCCATCTGCCCCTATCAACTGCGGCCCCGCTGCCCCCAGCACCACGGCCCCGCCTGCCCCATCAGCTCTGGCCCCGCTGACCCCGGCACGGTGGCCCCGTGGGGCTACCCACAGCTCGGGGGCAGCGCGGGGTGGGGCCGCCCTCAACTCAGGCTGTCCGCGGCTCGGGGGAGGCACGGGACGGGGCCACTCTCGGCTTGGGGGCAGCGTGGGGCAGACCCGCCCTAGGCTCAGGGCAGTGCAGGGCGGGGCCCCCCTCGGCTCGAGGCCACCCTCAGCTTGAGGCGGCACGGGGCTGCCCGCTCCCTCCCTCCCTGTGTGGGGGCTGCCCGGTCCCGCCCACCCCATGTGGCTCCTGCTGGCCGGGGGCTGCCCAGTCCTGCCCCCCCTCATGGCTCGGCTCACAGCTGGCACTTCCAGGTTGACAAATTTCTGAACTTTGTACAATATATAAGGCGCAATGGACTATAAGGCGCACTTCCGGGTTCGTACCAAAATTTTAGTCAAAAAGGTGCGCCTCATAGTCGTGAAATTACTGTACTTCACACAGCTCTGAAGTACTAGCTTCCCAACAGCATTTTACTAATTTCCTGTCTGATTCTGCAACTTCACATAATTTTTTTGCCAAAGTAAATTAAATAATTTCTGATGAATAATTTCTAATTTTACTAATTTTGGTGTTATTTGCATTGGAAATAAATCAGTAGTTAGTAGTATAAGATCATTCTTCTTTTGTGTTTGAGTCTACATTTAATTTTACTGTTCAATTTACTGAGGGATCATTTAATTGCTTAATAGAAGAGGAGTTATAATGCTCTTGAACATGACTCCAAGCAACAAATGGGCTGAAAGAAACAAGGAAAGTAACAGAATTTACAGAATTGACTGAAAATATTTTATGGGGAAGATTCAGAAAGCTGGGAGAGGAGTTACCACATCTAGACTTAAGAAGAAGAAGATTCCATTATGTAGCAGTGTCCTGACTAATGTCCTAGGTAATAATGGATTTTACAGGGTAGGTTCTATGCAGCATCTTATTTTTTATACAACCAAAAAGGTTTTAAGTGCAAGGGATAGAGGTTTACTGTCATAAGCACAGCGTTCTGGCACAGGTACAGTTTTGAATGAAAGAAATTTAAGTTTTTGGGGTTTTTTTGATTTTTGGGTATTTTTTTTGTTGTTTGGGTTTTTTTTTAACAATTGCTGCCAATATGATTGAAGACAGACGTACTGAGGCAAAAAGCAATAATAATGAAATGTGGTGGAAGTCCATTTCAGCTTTGGCGATGTATTGTCTGCAATATAATAGAACAAAAGGTATCCAGGATAAAAGCAATGTTCATGGCTGAGGAAATCAAATATATTGATCTATTGCAAGGATCAAAATTATTTTTTACTTTACATGCACAAATGTGTGTTCACTGTTGAAATTTATCTGTAGCAGCACTGTTGATATTTCTGAGTAATATTCATGAAATTGTGTGGCTAGCAGGGAAAGAGGAAAAACATACTTCCCTGGCAACAGTTTGTTCTTCTTTTTCTCCTCTTACTGTTGAAGAAAAATAAAACTGTTGAGTTCAAATGTCATCATACTGACCTGTTGATTTTGTCTCATTCATGCCTGGTCATGCCTGGTGTGCATACAATTCCACTAAATAGTAATAGTGGAGTTTCAGTGTCACAGTTCAGCTCTGCGAACCTTGGGACCAGACCAGCCAAGAGTGGTGTGGCAAATAAAAATGACAGACACGACTGGGTTACCCAAAAAGTAAAACAACAGAAAGTGAACACACAGTATAGGGTCAACCACCCAAGGCTCCAAATGGGTAGGTTGAACAGTATATATATGCATATATGTACTGTAATTTCACGACCATAAGGTGCACCGGACTATAAGACGCACTTTTTTTTTGCCGTGAATATCCGTGCAGCGCACAGCAAAGTAACTAATTATTTTACTGACAGGTGCTCAGTTTGCAAACATTTTTCACAAATTGGTGTAGCCTTTAAATGTAACCCTAAGCACCCTCCCCGTGCGCGGGGCCTGGCACTCCCACCTGCCCCCGACTGGCAAGGCGGGGCTTGGGGCTGCTGCAGCTCGTGGCTGCCTGTGGTTTGGGGCGACTCGGGGCTGCCACGACTTGGGGCCACCACGGCTCACACCTTGGGGTTACTGTGGTTCAGGGCGGCTCAGGGCCGTCCACAGCTTGGGACTGTCTGCGGCTCGTGGCCACCGGCGGCTCGGGGCCACCGACGGCTCGGGGCAGCGTGGCACTGCCTTCTCCCTCTCTCCCTGTGTGGCTGCTGCTGGCTGCAGGCTGACCAGTGCCGCCCAGCCCGCGTGACTGCTGCTGGCCGGGGCCCAGCCGGTGCTGCCCAGCCCGCACAGCTCCTGCTGGCCGGGGGCTGCCCAGTGCCACCCAGCCCACGTGACTGCTGCTGGCCGGGGCCCAGCCGGTGCTGCCCAGCCCGCACAGCTCCTGCTGGCCGGGGGCTGCCCAGTGCCACCCAGCCCACGCAACTCCTGCTGGCCGGGGGCTGCCCGGTGCCACCCAGCCCACGCTGCTCCTGCTGGCTGCGGCTACCCACTGCCGCTCATCCTCGCGACTCTGCGCTCCCGTGACACCGCCCCCCACATTGTGGCTCACACTTCTGGGTTGGCAAATTTCACAACTTTGTCCATTATATAAGGCGCACCGGACTATAAGGCGCAATTCTGGGTTCAGGGGAAAATTTTAGTCAAAAGGGTGAAATTACTGTATATGGTAGATCTCGGGTTTGGTCTGAGTGCAGGGATCCAACCACAAACCAGGATTAGGAATATGCAAAATAATGTGGCAAACGACAACCAGTCAGGGGAGAGAACTGGAAACATTCTAGAAGCACAGTCTTATAGGGGCAGGCCTTCTGACGTATCGGTCCCGTGGGTCCTCGCTTCTCTAATTTTGATCACACTAACCTGACCATTAGTCCCTCTACCTACAGACCTGATTCCCATGGCCTTAAGTTGTTGCTTTCTGTGTAAGAAGATGGGACTGTCCCACTCTCCATCTCAGTCAGCTCCATTCCCACATGTCAGCAGCCTAAAAATTAGTTACAAGTTTGGAAATAGCTCGCCAGCATATTTCCCACATTGCCTGTATTAATGGAGACTGTATTAATTGGAATTTTGTGACCCACATTCTTTAATGAAGACTGCAACCCTGTCACCTGTACACCAAATCATTTGTAATTGAGTGTAGAGCAATACAGCCCCTGTAAAAGCTGTCAGAAGACAAGGCAAATAGGAGTGAATTTATCTGCTGAGATCATGTATCTGGAAATATCATTTAGTAGCAGTTCAGTTAATTTTGCTTTTCATGGTCACCACTCTGCTAACACAACTGTTTAGCCTTCTGGATTATGAAACAGAAAATGATTCACCACATTTTCTTCCTCATAAAATTCTAAAATTCATGCTGCTCAAAAGTATAAATAATATTGAAAGTACAGTAATTTGACGATTACAAGCCGCACCTGAATATAAGCCGCAGTTCCAGGTGTCGGCAACGTTTTTGTCCATATATAAGTCACACTGGATTATTAGTCGCACTTCCGTTCGCAGCGAGGATCTGCATGCAACTTTCACAAAGTTGACAGATTGTAAAAGAATCGCGTGATCACGGGGTTTATTGGTTTGACCCTGCTCGGGGCGGCCACCAAGGAGCAGCCCCGGTCCCACTTGCTGCTGCCACCAGGAAGCCCAGGAGTGGCGTGCCCGGCCGGTGCTGCCGGGAAGAAGGAGAGGGGCGTCCCCAGCCGCTGCCGCTGGGAAGAGGGAGAGGGGCGTGCCTGGCTGCTGCTGCCGGGAAGCCCAGGCTGGGCGGCGCCGCCGCCCCGCACCTCCTGGGGCCGGACAGTGCCACTGCTGCCCCACCTCCCGGGGCCAGGCAGCGCTACCGCTGCGCCACCACTGGCCCACCACCCGGGGCTGGGTGAGCTCCGACTTGGCTCAGGGTTGCTGCAGGCTCGGACTTCCAGGTTGGGAAATTTCCAAAATTTGTTCATAAATTAACCACTCCTGAATGTAAAGCCGCACTTGCAGTTTGGAAGCAAAATTTTAGTCAAAATGGTGTGGCTTATAATCGGGAAATTACTGTAATTATTCTTCAGGCAAAAAGGAAGAAATTTGTTTCTTCAGCCTGTGTGACTGCTTACCCATCAAGAAAAGTCTTCGAAACTGCTGCAGATGTGCTACAGATAAATGTTTGCCGCTCTAGTGTATGACTGTGTGGATCCTTTCCATAAGCTAAAATTTGCTTAAATTTTGTTCCTGATAATAGAACAGACTGCATTAGCATTCCCAGAAGGATTGTTTTTACAGAAAATAAGGCACGGTTTTGCTTTATTTTTTTAAAGAAAAAAAAAAGGCACTCATTTATCTCAATCATACCACTGCTGAAGGAGAGAACGTTTTCTATGACAAAACAAAGGGTTTTCTGAAATATTCCAGTGATGATTAAATAGATTTTTTCATCATTTTGTTTTTAGGCTGCAGGTTTTAAGCTTTATTAATGAGTGAAGGAAACCTGAAACTTCCAGTGGTTGTCTGACTTAAAATGTGTTTGTATGTGATTGTCACTAACATTAGTAAGACCACTTTCACTTAAGTTTGCAATCATGATTTCATTAAATGTATATACATGTGGGTCATTTGAATAATTACAAGTACAGTAATTTTACGATTATACACTGCACCATTTTGACTAAAATTTGGTCCCAACCCAGAAGTGTGGCTTATAATCAGGTGCGGCTTATATATGGACAAAGAACAAAAAGTTACTGGTTTAGTTTGGAGGACAGGTGTCTGTTGAGAAAGGCAGGAACTTCTCTTTGAGAATGGAGAATGTAAACCCCCTCCCTCCAAATTATTATAATTTTGAAATCAAGGGGCTTTCAGGCAAAAATATGGGAATTAGGAATAACAGTTCTTTACTAGGGAAATTAAAATAGAAATACAGTACTACAAAGAAACAAACTCCAAACCCTGACAAAGTCAGAGTACAACCTGACACTTGGTCAGGCAGGGTGTTGGTTGCAGTTCAATTAAATGGTGATTGCAGTCCTCTTGCAGTGACAGATGTGGTTCAGTTGAAGCAGTGCTCCTGTAGAAGGTGCAGTTTCCCTCTGTATGTCCAGTGGTGTAGTGGAGAAATACGGTTTTCCTCTGGAGTCCAGTGGAGAAAGGGCTCCCTTAGTGTCCCCAAAACCTCTGTTTTTATCTTGGTAAGAAATGTTGGCCTCTTCCCCCTGGCTGGAGCAATTTCCAATGGGATGAAGTAATTTTATCAGTCACACAGTGGGACTCAATGGGCCATTAGCAGAAAATGACTTGCTGGAGGAAGGATGGGTTGTGAAAAGATAAAGAACAATGCCCTGCCTGGTTTCAATGGATGGCCCATTAGCAGGCTATCTCGCACGGAGATAAGGATCACTACCCCCACCCTCAACAGATGGTGATAAAATAGATACCTTTTATCACACTCTGCTTTGTAACCCCAGACAGTTGCCAACACCCAGACATGCAGCTTATAATTAGGTGTGGCTTATATATGGAAAAGAATGAAAAGTTGCTGACACCCGGAAGTGCGGCTTATAATCAGGTGCTGCTTATAATCGTGAAATTACTGTAATTCAGATCCACAGTTTAACATGGGCTTTCTTCTTCCTCACAAGAATACTCATATACATTGCTTGTCATTTATGGCAAATATGTATTTAATATTATTTTTAGACTGGTATAAAGAAAATTTAATATTTTGTGTATCAAAAATTGTTGCTGCCATTTTGAGCACAAACTATAATGAAAACTAGTGGCTGACACACAAATAGACCTTATTATCGAACTGTGTAGCTTCCAATATACAACTTTGGTTGACCTGTACTTTGTCTACTGATTATATCCCAATTTGCAAGCAAACATTGTCTCCTTTGGTATTGAGGCACTCTGCTTTTTGGAAAAGTAAACACGTGATTCAAAACTGGAGAATTTTTTTTATCTTCTAAACGAATGTGGTGTGTATACATACCAATTGTTTATCTAGCCCATTAAATCATTAATTATTTCAGTTTTTAGTTTTCTTTTTAAAAAGGTGTCCTGAATTAAGTTATTTGGTAACCTATCTCATTCTTATGTAACCATATAAAAGGGAAAAAACTTTCATGTTTATTAAGGTGTTTATGTAAAGGAGCCAAAAGGTAAATTAAATCCCACTAAGCAACTTAGATGAGCAGTTACTTTAGCATGGATGTGCATTTTTACTCTGTTGAAACCATATTTATATTTTAAATTTGGCATTTTCCTAATGTTTAGTACTAATAGTTAGACATGCTCAACTTGGCATAAACAGTGCTGTATTTTCTGATCTAGTTAGATTTTGTTAGAGAGAAAAGGTTCTGCTGTGCTAAACTTCTTTGCTGTAGAAATGGCTTTTATTTTTAAGGGAATGGATTAGATGCCTGAATGTGAAGTACACTAGAGAAATACTTTATAAAGCAAGTATTTTTCAAGCCCTTAGGAGATATCGTTTTTTGTTTGCATTTCATCACACTAATTGTTATTGAAAGAGTTCCTCAGGTGAATACACTTGGCTCATTTTATGACGTTTTATTATATTCATTATACAAGACAGCTAATTAATGCTAGAAGTGTTATTATTCTAAGAGAGATTATGTAGCCATTCAATTACAAACATCTTGGAGATCCACTGCAGGTGACGGTATTTGACACCTTACTCTTTAAGGAATTACAGATAATTTATGTTTTTTCTCATCAAAACTCAGCTTTAGCTGTTATAGAAGAATAAACACAACTTAGTTCAGATGTTAAACAAGGAGGATTTTCAAAATGCGTTCTCTGAAAGTAGTTACTTTGTTATTTTTCAAGCCAACTTGTGATGATTCACAGTATGGAACCTTTAAAAATTATCTTCGTTTCTCCCTATCAGCTGTGCTCACTCTCAGCATCCAGCTGTATTGATTTATATGAACAACTTCAGCTGCATTAGTCATAATGAAATGAATGTCTAGTTACATCACTTTTCTCTGACTGTGTTTTCCGAAGCAGAACAATATAACTGCATTGGAACGTATTAAATGTTATGTTAACAGACACAGAATCCTGTGTTAAAGTTAATTTATGTTGAGTTGTGGAGTGATACATGCTGACAAAAACAGGAAAGTGCAGAATTGAGGCTGACAAGCTGTCCTTGCATGATTGCATAGATTTGTTGCAGTACATGCTGTATGTAACTTCATGCTGTGATCTGAGACCTAAGCAACAATTTCCACAATAGGAAAAAGAGCAGTCTGTCAGCCACTGCATCAAACCTTATTGTTCTTTTTTGATTCCTTTTAGATCTCTAAATGTACTTTCAGTAATATGTTTTAACTCAGCAATTTTAAGAAAAGTATTATATCAGTTCCAGACTTCAGTGAAGTAAAATAAGTACATACAGATTATTTATAAAAACATGTGTTTCCACCTTACTTTATTTTATTTTACTTTAAAAATCACAAGTAACATCTTCACAATGGCTTAAACTCCACTTTGGCAAACATCTTTGTGATTCTACTAGAGATAAATGCACATCTGGAAGGATAATGTAGACCTTGCTTTAGCCCTCTTCATGCCTTTTTCCATGGCTGCCCAGTCTTCTCTGAAAAGATTCCTTTTCCTTGACGAATAGAGCGCTAGCACTTCTGATCACTGCAAAGCCTCTACCAGCAAATGCTATTCCCAGAGCTACCTTAAAACACTCATCCACAAATGTACTCAGGCATAATTAGATAAGAAATCTGCACAAGCTTAAGGTAAAATAAATACTGTCACTGCCTGTGCTCATATCATCCTGCCTGTATCCTAGCTTCATGCCCCTCCTGCTCAACCAGGTTTTCTCCCTTCAACAGTGGAAACAGAAATACTATTACCACTATACTTGAACTGTATCTGTTACTCTTAAGCTAATTTCTTTGGCTGATAATTGTCTTAAAATCTGTTGTGCCTGGAAGAACTTTGTTGTCCCTTAGCTGTAGCTGTCCCTATGCTGTATCTTTCGAACCACAGAATTTTTTAGGTTGGGAAAAACCTTCAAGATCATTGACTCTAACCATTATGCTAAATATAACTACCAAGTCTACCTCTAATCCAAGTCCCTGAGTGCCATCTCCAGGAATGTTGACACCACCAGTACCCTGGGCAGCCTTTCCTGGTGACTGACAACAGTTTTGGTGAAGAAAGTTTTCCCAGGATCAAATCTAAACTTCCCTTGTCTCAGCTTGAGGCTGTTTTCTCTCATCCTGTTACTTGTTACTTGGGAGAAAATGCCAATCTCCACCTGGATTCAGCCTCTACTCAGGGAATTGCAGAGAGCGGAAAAGCCTCCTTGAGCGTCTTTTTCTTCAGGCTGAACATCCTCAGCTCCCTGAGCTGCTCCCCATCAGATTTGGGCTCCACTCCCTTCCCCGCCTCAAGTGCCCTTCTCTGGACGCCCTCCAGCACCTCAGTGTCCTTGTAGTGAAGGACCCAAAACTGAACACAGAATTTGAGGTGAAACTTCCTATGTGTAGCAATCATATTAGCGTTAGTTACATGGCTAACAATTGGTTGTTGATAAAAGAGGGCAAAACTAATGTATGAAGACATTCTAAACAAAATTAAACTATCTTAAAAGCAAGAAACAGTTAAAAGAACAGTGATGGTGCACATGGATTGCTTTGTCTGAAAGTTCTTTTTTCA
The DNA here is from genome assembly GCF_009819885.2 of Catharus ustulatus. Classification (NCBI taxonomy): domain Eukaryota; kingdom Metazoa; phylum Chordata; class Aves; order Passeriformes; family Turdidae; genus Catharus; species Catharus ustulatus. The sequence continues at coordinate 7,793,991 of NW_024879446.1, forward strand.
GACCCCTTTTTTAATACTATGAAAATGCTATAATGGTGCATCAGTCAGATCACTAGGTAACATCAACTGTTGCTGCTATTTTTCAGATTGCTTTCCTAGTACAAGCCTAAGCATTTCTTCAGTATGTATTAGAATAATTTTTTACTTTTCTACCACCATCTGAAGTTGAATAATTTCTTCCTTCTCTTTATGGACCTCTTAACTCCTCTTTTTGAAATAATAGCTTTCAAACTGTGGTCCTCAATAATGTGGGAAGTAGATGGTAGACTGATGTTACAAACAGGTCTTTTGTAGAGAAATTTGACAATCAGGATGTTTGATGCTTTATCAGATATATTGAACATTTGCATTGGTTTGTTCACATTTCTAGCAGTTAGCTGCACAGTCAAAATGTTACAGATGTGCACATGGAAAGCATTGTACTATGTTCAATGAAATCTTTTTTATTATTATAATTTATTTAGGAGAAAAATTGTTTAAGGGGAAACATAATGTGCCAGAGAATGATATTCCAGGGCTACAAAGAGTTGTAATAAAGATGTTGATATTCTATCTTATGAAATATTCATGTATTTATTTTGACTATACAGATATGTCTACATATATCTATATGTGTAGGAATCTCTTCTTGTTTCACTTTTTAATATTTTTTCTTTTGTCTTCATTTCTTTCAAAATGTGTTATATTTCATAAGATCGCTCACTTTCTGTTCTACCTAGCCCTTTCAAACATAGCTGCCTTTTGATAACATAATGCATAGTCTCTTGAAGTGCAATTTTTTCATTCAGTGATGTTCTGTCAAGCTCTCTGAGTTCCCAGGCATTCCACTGTACAAGATTTTACACAGCAACCCTAATCCTATTGCATGAACCCCAGTTTTCCAGTCTTCACTTACCATATTGCAAGAAGACTGAGTAAGGAGAGTGAGGATGAACTGGCAGGGTTAGAAAAATAAATATGTGGTTCTTATTAATAATAAACAGTACTCTTAAAGCAGAGAGCAATAGATACTGTATCAATATTTTAAAGTGGCATTGGGTTTGTTTCTAGGACTTAAAAAGTACTGCATGTTCATTGAAGTACATGAAGAGCCTGTCTGGTGTAACACCTCATGCTCTGTGGTTTATTTGGTTGTATTGCCAATTACATTTCGTGAAAGTATTGTCTTTTAGTTTTTGTGTGTTCTGGTGAACAGTCAAATATGTAACCTCTCATTGAGTGTGGTGCAGTTGTACATCAGGTGTTATACAATTAAATTCTAACTTTCTATAGCCATTTTCTTCCACTTTTAGATTGTGTACATTAAATTCTCTTTTTGTAACCAGTTTTTATCCTCTAGTAAGTATTTATTTGGCTCTTTCGTCTCAATTTGATTCAATTGTATGTACTAAAATTGTATCTATTGCACTCTACTTGCTGCTAAGCTTATCAAAACTTAGGAGTTGTTACATTGAATCATTATTTAAGTAGTTATTGTTCTACCATCAAATAGTGTGAAATTCTTTAGTGCGTGACAGAAGTAACATGCTGTCATGCATTTATTAGATGTTCTTCATCCTCCAGTCTTTTAATCTTTTTGATGTGAACTCTTTCAAATTGATGAATTTATGACTCCTCTTTAAAAGGGCAAAATGCATAATTCTGTTGTTCTTGAGCTTAGGACCTGTGTTTTCAACATTTTCTGTCTTTGGCAGAATGAGTACAGACCTCTGTCACAGATGTCATCCTCTGTCTCAGCAAGTATTCGCAGACCATGGAGCAGGCTTTTCAAAGTCACTATTTATTAATCAGAAGAATACAGTAGCTAGATTCCTTAGCTAAATGTACAAAAGGGTGTGTTCCCACATCATTTAGGATTATCTTCTGTCATTCTCCAAAGAGGCGCACTCTAATCTTGCCTGATCTCACAATTGAACCAGCTAAACTGTTAAATTCCCTCTCTGGGAAAGCATCTTCAGTCTCTACCTCCTCTCTTACAATCCCATATGACTAACAGTACTTTTTTGACGAGTATCTCTACATCCTGATTTTTTATTTCTTCTGTGAAATTTGGACTTGACAGACTTTAGCGATTGTAATATTTTGAATTACGTACGTGTACATATTACATATATACAATTATATGCATGTTTTTATGTAATAGCCTAAAAATATATATTAATTAATATATCTTTGCTAAGTGATACAAAGTGAGTTTTCTAGCTTCTGCCAGTTTATCATCTTAAACTGCTCCAGCAAACATTCAGTGATCTTTACATCTGTCTATATTTGATGTTCTGCCTTCTGTGACTGTGTCTGTAGCTCCTGGAGTACTCTAAGGTATGGCTTTTTAGAACCATTTACAGAAGTTTAGGAGCACTGCATACACCAGTTATCCAAACAATTCAGGATTTCCAAACAGGTTGTTTCTTTCCTAGATTAATGCATTGCATTTACATCAGATCATTCAGGTTTACAGATCTGGCTTTTCGCTGTCCTTCAACAGTGGCTGTTGTATCTGAATGCTACTAAGTTTCTGCATACAAGGGCAGCTTAGAGTTACAACTCTCAGAGGTTAGGTACGTGTTGTTTAAATAAGCCTAAGCTGCATTATTTACTTTGAAAAGAGAGTATTTAAATTTCTTTGTTCCAGATTAAAGGGGTTCCATTAAATTTTGGTGCCTTTGTGAACATGACCCAAAAAAAATTTTCTGTCTCTAGACTGGAAGAAGTCCTTTTAAGAGTCCATAGCACCACTTCTCAATACTCTTCTGATGTAAAAAAAAAAAAAAAAAAAAAAAATATATATATATATATATATATATATGTTTATATTTACATATTCCTGTCCACTGATTCAGTTGTCTCATGAGAAAAAGGCAGTCAGATTGACAAGGCTTGGTTTGTACTTGCTATGTCAGTGCTGCCTGTTCCCAGTCATCTTTCTGTTCCTAAGATGTGGCTTCCAGGAAAATTTGCTTAATGATTTTCTTGGGGATTGAAGCCAGGCTTACTGCCTTCCGCTGATAATCAGGCTGTGTGTGTGACAATGACGGAAATTACTTCAGTGCAAAATAATGCGAAGAAAATGAGTTATGTTTTAGTGTCCCCAGGAAAGTGAAAATTGAGCTGGTATATAACAGCTTGGTCCATAGGGACTATTTTATCATCGACCTTAGGGTTAAAAGCAGCAACTCCAGCCACTTTCGCAGTCCATTTCTGAAAATGTTATTTTTAAATATTTTTATAAACGGTCGGCAGTCAGGACTGAAGTAAATATGCTGCATGCCTTTCAGTTTGTAATACTAAGGTCTTTTTGCATTCTTGTACTGAAAATTTGGGTGGGGAGGTGCTTTGTTTAATTTGTTTTTTGCTGTTGGTGTGCATTGAGTAAGATATACTGAAATGGCTGAAGAGTCACAGAGCTTATGTTCAGGATTAATAGATTTAATTTAGACTGCAGATGTATTTATGATTAAATCATTGCTGTCAGTGTTGGATTTTTTCTTGAGAGACATGTATAAAACACAACTAACCATTTTCTTTGACTGTCCATAGGTTAGTTCTTAGTCCATGGTATAGTTTGTTCTTAATATGGACTTTTGGGGTAACAGGTAACATTACGATAATTACTGTTAACAGGTAACAACATAATAGTTGTAACATTAAAGATAATTTTGAAAGATCATTCTTTTCTGTATTTTCAATTTAATTTCTAGTTTAGTATAAAGCTTTGCTTACATTGTAGGACAGCAAGTAGTAACCTTTTTGCAAATGTTTATTTGTACATACTTTCAGTCTCATCAAATAGCCAAGATAAAGAAATAAAGCAAACAATAAGATTAATTTTACCTGGGAAGTCATAGCCCTCTAAGTGCCCTGTGTTTCATGGAGTTTTATCTGTAGGATTAAAGTTGGTTAGCAATTGCCTGGTCTCTTTGTATATTAAGGTGGCATTGGGTACAGCAATTAGGTACTGTACCAACTTAATGCTAATCGTATACCACAACCAGACCACTGCCAAGTAACTATATGCCAATTATTTTTGTGACTCTCAAAGAAAAGATACTTACCTGTATTAAATGTATTTCATGTTAAAAAATATAAAGTAAAATACTTCTTCCGCATGGAAGATGTCTGTCGTCTTTCCTCTCACATGAGGACTTTTCAGTCCTTAGGACTTTCTTGCCTCCAGGGTTTTTACTAATATTTCTTTAAGTAACAAATACTTTACACAGTGTGATTTAATTTTCAAAATTTAAACCAGAAATACATAAATTTATGTGTTGCCATTTTCAAACAGCTTATTTTTTTTAAACTTACAGTGATATCACCATTTGAGTGGTTTGCCACCATACTCCCAAATTAAGGTCAAAAAATTATTTCAGAGAGAAGATATTTAACCAGATTTTCTATACTCTTAAACGAAAAAAAAAGGTTACTCAAGGGGTACAGTATGTCTCCTTTTCACTTCCTTGAGGCAGCTGGTTAGGTTGGTTTCCCGTTGTGGTCATGTCAATCTTTCTTTCTGCATTTTACTGCAGTCCCATCCTTCATTCTCAAGAAATGTTGCCCAATCTGCTTATGCACAAAGGTTCAACAGTAAAATTATCACAGGAGACCTCAAGCAGCCTGAGGGGAAAAACTAAATATACCAGGTTGGCCATGCTGAGATATGATACAGCACTCCACTGGGAAAACTTTTGAAGTTGGGCAACTTTGTTTCAAAACATCTCTAGGAATTACAAAGGAAGAAATATTTATTTGTTCACGTACCTTACTGGGTACTGTGTTTTGTGAGCACTTGTTATAAATATTAAAATACCAGTGGTGTAAAATATTTTTAAAATGAACACTGACCAATCTGCTTTTTGCATCACTTCTGTACCATAGGGAAAGGATTTGCTTGTTGCCTTATAATGTCTCTTACATGGATGTACTGTATGGGAATTTAGTTAAGGAGTAAAGATTGACATTTGATTATGAGAACGGTGAAGTTCAGGGCTATGTCCTCTTTTTATGCTTTTACTTTAATTTCAAGGGAACTGCAATGAATACCAGGAATGTGCTTAAGTGCATGACTGCAAATGGATTTGGCTGAGTTTCCTGGTAGAAGACCAGTTTTTGTACAGATTCTGTCTCATTTGCTTTGCTATTTCCTGGTGGCATTGAAATGGAGAAGTTATGAGAAGTCTTGATTATAAAGGAATTAAAACCCATGTCATGCTACCTGACAGCTGAATGTGCAAAAGCTTGAGCAGAATTAGAGTTTTTACCAGGAAACCAGAACTGGAGTTTTGTGCTGATACATCCATAGTAACCTTTATTTGCTACAAGATGAACAGGAGATGATGAACAAACATTCATTTAGTCATCAAAATACCCTTACAATTTCTAAACAGAAATAAATCTATTCATATAAAAAAGTTGTATCAGGTGGTGAGTCTTTCGTTTGAGGCAGAAGCAGTATGAGTTGTGAACTATGATTCCTCTGCTGGGTGAGCAAGGTAACAGAGAATTCAAGTAGAGATTTCTTCAACTGCTCTGCATGGTTGCAGCAGCTAAACACCTTTTGACACATGAAAATGGAATTAGGCATGTACTGCCTCTCTGCACACAGCAGGTTAGCTAAACTGCAGGATTTGTGTAATTTGCATGGCAGACGACCACCAATCCCATCAGTGCAAGGTCTAAACATGCACATTTAGTTTCATGGACAAAATTATTGAGCTCTTTTCTTATGACATCAAGATTTGCTCTGGAGAATAAAATTTGGTTGCCCTATATAGGTTTCTATAGGCATGCCTTTGTGAAGGAAAGCCTTTTCTATGTATCAGCAATATTTAGTCAATTCTATACTATAGGGACCTGCTAAGATTTCCATTTGTAGATAGAATAATATATTAAAGTCAGTTGATAGTGCATTGTCTATATTGAACAGTATTTTACAATTGCAAAGTGTTTGTGTCTAGTTACATGCTAATTTTCAAGTTCTTTTCCACAAATCACTGGAAATGAAATATTAAACTAATTTTGGTAACTGTTAAGACTTCAGTGCATTCAGATGTTTATAATTTACCTGCATGATGATTACCTTTCTCTTTTGTTTCTAATTCAATAAAACAACATAAATAAAAGATAGTAAATACTTTTTACGTTGTCTATTTTTGGTCTATCTTGTAGCACATTTTCTTCTCTCTCCAGAGCTTTGTTTATTTATATTTTAAACAACTCAGGCAAATGACAGTAACTCCATAATGCAAACAACAGCAGAAGATTATTTCAAAGTATACTAAGCTGAACTGTTACACCATTGTTTTACCACCTGAATGTATTGGTTTCTTTGCTAATTTTATTTTTATTACATCTACTTATTCCAGTTTTAAGTCTCATAAAGTTATAAAGTTTTTTTTGTAAATTAGGCTCCCCAGGACTTAGTAGAGAATTGTCCAAACCATCTTAAAAGCTTTCGACTATATAATAAATTAAAGAATAATACAATATGTTCTTTTCTATAATTTTTTTATGTTTTATATAGGTATTAATAGATAAATAATTATTATATGTATATACTACATAATGTATACATATAAAAATAAAAATGTAATGGAAGGTTCTGTAAGAAGATTGTTGCTTGGTAATCCTTGGTTGACTGTTTAAAAAAATCATTGGTTGCTCTGTTTAAAACCCTTAGAGAGATTGGCAATTTAAAATTCTAATTCTTACACATTTCAGTGTTTTGACACTTAATGAGAAATAAATAAATGCAAAAATTATTTTTGCATGAATGCATATATGTCTATAATGCCCTTGTGTAAGGATGATATCAATCATAACTAATTTTTAAAAGCATTTTTGTTCGGGCATTACTGAAGGCTGACCAAATGCAGTGCCTTTTAGATTTGCATTTTAGGTAATAACAGGAAGAAAACAGCAACACAATTAAGTCTTACAGAGGTTTTTTTTCAGTTAAATTGAAATAGGATTTATTGATTAAACATTCTACGGTGCATGTAGCACTCTACGGTGTAGTAGGTGCCTGTCATTAAAAAATACTTTAAATTGAAGATAATGGTGTTCAATACACCAGATTTCTGAACAGTTGTATTTGGCAATATTATGCAAAACCTGGGATATTTGTTTCCAGATGTAAAAATAACTTAAAATGAAATTAAGAGTAGGCGAGATATAAGTTGCTTGTACCAAATATATATGTGTTATTTTTTCTGTTGAAACAGCGTTAGACTTGATGACACCCACATAGCAGCCACTGGTTTCACAGGTTATGCGCAGCTGAACAGATACCTTTCCTCTGACAGTCATTTGTGTCTATACTAGCAGATGCATTTACATGTGTAAGTTTAACTTAAAGTTTTCTGAACTATTCCAGCTGATCATCTAAAGATGTTTCCCTTTGCTACAAACCTGGCTCTTTCAACTTCTCAGCTACATCCAAATACCATTGCAACCAGATAACAGTTTTGCTTGATGCAGCTCAAGGCTGTAGGGGTGATTTTCCAATTCCAGTTGGAGACATTACACTTTATCTTGTGCAGAGTAGGAGCTGTACATCAGTTGATTTTCATTCCACAAACCTAGCACTGGAAAAAGAAATATGATATCTTGCTTTTGCCAAAATAAATGGGAGTATAAAAAGGGGGAAAATGAATTGGATGCCTTGTTAAATATTAAAAAAGAGAGAGGTTTCATATGTCAAAGCCACATCTTCAAACTACATGGAGAATTTTTTTGTATCCTTCTCTACTTTATTTCAGTGTATCAGGTTCTTCCTTTTGATTGCTGACTATGTTTTTAATCCTGGCTGTCGTTAGTGTTGAAACACACTTTTGACTATTCACTGCTGGTTGTGCTACAAGTTCTCATGTCACAGAATCCAAACTTAGTCTTGTAAGAGTTTTCCTGTGTGTTCCCTTGTTAAATTACTGCCAGGCTTTTGAAGAATAGCAGTGTATTTTGATTATTTTGGGCAAATGCAGGGAGGAAGAAGTGCTATTGAGCAATGCAAACATTTTCTTAGCTGAAACTTGAAATGTTTTGCTCATACAAGCAGGAGAAGTGTGTGTACTCTGTAAAACAACTTGAGGATGAAATAGCCAAGCTCCTTCACTTAAACCTACCTAACTACCACAGGATTGCAGAAGAATCTAAAGAAAATGTTTCAGGGAGGATCAGAAAAATATTGACTGATAATACTGGCATCTGTATGAGGCAAGTTAGTTATAATATGGAATGCCGTTAGTGAACATGTGAATAAATGCAACGTAACCAGGAAGAGCTTTTGTTAAGAGAGGTTGTGCTTCAGTACTTTGGAGAAGTCAGGAAACTATTAAAAAGACCTGGGTGATACAGTCTGTTGGGATTTCTAGGAAGCATTTCCCACAAGGGAAGGTGATTTTTGAGCGAGGAGAAACTCCTGAACTGCACAATTGCTTTCCACAGGATGTTGTGGATGTTGTGTTTTGTGGGCTATAGGACTGATCAGGTTTGAGAGTACGGAGGCATAAACCCCAGTTTAGAAAATCACTGGCCACATTTTTCAGGTGAGGAAAGTGTTCTGGAAAAGTATTGATACATTTTCAGCAGTTCTCTTTATCTCCCATTGCTGAATGCTGGTAGAAACTGAATAGCATGTCTTTTCTCTAACCCAGAGTGTTCTTGTAAGGGTGCAGTTGTTCACATGGAAATTCCCAGAAAATATGATCACTGGAATTTTTAAATGGCATACCTGCTGTGTTTGATAGATGAACTGTGGTAAAATACGACTTCAGTGTAATATTGTACACTCTTGTCAAAATATTTGGTTTTCCAGAGAGATGTCTGCTAATCTGGGGACAGATATTGTCAGTGTCTTCTACTGGTGTTTAATGGTGATTCTGTGAAAATATTCTCTGTTGATTTTCTTCTTTTTGTCAGTTTTACATGAAGCAGTGAAAATAGTAAAATATGGTTGTAACTTTACATACAGTGGCAATTTATTCAAATGAACTTACATTATTCTAATGTAGTAGAAGGCTTTCAGTATTTTTGCACTACATCAAGTCTATAACATTTTATGTGGAGGTACAATAATCTATAATGACTATAGTTTTTCCCAATTGAAAAATACATGCAGAAAGTTTCTGACTATGCATACTTCTTTTATAGTGATATTTTGAAAGGTTACAAAGGTGTTAAAAGGATACAAAGGTTATTTTCTGTTACATATATATATGTACCTTGCAAAATTAGGACTTGTTTTCAAGAGATGTGCTGGAAAGAAACCAAGAAGTTGATACTGTCCTACAAATATAAGTGCAACCATAATGAAACTAAATAGGTGCTTTTATCATACATTCAATATATGACAAAATTGAGTTAATATTGTCCTTCTTGAAAAACCGCTGCAAGAAAAAAATTATGCACTACTTCCCCTTCCACAGCTTCTGAGAATGTTTCTGACCTCTTTTGGCATATTTTGTTTCCTAATCAAGTCCATCTATATATTTATAAATAATCAAGGTACCCTGACTGCTCTACACCATCAATTCAGTTCTTTGCAGAACTACTGGAACGTGAAGTGGGTTCTTTTTCTCTTCTAGATGTCAGTTACATGCTGATTGCCAGCTCTTTGTAGTTCCTCTTTTTTTTTTCCCCCCTGACATTTGGGAATTTAGAATTAATAGAAAAGCCTCATAGCTGCTGAAAAATCAACTCCTTAAAGATATACACATGACACTCCTTCAACTGTGAATTATCCTACCCCTTGATATGTGGGGGGCTGACTTCTACACCAGAAACCTTGGCCTTTTTTCTTAAACTGGAATTTTAGCTGCTAAAATTTCTGTTAATAAATCCCAGTTTGACTTCCTGAGTCTATATTTCTGAAAAGTGCTATAGTCCGTGGTGACCAGGGTGCCACTGATTTGTATCTTTTATGTCATTGTCATGTCATAACAAAACCTTCCCAGCTGGTGCAGATCCCTTGTGGTTTCTTCTACATGCCTTTTTCCAGCCCATTCAGAATTTCCAGATCCTCTTTCTTTTCATTTCATAAAGGTTAATTTTTTTCTTTTACAGTAATTTCACGACTATAAGGCACACCCTTTTAACTAAAATTTCCCCCCAAAACCGGAAGTGCACCTTATAGTCCGGTGCGCCTTATCTGATGTACAAAGTTGCGACATTTGCCACCCCGGAAGTGCGAGCCCACCGGCATCAGGGCCCCCCCGCGTGGGGCGGGCCCGCCGGCATTGGGGCCTCCCCACCGACATCGGGACGGCCCCCGCGCGGGAGGGGCGAAAGCCGCCAGAATCGGATCGACTGCCGCGCGGGAAGGGGGAAAGCCGCCGGAATCACAGCAGCCGCCGCACGGGAAGGGGAAAAGCCACTGGAATCACAGTGGCCACTGCGTGGAGAGGGGGAAAGCCGCCGGAATCGGAGCGGCTACCGCGCGGGGAGGGGGCAAGCAGTTGGAATCGGGGCAGCGGCGGCACGGGGCAAACCTACCGGCATTGGGTCACCCAGAGCACCAGGGAACTCCTGGAACAACGGGGCCCTGGGGATGCTGCACGGAGCGGCGGTGGGCATAGCCCGGCCCTGCCGGGTACAGGCAGGCCCGGGAGCCAATGGCTGCCAGGTTGAGTCGGGGCCTCGGCCAGCAAACGTGTGGGGGGAGCTGCAAAAAAAAAGGTGCACCTTATAGTCCGGTGCACCTTATCTGATCTACAAAGTTGCAAAATGTACCGGCTCCCGGGGGGTGCGCCTTATAGTCCGGTGCGCCTTATGGTCGTGAAATTACTGTAATTCCTTATGAGCTTTTTAACTCTTTATTTTTTACTGGTAAAGTGTTTGTGAAGAAAACTATTCTTACAAACTAACCATTTGTAAAAACACTTGTTCTTACATCACTAATATGAACAACGAGAAAAAATGCAATCTTATAATATCATTATAGAATATATGACATGAAATTTCCTGCAGAGTTTTCTAAAACCATGTTTTATTGACTCACAAAATGTCCTGCTAATCTCAGTGTTTTGCAGTATTATTTTCCTGGGGAAAAATGTGTTTGTAATATAAAGTCAGTTATTTTCTCTGAAAAGTGGATAGAATTGGTTTTATTCTGTATTTATTTCAATTTCATTAATTGATCCTTGATTCTTCTGAAAAAAGTAATTAAAAGAATTTGTATAGATTATATCTACTAATTGGTCTATTTATCTTGATTGATAGAAAAATATATAGAAAAATATGTTTATCTGTGTGTTTGTATGTGTTTGCACATGCATGTATTCCTAGTATTAAGAGACGACTTTTACATAATTCAGAATTATGAAACATAATCTCATTTACAAAGTGTATAACAACTGCTTCTCAAAACTCAGTTTCAACTCAATTTCACCATTATTCAATGTGTGCATGGAGCTGAGGTTGCCATCTGCAGAGCTGTGTATTTCATGCCTTTAATGTCTTTCCAGCTCTGATAGCCATTGGGAGGTACAGCATGACAATAGAGACAGTGGATGTTGGATGGTGCAAAGAGATCACAGATCGTGGAGCCACCCAGATTGCTCAGCGCAGCAAATCCCTCAGATACTTGGGACTGATGAGATGTGATCAGGTAAGGAGCCTTTGCTTGAGCTGGTGCTTGAGTCTGAGTGTGAGAGTGTTCCTGTGTGAGTGTGAGGGTGACAGCAGGATTTATGAACATATTCACTACTCAACATATTCACTACATATACGCAGTATTCACTACTGGGACAACTGTTCTGGTGTGCTGTGTTCACATATGCAGCTCAAAAGCCACCCAGAGGACTAGAAAGAGCATTATAAGTGTTTGCTGGCATAGTGTCTTGGCTCACAATACAGATTGTGATAAAAGGTCTATTCTATCACCATCTGTTGAGGGTGGGGGCAGTGATCCTTATCTCCGTGGGAGATAGTCTGCTAATGGCCCATCCATTGAAACGAGGCGGGGCATTGTTCTTTATCTTTTCACAACTCACCCTTCCTCCAGGGAGTTATCTTCTGCTCAATGCCATTGAGTCCCACTGTGTAACTGATAAAATTACTTCATCCCATTGGAAATTGCTCCAACCAGGGGGAAGGAACCAACATTTCTTACCAAGATATAACAGAGGGTGGGGGACACCAAGGTAGCCCCCTTCTCCACTAGACTCAAGAGGAAAACCGGATTTTTCCACATCACCACTGGACCTCCAGAAGGAAGCTGCACCTTCTACAGGACCACTGCTTCAGCTGAGTCACATCTGTCACTACAAAAACACTACAGCCACCATTTAATCGAACTGCTGCCAACACCCTGCCTGACGGAGTGTCAGGTTGTACTCTGACTTTGTCAGGGCTTGGGGGTCTGTTTCTTTGTAGTATTGTATTTTTATTTTAATTTCCCTAGTAAAGAACTGTTATTCCCAATTCCCATATCTTTGCCTGAGAGCCGTTTGATTTCAAAATTATAATAATTTGGAGAGAGGGGTTTACATTCTCCATTCTCAAAAAGAGGCTCCTGCCTTTCTTAGCAGACACCTGTCCTCCAAACTAAGACACATAGATTTTTAAAATTCACCCGTAGGTTACACTTGCAGCCTGTGGTGCTCACAAAAGTTTTTTTAAAATCAGCCCTCTGACAGTTTTAAATATTTTTGTCTGAAAATTATAACTGTGACAGACTACTTTGTTTCTTAAAAAGAAAGGAAAAAATCTTTAATGTTATTTCAAGAGTGATTTAGCTAATTTCTATATATCTATGCTCTTGATCATATATCACGGTTTTGAAAACAGAAGGACAAAGATTTGAATCAACCCATTATGCTAAAAAGAGGAAAAAATACTGAGTTTCTTACTATGTAGCTTTATACTTGGAGTATAGTAAGAATGTCTATAAGGTTTATCACTTTATCATTAGAAGAAAAGAGGAGAAGGCAGTTCATCTCCACTTCACCCTGTATATAGCCTTCACAAATTATGTCCCTGATTAGAAGAGAGATCAAGAGGCCTGGGAGCACAGCAGAAATAGCAGAACAAGTCACTGGGAGTCCAGAGTCCCTGACATCAAGTCTTCACAATCCCTGAAGGGATTGATTTTTTTTTCCAGCCATCATGAACAAAATGGCCAGCTTGTGATGCCCATCAGAAGCATCTCCCAAGCTTGTGAATTTCTTATTGGATATACTTTATCGAAAGACAGGTTTTAGTCTAAGAAACTTCATGCTCCAAACCAGTACCCTGCATCCCTCACAGTGCACTATAGAAGACAGTGACAAAACCCAGTATTTCAAATAGCAAGGAATAATAATGTCCAGGTCAGTGGTGAAGTTAGAAATAGCATTTTGCAAAGCCAGCCTTAGGCAGTTTCCAGTTTGTGAGGAGTTAGAACACTTTGGAAGAATTGCTCTGTCTATCAAAGCTGAGTCCACTTAATCTCCTAAACATTAGTGTTTTATAAGAGCCAACAGAGAAAAAGAGTGTGTGAATCTCTTTGATGGATTGTGCTAAGATTATTACTTAGAGAGTGTTAAAAGGCTAACTTAATGTTGGGAATTAGGCCTGACCCGGAATCATCTAACCACTTCTGCATATGTATTTATTTTGTGAATTTAGCTAATGTTGAACAATCAACAAGGATCTAATAAGTGCAATAATTTTATCCTGTGTTCAACTTCTATTGAAAATCAATGATCTTGATGTTGAAAACAAGCTTTACTGCCTCATAAGTTAAACTATATGTAGTTTTTTGGACATGTATTACAGTCTGTATTCCTCTAATTGCTGGTAAATGCTTTTCCAGTTCTTTAGAGGAGTATACATCTTTTGCATTATGAAAGTTAAATGCTAAAAATAAAAGTAAGAAATATTACTTAAGAAAGCTTCAGGGAAGATAGAAAAGCACTGTTGACTTTGTGCATGCGAGTGTGTGTGTGCATCTGCAAGTATTCAAAATATGGTAGCTAAAAGATGTTAAGAAATTTGTAAACACTGTTGCAGCAAACAGTGTAGTAGTGGGACTACCACTGGGAATTTTTTTCTTGTTTTCAAAGCCTTGATGGGAAGAATAGCTCCACAGACAGAATGAAGCAAGTATCCGTGACTTAAAGGATTTTTGACAGCTAGAGGATGCCAACTCCCTTTTTCCACTGCAAATGAACAAAGAAATTACTGAACAAAATTGTGTTCTCATCTGTCTCTCCCCAATATCATGAAGAACTAATTTTTTCCAATGGCTGCTCTATTAAATTACAAGTGTCAGTGTCCAGCACATCATTAAAGAAAATTCTTGGGTGGTGCAGAAGGGTTTATTTACACTCCCTGTTGGCTGAAATTCTTATCTTTCTACTGTTGTGAGCTTGAAGTGAAGGTTAAAAGATTTGTCCCTTTTAACCAGACTTCCTTTTCTGAGGTATGACTGTTATGCTAGTACCAGGTAGCTTTTATGCCTTTCTAAGAATTCCCAGGCATTTGGAATGGAAGTACTTAAACACAGTTACATAAGGAACATATGTAAGTAGACTTCAAATGGGTACCATTAAAACAGTCTTTATGAGTCAGGCTCTTTGGAATTTCTTTGATATGCACTTGACATAAATTAGAGGCGTCAAGGGTCCTCCCCAGAAAGATCAAGAGAGGCTGTAAGCCTGTGTAAAGGCAGTCTCTGTTTTATGCCATTGATTATCCAAGTGCCTCCAGGCAATGTGTTTCAGTAGATGCAGAGCATTATTGATCCACACCATGAAAATAATGAAATTATTCTTTTTTCGTCAAACTGCTATTGCCCTGACCTTTATTTTTATCATTTTTCCTACCAGCTAACATGCACACCACAGGAGCAATATGGTCTTTGCCCTAAAAGAGATGATATTGTGTTGAGAAATGTCATTAAAAAAATGCTGACTTTACCATGAGGTCATCATAATGAGAGCATATATTTCAGTTGTAACTTTTCTGTATCAGATGGGATGCATCTGAGAGATCATCCAGACCTCCTGAAGTGTGAAAGCAATCTACAGTAGAGTCTAAATGTTTTTAAATACCTGTGTTCTGGACAGAACTCCCCACTTGTCTGCATACCACTTATGAACAGGTTCTTAAAGCAGCTAGGCCCATTCTCACTTCTTATCTCTCTCGAAGAACAGAGTATCAACTGTGCAAATAAATTTTTGTGTACATGGGTATGTGTACGTCTGTGCAGGCACCAGGCAGCACTCAGGACTACATTCAGGACAACACAAGTCATATGTTCCATAGAAAGAAAATGTTGCCATTCTGAGTCTCCATTTCTTTTGAAAGCAGTAACAGATAAAATCAGTAGTTATTTAAGGGCTAAGCAGGACATTTTAGAGGTTTGTAACTGCAATGAAAGAGAAGGCATTCCTAGTTTGCATTCTGGGGGTGCTGCCTGTGTTTGCGCCATGCTGCACACCCAGAAGCAGCGAGTCAGGTTTCGTTTCTTCGTGTCACCCCTTCATAGTACTCTGGGAGTAGGGTGGAACCACAAACTCCCTGTTCCTCTGCGCAGAAGAGTGCTGTTCTGCTGGTGGCTGCAGCCCAAGGTTATGTTTTAGGACTTGATGTGGATGTGTGGAAGCACATAGTGGGTTGGTGTTGGTCGGGGGCACAGCAGCTCTTGGTTTGTGTATAAACACCAGGAAAAGCATAGCAAGGGATTATATTGAATTCACTTCAAGTTAGTTCCCCACAGCAGAAAAAGAACATGACTATCTGTTCTTCCAACCAAATTTTAATTTAGCTCTGTATTTTTTATCACAGCTTAGGAAAGGGGATATTTTGAAAATAATTGAACCTTTCCTTTAATTACTTTAAGTACCTTGAGAAAGGTGTAGGCAGTTACAGGATGCTTTCTTTCCTCCTGCAAACACTGACATCAGAATTCCTAAGAGCTTTACTTGCATCCTAAGGACATAAAATGATGCCTACATCAGAATTACAGATTAAAATGCACATTTCAAGCTTTTCTTTCTGGACATAGTGAATCATACATTCCTACCATTAAATTGATCTAGATCCTATTTACATGTTCTAGTTAATTAATCAATTATTTTAGTGTATTTGTATTTAATTTTTTTTTTTAATTGAGGAAAAGGGTGATGTTCTCTACATTATTTATTGCTAGAACTCATTTGAAAGATATCGTTATAACATTTATTTCTTGTGCTCTCAAAAGAAGTGAAACAGCTTTAAATAGTGGCAGCTTGAAATCTTTACCCTTGGGGAAAATGCTTGAAATCTTTACCCTTGGGGAAAATGCCTGGGTATCAACTGGGAAATAGGGACTAAAAATTTGTTGGATTGTTTTGGGGTTTTTTCTGGGTGATAGCTTGACTGGTTGAACAATCTGTCACGATAACCTTCCTTCAACTTTTCTCACACATAATTTTCATATTTCAAGATGCTTTTCCTATAACTCTGGTACAATTTGTAGTGGTTATCAGCAGTGCTCCCAAGTAAATGCAGGAGACCTATTTCTTGGGAAAATAGGTAGAAAAATGACACTGAAAAACAGATGCCACAAAATTCAATATTCACCACTCTGTGTGAATGAAATAAAGACAGTCCAACAAAGTTGACTGTGAAAGGATACATAAGTTAGTTAATAAATCATGTTGGCCTTTATTCCTTGTTTCTTCTTTTTTTTCTTTTTATTTTTTACCTTACTTTTTTCTTTCTATTTTTTGAGATGAATTTCTCAAAAAAGACATGGTTGCTTTTCATGAAAATACTTCTGAAAGCCTGTAGCTTATTCCAGATGACTTTCTCAGATAAATTGTAGCATATATTTCCTAGCCTAGTTTTGCTGAGATATTAGAGCACAGAAGTTGATGGTCAATACAACTGGCAAAATGACAAATTATTTTATGCTACCAGAGAGATGAAAAAAAATAGATGATCCCTGAAAATAAAAATGGTCAGTTAAGAAATCATTTGCATCTTAAGTAATAATAAGATTTTTAGACAATATGTTGCTTTTTAGTATAATTTTTCACTTTATCCTTCTATAAAACCTGTTTTACAAATATTTTTAAATACACATTCAGTGAAGACTGCAAATCATTAGCCTAACAGGAATGCAACCCCTGTTGTTTTTTACCCATCACTCACAAGCTTTTAATTTACATAGCTGATCTGTGACTGAAGGTAAGTGCATTAGCACTTTTATGTATTCTGGGTTCTAGTGACACATCTTTCAATTTCAAATATACTTTTGAGCTAAACTGTTCTTAATCAATGGCAGAGTGGCTGGAATACAGAACCATGGCTTGTTTTAATATAATTATCACAGCAATTTGCTTTCCACTTTCCGAAAATGCTATCATTAACCTGATCAGAAAACCTGCCAAATTGCTACCATTTCTTCTTTTATATTACAAGGGGTTCATTTTGAGATTTGAAATTATGATTGTGTGATTTGAGGAGGAATGAAAATATCCAATCCTTCTCTTAAAGAAAAATTCTGTAGCCCTTTTTTTCTCTTAAATTACTCTAATTTGTGCAAGTACATTGCTACATATTAAAAAAGGAATTGCTGTATTTTTAAAATTTTTATATGTATAATGTAGGAGCTGCAATTGATCTATCTCTCTATGAATAATGAAGATTTTAGATTCATGAGATCTGTGAATCCCGTTAGAAGGAAACCACAGCTATCCCACAACAAAAGAAGAATAGCATTTATTTCATTTTGGTTTTCAATTATAACAATTTTAAAAGTCTGAACAATACTGCTTTTGGATTTTTCCCCTTAGCTAACCAGGATAACAGATCCATTATATGTGTAAACGAAAGCATCTGCTAAAACACACAAAAAAAGAATTTCTATACAAGCTAAAGATTTTGCTCTCCTAGTTTAACTGTTTCTTTGCTAAAAGATTTTTATCCTCCAAACTGATACCTCTGCAGCAATTCCATGGCACTGGGCTAAAGATGTAATTTTTGAGAGTTAATGAAATTGTCCTTGTTTTTAAAAAGCACTCACCTGACCATGTCATTCTCCAGTAGAAATATGGGGTCTCAGAGAGCTGTTGATGGCTGATCAACAGTTCAAAATCATGATAAGGCTTACTATTAAGGGAAGATGCAATGTGAACTGGTCAACATTTTTATGAATAAAAATTTTAGAAGGGAGAAATTATTTTAGAAGTATTGCTTGCTGGAACTTCTAGTTATTTTTTCCAGCTAGCAACTTTTGAGAAATACTTCTCTATTAGTTTTACATGCCATCATTTTGACAGGTACTACAGTAATGTGCTCAAATTATTGTTAATGTAGTCAAATAGGAAGGAAAATATTCCGTGTTATTAATTCAACAGGCAGAAAGTAATCTGAAAGAATATTTATCACTATATAAATTACCACACTCATTTTACTGCACCTGGGTCTTAACTGCAATTTTTAGAAGAACAAAGATTTTGAAATGTGTATAATACTGGTAATATTTTTACCTGGAAATATTCTATAGGTGGAGTCTGTAAGTTCATATGATGAAATGAGCAGAAGTAGTAAAACAAATAACCAGCCAAATTCAAGAGCTCCTTTAAAATAGTTTCTCTGATTTAATAGAAAAATAAACCCTCACAATAAGCAAAGAGAATTGAGAGTGAAACTTTTGTTACTTACACAACTTCAATAAAAATTCATGTGATGCAGGAAACTGTGCATACTCATAGAGATCTGAAATGGATGGTGCTCGTCTGCAGTAGACTGGCAGTTTGAGGCGATAGCATTCTCATGAGAAAACAGCCACAGCAATGAATTTCGGTCCTTTCAAGTAGGATTTAAACAAAAACTGTAAAGTAGATATACTCTACAAGCAACCTTGCCACACTTTCTCAAGTCCTTCCAGAAGTGCTACCATGGAATATTAGAAGATTTGTGTATTCCATTTATTTCAATTCGCATGGCAGAAAAGGTTATGGATATTTCTGTTTACCTACTCCTTAATTGCTAAGGTTTAACACAATTAAGATGTCAAATGTCGTGATAATAATAGCACATCAAACTATACTTGCCGATTTCACTATTCATGAGTCTACAAATACAGTGTTTGTATGTTTGTGTATATGCGATTGTTTTTCTTCTTTTTTTCAATAACAGTATCCTCTGAGTAAAAATACACTGTTTTCTCAAGTCGTAAGGGACTTCATTTGGACTACAGGATATTGTGCTAATATTGGTAGTGTTCTTATTTTGTTAAAGTCCTAAACAAGGGTTCTGCCCCTGGGCATAAGGGCAACCACTGAAGCTCAGTGGAATATGTCTGCCGTAGCTGATCAAGTGCATTTCACACAAAACGTTTCCAGAAATCTTTAATTTTGTTTTGGCTACAGGCAACAGTTATAATTGGGCCACCAGAGAATATAATTCATTCAGTTATTAGCAGAAAAAAATCAAAGTACACTTTTTAGAAGATGCTCACTTGAGAAGGCGAAATACAACTTAGAGAAAGACTGTGAAAATGTTTTGCTTATAACTCAAAGTGTGTATATACTGGAATTTTTTGTAAAACATTAGAGAAAGAGGAACAAAAAGTGTTTCCCTAATCCATCATTATGGATACACACAATGACTCTAAAGTCTTTTCTTTGACCATTACAAAAAAAATTTGGCTTTCATGCAATACATCTCTGTGTACTGAGAGAGACATGCAGACAAATTTCAGTAGCCCTAATGCTACAATACCACTCCATAAGTAAAAATGTCAACAGTATTGTAAGAAAGCCCTTTGGGGACAAATTCATTTGCATTTCTTCTGTGTGAAATTGATTTTGTGATTCTTTATATGTAGAATGTAATGATAAAACTTGTGCCATTTTTCTAATCTAACTAAAATCTTTTCATCTGAATGTTGCCTCTCACCTGCTAACATTTCCCTAAAATTCTTAGCAAGTACAGTAATTTCATAATTATAAGCTGCGCCTTATTATAAGCTGCAATTCCGGGTGTCGGCAACTTTTCATTCTTTGTCCATACATAAGCCGCACCTGATTATAAGCCTCAGTTACAATACAGAGTGTGATAAAAGGTATCTATTCTATCACCATCTGTTGAGTGTGGGGACAGTAATCCTTATCTCAACAGCAGATATTCTGCTAATGGGCCATCCATTTAAACCAGGCAGGGCATTGTTCTTTATCTTTTCACAACCCATCCTTCCTCCAGAGAGTCATTTTGTGCTAATGGCCCATTGAGTCCCACTGTGTGATTGATAAAATTACTTCATCCCATTGGGAGTTGCTCCAGCCAGGGGGAAGAGCCCAACATTTCTTACCAAAATAAAAACAGAGGTTTTGGGGACACTAAGGGAGCCCTTTCTCCACTGGACTCCAGAGGAAAACCGGATTTCTCCACATCACCACTGGACCTCCAGAGGGAAACTGCACCTTCTACAGGAGCACTGCTTCAACTGAACCACATCTGTCACTGCAACCACCATTTAATCGTACTGCTACCAACACCCTGCCTGACCGAGTGTCAGGTTGTACTCTGGCTTTGTCAGGGTTTGGGGTTTGTTCCTTTGTAGTACTGTATTTCTATTTTAATTTCCCTAGAAAAGAACTGTTATTCCTAATTCTCATATTTTTGCCTGAAAGCCCCTTGATTTCAAAATTATAATAATTTGGAGGGAGGGGGTTTACATTCTCCATTTCAAAGAGAAGCTCCTGCCTTTTTCGGCAGACACCTGTCCTCCCAACTAAAACAGCAACTTTTCGTTCTTTGTCCATATATAAGCCACACCTGATTATAAGCTGCACTTCTGGATTGGGACAAAATTTTAGTCGAAATGGTGCAGCTTATAATCATGAAATTACTGTACTAGATTTCTAAGATTAAGCTAGCAGTTCTATATATTATTAATGCCTTTTTCTGCAGATATTGCTGAATCAGAGTATTATAAATGAGTCTGTAATTTTTTATTAATGAGTGATTTATAAAACTGTGTAACTGCAGATACTAACCTGCCTTGTTCTCAGAAATCAGCCAGCCAGTGCCCCTTCCATGGACTAGGTTAGATACTATGCAGAAATTATTTCAGCTGTCATCCCTGAATGGTGGTCTGAAGGACACAAAGAGGTTTTTTGTATGAAGATCTAGTAATGCACCTTTGCATTAATCCAGTTTTGCAATCTTTAGCTTTTTTATTTGTATAACTGCTTATTGGTTTCATTTATTAACTTGGAATGGAGATAACTTTTTCTTTTCAATTATCGAGTGAGTTAGTCATTAAACTGAAGTCATTAAGATGTTTTAGGTTTTGTTATTGGAAAAAAACACTCAAACTCTTCAGATTAACATTGAATGCTCATACACTGTATAGAACTGTGTAAAACTTGCAGTTCAGGGGATGGCTCTGCTCTTGTTTTTCAGCATTGCTTTAGATAACACAGCACAGACATTCTTGGCACATTTTAGTAGCTTTGGAGTCAGAACTTCATTCTAAGACTCGCCCTGATGGACCTGTAAGAGGAGATCAGTAGGAAATCCTACAATTCTTGGCAATTAAGTGAAAGAGTATCCAATCCCAGAGAGGATTTCCAGGACATGGTATTGACTTAAGACAAGCTAAGGAGAAGTAACTAGGAAAGAGCTGTTTATGAAAAGCCCCTATACCTGTTTCTCTTCCTAAGCTTTGAATGAAGGTATCAGTCTCATTAAAAAGAAATACCTAGTTTGGCTGATGGTTTCAAACATAATCACTAATTTGCCTTAACAGGATTACAAAAACTTGAATTACTCCTTTGACTTTAATAAGATCTTTTTGAAGACAGTAATGAAAACAAGGTTTCAAAAATAAAAAATCCTAGATTTAGAAATTCCTAATTTTAGAATCTGGAAGTTAAAGAAAATAATGCTGAAATATCACTAGAACAAAAAAATACTAAAATCACCCAATAACTATTCTTGCTTGCATTTTGAATTTTTCATGAAAACTTTCATGAAACATGAAAAATTTTCATGCTGCTTGTGGCATAACAGAAATTTCTGAAGATGCTCTGTGTCCATATTTTGTATGTACAGAGCAGAGTGATGATGAGTGTTCTACAAAGACATGCACAAAAACCTTTTGCCAGTGTTCCATTTCATGTGGACTAGAAGGGTGTTCTTGTTCTTCTTTCCAAGATGAACTCCTAATTATCACATGAGAAATGTTCTCTAGCACTGATAATATTTAAATACTCTCTGCACAACTAAACTGTCTTTAGATGAAGAAGAAGTTAAGGAGGTCCTACCCCAGATAACATTTGTCACAAAGTACTTTCTTCTGGGAAATAGGCAATATGTGTTCAGGTGTCTTTAGGCAAAAGGTATTCAAAATTATGACTTCTAGGTAATTGCTCTAACTGAGTTAAAGGGAGATGATACCACTTAGTCTTGCTGTTTTCTGTAACCCATCTTCTCCTTTGTTGTTTTTTTGGGTTTTTTCAATCTATTCATTGGCCTGGGATAAATTTTTATTTCAGAAAGAAAAAATAACTTTCAAACCAGTCTTTGTTATTATTTTGGGTTTTTTTTTTGTTTGATGACCAGGATTTGCATAAACCTATTACATTCATTCTTAGTTATGCAGGCTGAATCCTTTCATTACGTGTTAAAATATAATTGAAGAGCTATTCAAATTCAGATGAATGTATATGTATTAGATAATTTAGATAGTTTATCTGCAGACAGTAGTCTTTCTTTTGACAACTCAAAAGATTAAGATTAATGAAAGAGTTGTGAAAGAAAAATAATAGCATTCACAGCATATTAAGATGTGGAGATTTTTAGTTTTCATTCATTGAACAAGAATGTTTAAGTTCAGAAGGGAAAATTGCTCTGTTTGTGTAATGAACTTATTTTAGGAATGACATTCAGTATTTTTGTTTTATCGCCAGCCAGGCTGATCTTAAGAAAGAGACAGAAACTTGTGTTCTAAAGGCTGGACATAAGACTTCTTTTCATCTTAATCCTACTGCTAGGGATGACAAGGATACTAAAAAAGTTGACTTAGATATTACTTTTCACATTCATTAACAGAATACAATCTTAATTCTCTTTTTCCTGTTTTTCAGGGAATGCAGTTTTAGGTCAATAGTACAGAGAGTTTATAATACTAAAACTTAATTTTCAGTGTCTGACCTGACTTTTCTCATGGTATAGAAAAGGTATCAAAATCTTCTGATAGGGAATACTTTTTTCTCATGTCTGGACCCAGGTTGGTTTTCCCACTGCCAATTTTTTTTTGTTCTTCTTCTGTTGTGTAATCTTACATTGAATTTGGTTTGGCATAATTTTTATCTCAAAGTTAAGAAGTTTTCAAACTGAAAGTAATTTCTTTCTGTAAATGTTGCGGTTCCAAATACATCCATAGGTTTTGTCTGTTTAACAGACAAATTACTTTGCTGTTTTACAAGCCATAACACAAGTTGTTGCCTAGGATCACACTAATAAGTTAAAATACTTATTTAATACTCCAGTAAAAAATGGAGAAAAGCTTCTACTCTTCAGACTTTGGTCATAAACCAGCTGTTTTTGTCAGTGGCACTTTTGCAATGTCATCTTCATATTCATGTTTATTTTGTAACTGTATTTGGCATTTGATACTAACAGCTTCCTTCTTCTGTTTAATAAGATATTAATGACAAATAGCAACAATTTCTATAAAATATTATTTTATCTAGTAATAATTGTCTCGAAAAAAGTTAGAACAAACAATTAGTGAAAGGTGGTTTATCACAGATTTCTTCATAGGTTTTGAGTCTAAAATATACCACTGTAACATCCTCTGTCTTCCTGAGTGTCATGGACAATGCCTAAGCAAGTCTGGTAGTAAATACATCAGCTTAAACCTAGCTAGACTGTACCTTGTGTACATGTCCTGAGTCCACAGGACATGGAGAGCATTTACTACCTTCCTGTGTGTGAGCATCATCTTTGTAATTAATCGCCTGATTTTTTTCATATAACAGAGAATATACATATGACACTGGCTCTAAAGGCATAATATCTGTGCTATTCTAACAAATAATGCCCAACAGGTAAGTGCTAAATCATAATAACTTCTATGTACAAGTAATACTTGCAGCCATCTAGTAGATAAATAATGTATCTTCTTCAAGTTTCCCATTAAGAAAGAGCAAAATAAGCAGCTGTTGGTTGTAAGCCTCTGTTGTGGCTGAGTTAGCCATTAAGAGAAGTTTCTGGCAGCGTGATAGATTCTGCAATGGGTCTCTGCAGCATAACTCTAATGAAAAGAAACTTTTGACTATTTTTTGGATAGGCATAAAATAGGAAATTACTGCTACTTTAGGGATTCTTCCTTCCAAGCAATATTTCTATGACTTGTAGCTTACAGTTTGCAAGTATGTATTCAGCTGTAAATATCAAATATTATGGGGGACTTGTGCTATCTCTGATTTAATTTTGATTTATTAAAAGTCACTTCTTGTTTTTCAGCACTGAAAGATGTTACTGTAACATAGCAATTTGCCAGAGAAGTACAGTTTGTGCTGTGAAGTTAAACCAGTTTTCTATCCAAGTCAGTCTCAGCTAGATGAAACTTCCAATGAAGATTGAGTATTTCTATTATCAAAGTAGAAGAACTGGATATTAAACCTTTCATTTATCCTTGTCATTGAGTGCAATCACTGTTTAGAAGGAAGCTCTCCTTGTTACCTTTTAAGGACAAAAATATTATTAGTTACTGTGGTTACCATGCTTTAAAATATTATTTGCAAGACAGATCTTTGTAATGGTAGTAAACATTTCAGTCTGGCTTTTCACTTTTGGCCTTGAATGTGGAACACTGAGGGGAAAAAAGCAAACAGTTCCATCAGTTGTATATGCTACTGATGTAGGAAGTTCAGTAAGTGTAGTACCAATGCATTTTAAAATGCCCAACTGCTCAGGAAAGATTTCAAAGAAAACCAACTAGAAGTCGTGGTTCTTAGGTTAATCTTTTATTTGTCTAAAGGTTAAAAAAAACTGTTTACCTCTGTGATAGGAATTGCAATAACTGAAAAATTAATCCCCTTGCAGCAGTGCAATTGTAAAGGTGTTAAGTTTTTTCTGGGTTTGTCTAATTACCTTGTCTTATGAAGAAAAAAGGTGCTAACTTTGATGTCTCAAATTTAAGAGGGACATGCCAGACTCAACGATCTTGTATGTTTTAATTAATGATCCCAACTCCTTAGTGTTATTCTCACAAAAGAAGGCTAAAATAAAATCTTCTACCAGTGATATATGTGAAGACATGGAAGACTTTTACCTTTTAGAAAAAGGAGCATATAGGAGTAATTGATCTACCTGCAACACAGAATGATTCATAATTTTTCCTCATCTTTACTCATGTTTTGTATTACTTTTCATTTCAGACTTGTTGATAGCAACCATACAGTGCAAGTTCATTTCAATAAATTGTGGACTTACTACTTAGCAGTTTTAAATGCCTCCATAACTGTACCATGAATTAATTAATTGATGTACTCTATTTTCATTTTCCAAAGCCAAAAAACACTCACATTTTTAAATGTATGTCTGCTTGAACAACTTTGAGTAGCTTCTATTTCAAGGTAGAAATCTGTTACTTTATGCAACATTTTCTTTAAATTCTTCCTTTACCATGAAATCAAAGCATGGGATTTGATTTGGTTTTTTTTCATTCTCTTACCAGAAATTACATTCAGTATATTTATTTTGTGATAAATGCACCCAGACCTATAGTAACAATGGGGAATCCCATCCTGCAAGCCCGCCAAGGAGTCCAGTTTATCCATTCTTCTAGCTTGCATAATGTTACCCCTTTCATTCACTTTCTGCATATCACAGGTTCTGTTCTTCTGTTGTAGGTGAACGAGGCCACAGTGGAGCAGCTGGTGCAGCAATACCCACATATAACCTTCAGTACTGTGCTGCAGGATTGCAAGAGAACACTGGAGCGAGCTTATCAAATGGGCTGGACACCCAATATGTCTTCTGGCTCCTAACCTTCTGTACCAATGTTCCACTCTGCTGCAATCAGTAGATCTAATGGGGATTGAAGGGTTTATAACCTTTCATATGATGCAATATAGTTGTGAGTTTACAGAGGTTACAGTAAAATGGCAAAAGCTGTACACTGACTTTAACGTACTGTAAAAATATTGAAGTAAAACTTTAGAAATGCATTGTGTTTTTGTTTGCATAAAAGTTATAAAAGCCTTTGGCAAATTTCTTGAAGTGGATTCCTACTAGTTCTCTGGATAGTTTGAGTTATAGATGTTAAGCTTGTTTTCTTCTGTTTACTTTGCCTTGGTCACGTGTGTTTCCTTTTATCTGTAAATGGTAACTCAGTGCTAGCATCAGTGCAGTTGATCAACAGAGGCCTGTGTTGAAACTAGGAACTAAACTTGTTGCTCTTTACTTACTAAATAAAAAGGTTTTAGGAGGTTTTAAGATACAGAGTACCTTAACAGTGAATTACCATTTTCTCATCTTTTTTTTCTTTAAATATAAGAAGCTGTAGCGATATTAAAAATCTGTCCACCTTGACATTTTAATAATGAGTAACAATACTTACCAGCTACACTTCATGAAGACAAAGAATAACTCAATACACCAACTATCAGAATAAGTTGTTGATGCTTATTGTATTTGGCTGAAAAAAAATACTGTCTATTGTAAATTAATTTGTCTTCTCTGACTATGCTGTTCTGTGGATGAATTGGAAAATTCAGATGAATAAGTCAATAACAGGATCCCTCTCATTTTCTGTGTGGTTTTATTTTAGAATGGATCTTATAATGCAAATATTACTTACCTTGAGAAGGCCACTAAACATGAGTCCCATTATGGGTATCAGTGTATGCAAGGAAATACCCAAATTAAACACATAAAATGATTAATTTTCTTGTAGGACTGTTATGGCTTAACCCCAAACCACAACTAAGTACCACACAACCTCTCTTTCACTTTCTCACACATTGCATTCTAAGTATTTGAGCAGGGAATTGTGAAAATACAGACATTGCATCTTCAATTTGGAGTTGCCTTAACCTTTAGAGTATTACCATTTGGTTAAGAATGTTGTTAGGTGTGTAACACTGGATATTTGTTTTTCAAAGGTTACAGCATTTTAATCCAAACTATGAAATGCTTAAGCTTCAGCTGAAAAGTTGTCATTATTGTCAAAATGTTTTGCTAATCCGGGAGGCCTAATGCAACATAACATAGAAGCTTGTTTAGTATGGCTGTATAACTGTGTAAAGCTCTTTGTTGATTTCCATAGCATAATTTTTTGCAACAGAAACATCAGCTCATGTTACTTCCAGTGAGGATGCTGAATGTTTTATTATTAGACTTTTCAAAATGGGGATGAACTAATTTCTGTGGAAAAACAATATATCATAAAGATTTTGTTTAAAATAGGTGGTAAATACTTGTGAACATGTGTAATGCTATGCTGTTTATTTACTCCAAAATGGCAACAGTATTTTAAGAATTAAGTCAGTGAATTATATTACAGATATAGTACAGAATCTCAGTCAATTTTATTTTAATGTCTCTTTATGAGTGCGTTAAAACTATTTCCACACTTTGTAAGTTTCTATTTTTTGGTGAGACCTTTGATCTTGCAATAAACTTTTTGAATAAAGATGTGATATTTTCTGTTTATCTGTGCTGCTAACTGCACTTAGACAATACTAACAGGGAGTTTGAAATCTCCATTATTGAATAGATAGAATTCACCTGGACATGATCCTTAGTAAACTGACCCTGCGGTGATTGACAGAGTTTAACTAGATGACATCCAGAGGTTTTTTTCAATCTCAAATGTATTATAACTGTACAGATTTCTTTAATTTTATGGGTCTGGTTGGTAATCTCTTTTCACTTCTGTCATTTAAGTCACTTCCAGTTGTTTTGTCTTTTACTAACTATTCATCTTTCAGTTTTATGAACATACTAATCTATAGATCTCACTGTGACTGATTAATTTTAGTTTAATGCATGAGAACTCTAGATGAAAATATGTTTTTCTAATTGCAGTGTTGACACAGATAGTTCCTTAATTTCCTTATATTAATCAGTTTCCAAAGTAGTTTTAGAGGAATAAATAATACTGCACACTCATTAATCTTTGACATGTTGTACAGGGGAAATATATTCTGGTGGAAGAAAAGCTACTGCCTCCTATAAAAATTAAAATTAGCCCTGTTTTCTCATATGCAAAACTTAGAGTGAACTCAAAAACTTGTAGGCAGCTTCTGGATTCTCTATGTCCTAAAGGCCTACTTCACTAGAAAAAAAATGTCCTTTTTGCCTTCTAATTCTTCGTAGGAACCACCGGTTAAGATAAGGTAACCTGTGACTTAGCACTTGTCTTATCAGAAACATTTCTAGGATGGGCTTGTTCAGCTTGCAGGAAGGGCTAAGACAAACTCTTAAGTGTTTTAATTAAGGGGTAGGTGGTTGTAGGAGAAAGACAGATAATGTTTATTTTCAGTCATTCACTCTTTAAATCCAAGTGTAATTAAGGCTTAAAACAAATTCAGATAATCCGCCTGGTGATCATTCCACCCATGTCTCCCCACCTGAAGGCTATGTGGAGGGGAGTGTTCTCATGCAATTTGTCTCACCAGGGGGAATGGATAGTGGCTGGTTCTCATGCAGGTTCAAAGTCACTTTGTCCAGGCTCCCAGATTAGTGGGAAATTTAGTGAAATGCCAAATCCAAGATGGCATACCTCCCTTCTTACCAGTTGTGTCCTACTGGGCATATTCCAGTAATCTTTGAACAGGAGCAAAGTGTATTTGTCTTAAGAATACCAAAACTGTGTAGTTGAGCCAGTTATGCCCCATCAGATGGGATGAGTATCTTCAGGCTTTTTTGTGAATGTCCTGATACCCCAGGTGTGAGTTTTGCACCTGAATCAGTTGTGCAGGGGAGGACATGGTATGGTAAAATGTTATCCCACTTCATATGATCTACTTCTTATTAACCTCCTCTCTGATCTGGCTCAAAAACCCAGCTTACTGTGAAACAACTCCACTGGCTCAACCCCTCTACACCTTGGCTGTTCTTAGGCAGATCAGAGATTTTGCCACTACACACCTGAAAATTCTCCCCGCTTTGGTTGGAGGTGCATATCTGCCCCCAGCAAATCACTTGCTTTTGCCTGTGGCTGATAGAGTCATTAACCTTTACGACTTCAGTGTCTCACACTCGCCAGCAAAGGACAGATATGGACCTCTTGGAGCAAGTCCAGAGGAGGCCACCAGGATGATGAGGGGGATGGAGCACCTCTGCTTTGAGGAAAGGCTGAGAGAATTGGGATTGCTCAACCAGAAAAAGAGAAAGCTTAAAGATGAGGTAGTTCTGGCCTTCCAGTACCTGAAGGGAGCCCACAAAAAAGATGGAGAAGAACTTTTTACAAGATCATGTAGTGACAGGTCAAGGGTAATAGTTTCTAACTGAAGGAAAGTAGGTTTAGATTAGATACAAGGAAGAAAATCTTTACTGTGAGGGTAGTGAAGCACTAGAACAGGTTGGCCAGGGCAGCTGTGAATGCCCCATCAAGGGAACATCAAAGTCAAGATGGAGTTCTGAGCAACCTGTTCTCTGTCAGTGTCAGAATTTGACCACCCTCCTGGTAAAGAAATGGTTCCTAACAAAATAATGCATTGCAAAAGAGCTATGGTAAGAGCATGCATGGAAAAAATATGATTCCTGACCTTGTAAATGTTCAGATTTGTATTTTAAAGCAGGTGAGGGTTTATGTTGCTTATTAATGAAATCCCATATTAACTGAGAGACACTTTAAAGCAGATCCATTTAAAGAGTCCATTACAATAAAATGTTTAAAGCAATGTTAACTTGCCTCCTGTAATATTTTTTTTCCTACAGCTTTCCCCTGAGTGACCTGTGATATTGGCAGTATATAGGTGGCTGAGATTTTTATTTGGAGTTCTAGTACACTTAGAAGCAGAGTCGTGAAGCTGTTTTTTCAAACCACAGATACCATGGGAGAAGTTCCAAGCTTGAGCATGTGGCATCTGCCATAGATTGGCACCACAGAAAAACCGAATAATTCTTTGTGGTAGTAGCTGTGCATTGCCAATCTACGCAGGGTAGGTACATGGTCGGATTTTGTGATTCGTATTTTATGAGGTTTTATATTTCCAAGTCTTGCTTTACAAAAAGCCTCCCTGTGCTAGGCTCCTTGTCTGTATTTTCCACACATACAATCATTGTAGATTTCGTGAGTTGATGGAGAACTGTGAAGAAGTTCAGATGTTCCTCTGGATCTTTGTCTGCATTAAGCTCAGATTAACATGAATAAATTGGGTGAATCACACACAGCTTTGTGGCTGTGATTGTTTAACTGGTGATACTTGCACAACCTGGAATAAACTACCATGGAAATAAAGGTCTGTATATAACAACTACATCTTCATCTGTTGAAAAGAAACTGAGGCAAAAATTCTTTAATTTATGTTTAGGGTTGGGCTTTTTTGTAAAGGCTGTCAGGATTATATAAGGTAAATATAAGTGTGTCAGCTTTATACAGTTTTACTAAGGGACTGTGTTTCAGATTTATTTGCAGGCAAAATCAAGAAAAACAGCAAGATTAACTGCTTTCAATATTTGAGCAGGTCTTTCTATATATAGCTGATGAAAAGTGTTTGTGTTTAAATGAACATTAGAAGTCTTAATATGAAAAATGATGAGGATATTGGGCATTTCCAGCTACTGTGAAGTTATAAAGACTTCTGGACTGAAAACTTCATAATCTCATGCTTTTATCATGTTTTATTGCAAACTTCTATAGCCTTTGGTGTTTTCAAAATACCAGCTTCTAGAAAAAGCTGCAAGAATATTCTCAGCAGTGCTAACTCCCAGTGCACACAGTTTACTTGTCCCAGGTGCCTTGATTCTTGAACCAAGATCAACATCTCAGTTCTTACTTTTTTTTTGAAGGACTAAAAGGTTGTCTTTGTGCCGTTGTTTTAATCTCTGGTTATCTCTCCAGACCACGTTATGTGAGTCATGGTCTCTGAAACAATATAAACTAAACTCTGTTGTAAGGGATGGGTATTTTTTCTCAAAAATAGGCAGTAATATTTATACAAAAAGCAAAATGCTTCATATCCTTCTTTCCTTGGAGACAAATGAGAAACAAATGTAGTGCATGTTAATTAGCTTTGCTTGAGTCTTTCAAAGATGTTCAAATATCGAGGTCAATAAGAAAACTTAAAAATAGAAAAAAAAAAATTCCTGAAGAGAAACAGAGCAAAGATTTACTTCCTGATTAGGGAGCAAATAAACCTGAAATCTTTGATAGCAACCAAAAAGGTCGTAGCTAAAGCAAAATTACTTTTTAATGACCCTGCAGAAGTTTGAAAAGTCCAAAGCCCAAATGCCTTCATGATCTTCTCAACAGCAACAATGGAAGAGTTTGTTCGTTAGTAGTTGCCTTGACTAGGCACTGTGTTTTCCAGGACGTGGCGTTAGTTTTGGTGGGTGCACTTCTCCTGGTAGCAAGAGCTGAGCAAGAGCACTGCTGGACTCTCAGGTCATTCTGTCTGTACCTAGAATGCTTCTGAGCTGTGACTTGTTCTAAAAAAGCTCAGTGCTAATCATGGCCAATATCCACTTCCTTAGGTTCTCTGGATGCAGCTGTGGCTTCCTGAGGGCAGGAAGGTTGAATGGCACAGGCGTGAGTTGTCCTGTGTCCTGTGTCTGTCAGCCTCAGCACTAGACAGCTGCTCTGGGCAAGTTCAATCTACTCACACAGACATAGCCCTGTGGCTCATCTATTGTTTGCAGGGCGTGGTTGTCTATCAGAAGCTGCTTCTTAGTGTCCTCGGTCCCAGCTCCCAGTCCTGCTCCTGCCCAGTGCTGTGCCCCAGAGCCCCTTGCAGCTGCAGTGGGTCTCACTCACTCCATGCAGGGCAGCAGCCCCTTCCAGCCCTTTACAGCCTTCCAGTGGAGCAGAGACCAGGGAAAGCCCCTCACTCAGCCAGAAGCCATGGGCCAGCTGCACCCTCAACACACAGGTCCCTCCTGCCTCTCTTCCTGGCTGCCAGGCAGTCAAGAAAGGGGACCTGTGGTATGGGACAAGGCACCAAAGGTGCCAGGCTGACAGAAGGTACAGTACTGAGGAGGCAACATCACCGTGAGGGTTCCTGGATTCTTACAGAGCAGTAAACTAGTGACAAACAAACCTGCAGCTTTATCACCATGTTCATTAGTTGAGCTTTCCCACTCTAGACCAGACTTGGTCACTAATCCCCTTTAGGGTCTGAATGAATCCCTACTTTTTAGCAAAATTTTCTGAACACAGAACTTAAATTCAGGAATATTTCTGCATTTAGTTTTTTCTGCAGCACTACAGATATTGAAGTTCTTTTTGTAGCATAAAGAGAAAATGACCCATTGACCTTTCTGTTTGAATATATGCCATATCCTTTATGTTTTCTTGTGTGTGGCTTCAGAAACAGTTAACAGCAGAAAGACTACTTGCATTGCATTAGCCAGAGATAGGAGAAAAACGAATTTATGGATCAGTGTAATCCAGTCATTGGTTTATGGATGCAAAGTCCTTCAGGGATCGTCACAAGTTCCCAACTATCTTTGAGAGCTAGATTTTGCAATTGCATCTCTGATCTATCTGCGAGGCATGTAAAATCATATATATCCAGGCAGTTCTCTGTGACTTCGCATCTGCAGAGGATTGAGAGCTATTCCAGCAAGGATGTGCAGTAAATTAAGCTCAAGAAATTTGTCTCTGAAAAAAATGCCTCTGAAAAGTAAGTACAGTAATTTCACGAATACAAGCTGCACTGAGTATAAGCCGCATCGCCGGGTATTGGCAAACGTTTCGTTCTTTGTCCATAAATAAGCTGCACCTGAGTATAAGCGGCTCTGTCATTCGCAGCGAGGACCTGTGTGCAACAAAGTTTCCAAATAGTAACAGAATCACGGCATGGTGGGGGGTTTACTGGCTCGGCTCAGGCCGTGCGGGCTCGGGGCTGCCGAAAGGGCTGGGTGGCCCAGCTCGGCGCTGCCGCTTGGCAGGGCCGCTCGGGGCCAACCGCTGCTGCCTCTGGGATAGCTCGCCCCGGCCCGGCGCTGCCCCGTGGTGGCAGGAGGGCACAGAGCCCGCCAGCACCCGCGGCAGCGGTGGGAGGTGGGGATGGAGCCGCCCCGCTCCTGTGACGGCGGCACGCGGGGACGGGAGCCCCCCGAGCTGCGAGGCGAGCAACACGGAGCCCCCTGCCTCCCCCGGGTCACGGGGCCAGCAGGAGAGAGCCCCCGCCTTTCCCTGAGCCACGAGGCCAGCAGGAGAGAACCCCTGCCTCCCTCCCGAGCCGCGGGGCCAGCAGGAGGGAGCTGCCCTGCCTTCCCCACCCCCTGTGCTGCCTGCACGGAGCAGCTCCACCCACCGCGCAACAGAGTAACCAATTTGTAACAACCACGTAAATGCAGGATTTTACTGGCAGGTGTTCGACTTTGCAGTTTGCACTGACTTGGTTTGCACTCCCGAGGTTGAAAAAGTCAGAAAATTATTCACATATTGGCCACTCCTGAGTATTAGCT
Organism: Catharus ustulatus; assembly: GCF_009819885.2. Lineage (NCBI taxonomy): Eukaryota > Metazoa > Chordata > Aves > Passeriformes > Turdidae > Catharus > Catharus ustulatus. The sequence goes on from NW_024879446.1 coordinate 7,827,558, forward strand.
GCATTTCTGGTGTAGGAGCAAAATTTTGGTCAACACAGTGCAGCTTGTATTCGTGAAATTACTGTATTTTGATAAATCTTCCATGGGTGGAAATCTCTTTAGCAGAGGCAGAGTTGAGCAAACACAGACAGCTGTTAAATACTGGAATTATCACCAGTCCTCAGAAACTTATCTTTGTCACCTTTGTATGTTTGTGTCTGTACTCATCACATTTTCCATGAAATTTTGTTGATATTCTAGAAAACTGGAGATAAATATCGCATCTGAATCCATTTTAAAAACACACAAAAAAACCCCAAAGCAAAACAAAACAAAACAAAACAAAACAAATGGAAAAGAAACAGAATAAAGCAAAATTGACCAAAGATATATAACTTTCTTAAATGTTCTACAGTCCAGTGAATCATGGCATAAGGATAAGATCTGGTATTCGGCAGAAACAAAGATGCCTTGGTTAGGATCTGTGTAGGATCTTTGCCAACATGACAAAATAGGTTTGGGAACTGGCAATGGTAACAATAAAGGAAGTGAAATTTTCTGTAAGATCAGCACATCTCTGTTTCTAGTCTGGGAAATTGCCCTTTATGCCTAGGAGAGGATAAAATTTTATTGCCATAGTGGCAATTCCAACATGAACATGTATTTGTTTGCTTCCCATTCACCTATTTTTCTAATTCCCACATGAACATGATGAATGGGAAGCAAACAAATAAACCACAAACAAACAAACAAAAAATCCCACCCTTGATACAGATAGCAACTAAAACATAATTCTTTTCCTCATCGGGATATAATAGACAAGAACCACAGGTAAAAGAGAAAGGGTAAGGATTTCAAAAGCCTCTGCATTTAGATGAGTAAGTCATTGGGGCATATTGGAAATTTAACAGGAGGTGAACATACGATCTGTTGTGATAAAGGCCACAGAAACTTCTCTCTTGTAAGTCAGGCTTGCATCAATAAAAGCAAAAAAAAAAACTTCCTTGCTGCATGTGCATCTGTCCTTCCCTCCCCATGTTTGTTGCTGTCCAATAAAGGGAAAGGTGTTTTCTCCTGACAGTGAAATAAATAAGAAATCAGCGATATGTAGCCTGTGCTTCATTTTAGGATGTCTGCAAAACTACCAGCCTAACTTGCTGGCAGGTACATTTCAAGGACTGTTTTTTAATGTGTTCACTTCCCTAGAGTCACTCCTGAAGTATTTTTTTAACCACAGTCTTCAAGGCTCAGTTAAACTCACTTCTAAAACCATTGATATTGCACTGGCTAAAACATGGTGTGGAATCCACTTCATTGTCATTATAGTGACCTATGTTCTTACATATATGTTAAATGAGATTTATCATATTAGTTACACCTTGTTCTTGATCCTTTGCTTAGAAGATACTTTGCGCTATGTACTAGGTACTCAACATTAACATTTGTACTAGCATCAGTAGTAGGAGTCATGCTCAGTAATACTGAATCTGCTTTATAGCTGAAGTTACAAAGGATTAAGATCCACCAAAAGCTCCCGTAAAAGAGAAAAACTGCTACCCTTCTAATCTTGAGCAAGATTTGCCTTTTTTCTCTTAAATAAGAGTTCCTGTAGATGCAGAGGGTATTTCTGAAAATCGTGTTACCTATTGTAGTCTCCGAGTAAGCAACAGACAGGAGCTAGCAGCTAGAATCATTAGCCATAAAGTGCTACGTCTGCTCTTGGATTGAGGGATCAGACCTGAGAGAGTTGCTGAGGGCTAAACATGACGATTCTTCAAAATGGAGATGTGGATTTGGGCTACCTTGGCCTCAGTTAGGCTAAGTCAGCCAGTTCAAACTGGTCTCTGTACTCCCTAGGTCAGAATTTTCCCTTCAAAGTTAGATAGTCTGAGCTGAGGACCTATCTAAAAATCCACAAACACAGGTTGTCTACACAGGTTGTTGAGTGTAACCTGTGTTACATCAATTTCTACGGACTCTGAGGAGGCTGAATTTTTTTAAGCCTGTGAAAAGCATAGTTTGTATAAAGTTCTGGGTGGTGAAAAGAGCAACAAAGTCTTTCTCAGGTCAGTCAGAAAGTGAGAAAAGAGTTAATACTACTTTTTAACAAGTTTCCAATGAGAATTAACAGTGGCTTATACAACAGAAAACATTTAGAAATTATTGCACTGCTAAACTAGAGCTATCTCTGACAGCAGTGCAGACATAGTTAAAAAGTAGGTATTTAATGTAGATTACAGTTAACCTTTACCTTAAATCTTCAAACCAAGAACACAGTACTAATCAAGACGGAACTTCTTAATGTGCTATCTATTCAAGCAGTTGGTTATATTTTGTTTTATCAAGAGCTGTCAACACGGCAACAACATTTTCCAGCAAAACTAACAAGAGAGCTTCAGAATTTGATGCCATTTATATTTTAAGTGGTTACAGAAGTAAGTTTTCTTCCCTCAGTATGTTCTAACAAGAATGGTAGAAAATCACTTAGTCCCTTCTGAATTAAAAAAACCTAAGCTATTTGCTTTTGCTCTCTTCCTAGATACAATTTCTTCTCCATGTGCACTTCCCACCACTCCACCCTACCCACAAAATTCACTATCATTCATGTTGGTATTTCATTCTTCATTCCTTACTATATAAAATGAATGTTGATCTCTCACCTTCAATCTGTTCAATAGAAAAATCAAACTATAAAATGGAAATCCAGCAAAGAACCTAGTACAGAGCCTCATTCTGCTGAAATCAGCAAGAACATGACACCTCAGCAGCAAGATATATCACATGATCCATGCCTACTCCAAATCAAGAGCAGGCAGACTACTGTGACTACTGTGACATTCTCTGTGAGCTTGCTGGTCAACAGAAGCATTTCAGGAAAATTAACCCATTAAATGATACTTTTGGGCATTTGTGCTGTGACACCCAGCAATCTCAATGAGTCTTGGTACTTGAGTTTAATTGATAGGCCACATCCCTGCTTCTCTTTCTGCTCAATTTCAGAGTCCTTCACTTCAGACTTCAAATACACCAGATTTGGGGTAAAATTAATTTTTTATTTCAATGGTTCATTTAATAAAATAATGAAGACAGAAAATCTGAAATTCTCTTATTTGGCCATCTGCAGTTCCATCTCTCCCTCTTAAATTCTACTCTACCTATCTTCAAAGTTAAATTTCTTTCAACCCTTGCATTATTTAGCATCCTCCTTTTCTATCCTATTTCCACTCTACTTCCCCAAGGGAAAAAAAAAGACTTTGACTTTTAGGGTCAGTTCAGTACAGTAGTACATCTTCCATTTTGAATACTTCTTTCTCTGTTTCATTTTGTGGCCCGTGGCAGTGAAAAGTGGCACAATTTCATGTTCCTAATAGATTAAAAATTATGGTGTGCTACTTTTGGTTACCATATCTTCATCCTCTAAACCAAAAAAACAATAGACTTTTGCTTCAGAGAAATTATCATGGAGATCCATTTTGTGACATGTAGCAAGATGAATATTTTTCTCTTTTTTAACCTCACAAACCTTCTCTATTTCCAATCAAAATTTTAAACTGATCCTCCTGTAGCATTTACACTGACAAGCAAGTAGGCTTTTAATAATTTACCCATGTTGCTGCAAAGAGGCGGGGAAGGACTGCAAGTTTAAAACACAAAGGAGAAAAGTTAATTTAAAGTGATGTTTGTTAAAAAGTCCCCTTTGAGATCCTGTTGTGTAATTGAACAGATTAAGAGAACTGACAGTAACTTCACGGTATGCCTAAGTGGAGGTCTCTACGGGTCAACTCTCGGATCTTGTGCCGACACGTTAAACAAGTTTGTCAATTTTCCATCAGATTGATTTTTCTCACAGGTCTGGAAGCCTCGTCTCATTTCATCTTATTTCCACAGGGGTTCTTAACATTGCTAACTGCCATTTACTTTTGTCTCAAAGTATGAGGAATGATTTTTATCTCTGAGTGGCAATCACGGCAGGCAGCTCCAGCACTGCTTATAATGTTGCACATTGTCCTCCCTCACCAACTGGGGTTTCTTTTGTGTTTTTCCACTCTTTGGGAATGATGTGGATTTTTAGAATACATTCAAAGTAATTATTAACAGAATGTACTTAGGGCAGATGTCTGTAGTCTCTGAAGTGAACAAAAAAGCAACAGAAACCATGAGTCTTTTTCTTTGCAGTTTTCAGCATAATGAGAGGTCAGCTTGAGAAAATATAATGTTTCTGGGAAGGTCACAGGGAAGAGTATTAACCTCTCTTTACATTTCCATGTCTATTATCCCCTCCTGTTAATGTCAAGGGAAGTTATGTGCACAAAATAGAGAGCATGCTTCAGAATAGGTGAATGCTGCTAAAGATTATAATGATATATATTTGAATTAATTGCACTAATGACAAGAATCTACTCTTACTCCACACCAAGTTAAATAAGTGCAAAATTTGTCTGAAAGCATGTGGGACCTTATGGTATTCTCATATGGGTTGTATAAACATGCAGTTCCCTTGACATAAATTAAGCTACTAGGAACTTAACCACTTGGTTGACCTAATGACCTCTTCATGAAAGAAGACTACCATTTAGATCAGTGGTATGAGGGTGAAATCATAGGACAGCCTAAACCCCATGTTTTCTCTGGTTTCCACGTCTGGTATCCCTTTCCACTTGTGAAAACTGTCTGTAGTCAATCATTAAAAACATAATTACTCTCATACTCTTTGTAAGAATTTCTCACAATCATCAGCATCTAAGACAATTACAAAGCAATGAACCTGGTTCTGAATTTCCCTAGTGCTAGCTACATTGTCCTGCCAAAAACATGGAAAGATTCATCATCCCTTCTTTTGGCGTCTTGTACTACATCCAACTTTCAATACAGATGCAAATAAGTTCCATTAATTTTTCTTTTAAATGTGATATACTAGACCTAATTAAGTGATTAAAGACAATGTGGAAGTTTCAAAAACATTTGGTAATAAGCAATTCGTCGCTGCTGTAAAATAGTGGCCACAACTTTGAAATCTCTGTAAAAAGTATCAAGAGGAAAAAAAAAAAACCCCAACAAAACAGACCTTGTATGATGATTTTTGCTGCTAGTATGATTGGACAGGAAAGGAATTGGAACTGCTGAACTGGTGGTCCATGGGTCACTTCCAACCCAGGAGGAAGCACTGGATGCCAGCCCAGCCCTACATAAGCTGGCATAGGAGACAGCAGTCCTCACCTGGTGGGCCAGGTGTGCCTGCAGCTGCATGGGGCAGGGAAAGGGGAAGGTAACCAGGAAAGCCCCTGGGAGCCTCACAGCTGGAGCCACATCAGACAGATTCTTCACCTCAGACTGTAGACAGGGGGTGCAGACCTGACCACCACCTGTGAGGGGCAGCGGGGGAGGGATGGGGAAGTTCTCTCAGAGTCAGTCCATGGGGACTGGAGGTAGGGAGGCCAGGCCAGAGGCGCAGGAGCTGGGGTCACATTGAGGAAGTGAGGGGCTGGGAAAGAGCTGGGTATTGAGTGTCTCTGCTCTTCCTTCTGCCTTTCCTCCTTCCTTGTTGGACTTTTTGTGGATAGTAATAATCCAAAGGTGCTTTTTCTAGGAGAGACAACAACCTGCACAACCTCAGAGGCCCTCAAGGCATTGACTTGCCAGAGAGAAGTGTTTTCAATGAGTTAAGCTTAAAACTGCGTATCACACGTTACAGAAAGTATTTATTAATTTTTATTAATTGTTATTTCTGTACTTCCATTTTGTGTTCCTCCTTACAGCTGATAAGTAACCACCCAAACAGGAGCTGAGTGAAATTCCTTCATTTCCATATTGTATCTGAGTTACTCAAACATAGTGAATAAGGGATGACTTTGTTGTGCCAATAGTTGTGTTCATGACAGTTCAGTTTGTTTTCCACAGATTGGCTCAGTCTATAATTTTTTGGCAAACTCTCTGGAGAGTCTGCTGGGTGAGCAATTCCTTTTTGCCTTGTTGCAACTTAATATGAAAACACACAACAGCAGATTGTGTTAGTAGAAGAGCATTTAGACAAATATTTTCGGGCTTTTTATCCTGATGTAGATGCTCCAAACAACACTGCCAGATATAGTCATGTGTCACAGAGGTGGTTTAGTGAGACAATGTGAGATACTTAAATGAAATTTAAAATATAAACCAGTTTTTTTCAGCCGTTATCAGTTTCTGTGTAAACACTTCCTGAAAACTGAGACTTCACTATGTGAATGAAGCACCACCACTTCCACAGTATCCAGGTTGGCAGAAGGATGTGGCTCAGCACAGCAGCCCCAGCTCTGTCAACCCTTCCGGGAGTTTAAGTTCCCCAGCTCACCTTCCCTCTCCAGCCTACCTGGAAAAAGCCCCTTTCCCTGTGACCCTGCAATGGCAGTAAGAAAACTCTTACCAGGCCCTGGTCTTGATTGTAAGAAGTAGAGAATTTTGTTTTCTGTAGTCCATGTAGATCCCAAAAAGAGAAAATCAGTCTTCTGGCCATTTAGGCATCTCAAAACTGGCACAAGTGTTTAAAAATCTTATAAGTTCACTGTAAAGTTACTTTAATAGGCATTTCTCACAATTAAATATTTTAGACATCTTACGTTTTTCCCATAATTCCAACAATAATTAGATCACAATATGAATTAATTTCTTGTCACATCTAATTCTTTTTTTGCTGCAAGATGTTTTGAATGAGTGAAACACAAAAACAAGTTGCTGACATTTTAAACTCTCCCTTTTGTTGTACACACAAACATAAAATAGCTGGCATTTGGCTCTTTCATTCTTTTTCCCTGCTTGTTCAGTGCAAATATTATCCAGACAGACATGTTAAACAAATATCATAGTATCTACAAACAAGGATGTATAAATCTCATTGTCCTGGTCAGCAACCCAGGACTAAAGTATCCTCCTAAGCCGTTCTGATCTGCAAATGACCTTGAGCTAATTGCTTTCCTACGTTGTTACATGAAGGCCACTATACTTCCTAATATCACACACTTTATTTATTTATATGTGCAATACTATATCAATATCATAAAGGTAACCTTTAAATTGTATTTGTATCATTTTATGCAGTGGTCTTGCAGGATTATTTATAAGCTACTTTGTGATTATTGTTTTCTGGTTACTGTATTTGTAGGAATGTAAACAAGGAATAATGAGTTTTTTCATCTGACTTTTTTGGGATGGAATGGGGTGCTCAAACAAACGATTTTCTGACCAATGGCAGAACTACAACCTCTTTGAAAATTAACAGGAGCTGTGCCTGCTAAAACTCCATTCTTCTTAATACAAATGTACTCAGCTATGCATTGCTTCAGAATTTGTGTCTTAGTGCTGTAATTTTTTAAATAATATTGCAAGACAGTTGGCTGGTACTTAAGAGTGTGTCTGTCCTCTGCATTCATTGCTGAATACTAAATGTTCCAGTCTCTTAAGATCCTTTTAAATTACAATAGTGCTATCTTTTTTTGCTTTTAGATTTTTGTTGGCATGTGAAAACGTGGATAACCAGAAAAGTTTACAGTTTACTTTAATGACAAGTTACCTGAAGTTGTAGAATGGCCTCTGTGTTTTCTCTAAGCACTGACAATGCTCAGCATATCCCAGAATCAAAACCCTGATGAGGATGGAGTGAATTAACTGTTCCCTGCTTTCTTATTGAATACTTTTATATTCTTTCATAAACTAGCAAAAGTGCAATCATATAAAATTAAGAGGTCATGGTGAAACGACCGAAGTAGTTAATTAGAAGAGCCACTGCATCCTTTAAGGCCCTGATTCAGGGATATCTATCAATACTGTGGATACTGCTTAATCATGAAATCAATACTTCAAATTAAGCACATGAGCTTACCACTTGGCCAGGAGTTGATTTGCAATAACATTTCCATAGTGTTTTAGAACAAAGTATTAGCTTGCTTTGAAATGTTTTCTGACCACCTTAGTGCTCAAACCGCTACAGAACAGCTTTCCCCTGATGAGCATCAGAAAACTCTGAAGAGATTTCTACCAATTGTGATTTTAGAGCATGTGGATAAAGGAAACATTTGGCAAAACATTAAGCAGAGATCAAGTTTGCAAACATTGGCTTTCAGATGTCCTGTCTAACCAGACACTGGTGACAATGGAGAGCAGAGACAACAAAGCCTCAGCAGGGGTTCTGAGCCTCTGCTGAAATCTCATCTGCAAGTGCAAAAACTGAGAGGTGGGAAAAACCCCACAAACCTACTAAAAATAGCTAAAAATATCCCACCTGACTCCAATCCTATGAGAATAAAAAGAGTTTTAGATGCTGACCTCTAGAGATTCCAACCTGGTCCATGTAGCACTGAGGCTTTCTTCTTACCTTGCCAGACTTTGGCAGCCTGCTGCCACACCTGCTATTTATGCTGCAAACTATTGACCAAACTGTGCCAACCTACTGCATTTGCTCCATCCCTGTCTGCCCTTACGGCTGATCCAAGGCACAGAAATTTCTCTACATAAAGAGTAGGCAGACTGGAAGCAAAAATTTAAAAATAATTGTGTACACTTCTTATTACAGTAATTTCACGATTACAAGCCCCACTGACTATAAGCCGCATCTCCAGGGTCGGCAATATTTCATTCTTTGTCCATACATAAGCCACTCTGTCATTCGCAGCGAGGACCCGCATGCAACAAAGTTGCCAATTAGTAACAGAATCGCGGGATCATGGAGTTTGCTGGCTCGGCTCAGGCTGTGCGGGTTCGGCCCGCTCAGTGCTGCAGACGGGGCCAGGTGGCCCATCTTGGCGCTGCCACTCAGCGGGGTGCTCGGGGCCAGCCGCCGCTGCCGCCGGGCTCACTCGCCCCAGCCTGGCGCTGCCCCACGGTGGCAGGTAGGGATGGAGCCCACCGGCACCCGCGGCAGGTGAGGATGGAGTCTGCCTGCTCCTGCGCTGGTAGGCGGGGCGGGAGTTCCCCGCCTCCCTTCCCGGCAGTGGGGCCAGCAGGAGGGAGCCCCCTGCCTCCCCCCCGAGCCGTGGGGATGGTAGCACGGAGCCCCTCCTCCTCTCCCCTGGGCTGCAGGGCCAGTAGTAGGGAGCCCTTGCCTCCCCCCACCGCCCCCGCACTGACGGCATGGAGCCCGCCGCCACCCGCCATGCAACAGAGTAACCAATTTGTAACAATCGTGCAATCCCTGTTTTTACTGGCAGGTGCTCGGCTTGGCACCTTGGCTGCACTTCTGGGGTTGGAAATTTCAGAAAATTTTTCACATATTAGCCGCTCCTGAGTGTAAGCCGCATTTCCAGGGTGGAAGCAAAATTTTAGTCAAAATGGTACGGCCTATAATCATGAAATTACTGTACTCTGAGCCTTGATTTTGATGTGACAAAAATTCAGTATATAATAAAATTTTATTAAAATGAGTATGTGTAAAGGTGTAAAGGGATAAAGTTACACACTGAAGACAGGATAAATGGCTGATGTCTGAAATATTGAGCTACAATAGGTGAGGATAACAGCAGTGGTAAAAGAAATATTTAGACTACAGTTTATGATGCTGGGAGAAAAAAATTGTTCTTATATGTTATGGGTAAAGCTACCTCCTCTTAATAAATTAATCCTTCCTCAGATGCAGATATGCATGAAAACTCTGACAGCATGCAGTTTAGTTGATAGGTTCCATGGATGTCTGTCAGGCAGTTTCTCTTTCCAAGCAGGACAGTTCATTTTGAGGTAACTATCACAGAGCTCACTTACTACCCGCACCATACTTGCAGGATGTATTGCCAGCATGCTTGCTCTCAGTAGCCTAACACTAGATCTTCACCTTCTGAAATCCTGGCTGTTTCTACATTTGCTCCAAAATTAGCGAGTGATTCATCCTGGCATACTAGCAATGACACAGCCTGAGGACACTCAGAGCAGCATCTTCTAGAGATAAATGCACACAATGTATTAAACCTGAGTCATGATCTCACACCTCAGGCAGTACTAATGAAGAAAAAAAATCAGTTAAAGCCCATCCAGAAATACCAGTTTGTGAAAATCAGTTCTTTGCTCATTTCTACTGGCACCCTTTAGCAGCCTTCCCCAGCCACTCGTTGCCTCACCATTTGGAAGCAAACCATGAAGGGTCCATGGAGAGATGCCATATCTGCTTGGTTATTATTAGTTGCCTGGTACTGCAGCTGTTGTATTCCTGGTGTCTTTCCTCATGCTGCTGCACATGGTCACGTGCTGGGATATCAGTAGTTCATGGAGAGAGAACTCTGTGTGTGCAGCGACAGGGCAGGAGCTCTGGAACCACACACTGGGGTCAGGTGCCCATGGGGCTCTGATGAACCAACCTCACCTGGCTACCAAGTGCCCACTTCTCCCCAAGAGGATGTGGGTACCTAGTAAGAAAAAAAGTGTTACAGATGAAGATAACAACAAGATCAGTCACCAGTGATTGTCGGAAATAAACCAGGTACCACCTGGGGAAAAGGAGTTTAATTTCTTACCAATTCAAGTAAGTTTGGAAAGTGAGCAATAAAGACAAAAACTAAAGCACCTTTCTCACCTCACTCATTCACTCAGGCTCAACATGTCTCCCTGTTTACAGATTTCTTCACCCCTTCCCTGCAACCAGAGCAGGGGGATGGGTAATGGGTGTTGTGGTCAGGTATGACAGTTCATCTCCTTCCTCCTTAGGAAACTTTCGCACCTTCTTTGTCATGCAAGATTGGTCCAGGATGAGTTTTTCCAGCAGCCAGCTGAGCGCACAAGAAGTAGGCTGGGTAATGGCCCTGCCAGCGAAAGCAGCATGTACCTTGCAGACAAAGACTTAATAAGTGCCACTCCCAAGGCCCAACAGGAGCCTAAAAATGAATGTGCGCACATTTCCTTCCCTTCTGGATTCTGCAGGGTTGTTTGCAAGAAGCTGGAGAAGTTAGTTTTCCCAATGGAGAACAGACCTCTGGTTAGCAATCAATAAAACTATCGTTTAATATTCCTCTGGCTGGGCAAAATAAAGGTGTGTACTATAAATTTGTATTAAAAGAAAGCTGCCCCTCCTTTCTCTGAGGGAGGGCCTGGGATAGAGAAAGATGGATAAACAAATAATCCTTTGGTTTTAATGAACACATCCATTATATCAGCAATAGTTGTGGCGACAGGAAATATGTACTTCAAGACGGCATCTCTTGTGCCCTGTAAACACCTCAGCCTTCTGTCAGGGCCCCCACTGGGGCTGTTTACAGCTTCAATAATACAAGGTAGCTATTCTGTAGTTATACACAACTGGATTGGTTTCCACTGCTCAGGTCCTTTGTTAACCCTTAATAATAATTAATTTTTTACTGGTACACTGTATATCAACTTAAAACTTTCAAGATGTTGAGGTATCCCAGTAGAGTAGAAAACCTATTAAGATATCAAGACATGCATGCTTTGCAACTTCTGTTTTCATTAGTGGCAAAAAGCCCCACAGAAGGAAAAAAAATAAAATAAAAGGGGAGCAACACAGAGTCACTGAGACTGGGACTCGGAGCTATACAACAACACTTGGATTGCAAGAGGTCTGTTATCCTCGTTATCTTTCTTTTTCTTTTCTTTTCTTTTTTTTTTTTTTTAACAAAGAATTAACCTGTACTCAGGGCTTGGTTCCAGTACATGAGTGTGTTAATCAGAGCTACATTAGGCAGCCAGTATGTGACACACGAACTTTGCTCAGCTGATTGAGTTTTCCTCAGTGCTAAGATTGGAGGGATTTCATTTGTCTTGTCAGTGGGGGCTGCAGTCTTTATGTGGGCATTTATTTAAGCCTTCTTGTAAACAGCAATGGCCTGCTTAGAGTAGATGAGGTGAAAGAAAGGGAATGTCTGCTGCCAGCACACTGACACCCTTTGAACTAAATCAAAATTACAGTGATTTCACGACTATAAGGTGCACCCTTTTGCCTAAAATTCACCCCCAAACCCGGAAGTGTGCATTATAGTCTGGTGTGTCTTATATAATGTACAAAGGTGCGAAATCTGACAACCCGGAAGCGCGAGCCTGCAACGGTCCCAAGCCGAGCAGAGCCCACCTGGTGGTGGCATCGGGCTGGCACCGGGCCGGGGCGAGCCCGGTGGCATTGGGGCAGTGCCAGCGCAGGGGGAAAGCTGGTGGCAGCAGTGCAGTCTGGGCCGGGGCGGGGAAAGCTGGCGGCATTGGGACTGCGCTGGCGTGGGGGAAAAGCCTAGGGTGGGCTCAGGGCTCCCAGCACAGCACAGGACACCCAGAGCGCTGGGGCAGCGCGGGGCTCCCAGAGCGCCAGGGGGGTGCGGGGCTCCCAGAGCTGCATGGGGGTTTCCGGAGCGCCAGGGCAGTGTCGGGAGGGAGGGAGTGGGCTGCCACAGAAGCCGAGAGCCCGGGCTGTTCTGAGCCACCGTGAGCTGCACCTGCTCCGTGCTGCCGTGAGCCGCGCCTGCTCTGAGCTGCGGCTGCTCCGAGCCGCTCCGAGTTGCTCCCACTCCAAACCACTCCCACTCCGTGCTGTCACCAGCCCCGGCCTCTCTGAGCCGCCCCGAGCCGCCACCGTCCTGAGCTGCCCTGAATCACTGCAGCCCCAAGCCCTGCCTCGCCAGCTGGCACCAGGGGTGGGCGGGAGTGCCGGGGCCCACACACGGGGAGAGCGCTTGGGACTGTATTTAAAGGCTACACAAATCTGTGAAAAATGTTTGCAAATTGAGCACCTGCCAGTAAACTCCATGATCGTGGGATTCCGTTACTAATTCGTTACTTTGTTGCGCACGGCACGGATCTTCGTGGCAAAAAAAGAATGCGCCTTATAGTCCAGTGCGCCTTATATAATGTACAAAGTTGTGAAATTTGCCGACTCCTGAGGTGCGCCTTATAGTCCAGTGTGCCTTATGGTCATGAAATTACTGTACTCTAGGACCTTCTGCCTAATCTGCACCCAAAGAAAAAATAAAGGAAAAAGTGAAAGAGTGGGGAAAAAATGGAAAAAAATCTCTCTGTTAATCTTTTTCTCCCAAAATTCCTCCCGTTGCTCCCATAGCATCTGATTAAAGACGTAGACTGGGCTCTGCTTTCTTTGTCACAGGTTGCAATCAAGCAAATCAGGGAATGTGTATTTCTCCCAGTTCAGGAAACATTCAGGGATACAGAAGAACAGTTGGTGAGAAGGGAATGTGAAGCCATTTGACAGGAGGGAAGATCTACCCCTGAGAGCAATTCCAGAGGAAATAAACATCAAAATGAATTACTTACAAGGCACTGTAACCTCATTTGTTGTCAAATTGAATACTCTTACCACACATAAATATTCTGGAGCAGAGATCTGATCTTGTGGGTTCCCAGGTATTGAAACAGCACAGTTTTAACAGCATGCAAGAAGAGGTTGAACAAACATCTTAGCTGTAAAACTCATTAATGAACCATCATAAAACAGTAAATTTGATAGTATAAATGTTGAAAATCAAGTCAGGTCTCACTGTATTTGCACATGGATGAACATAGAAGGGAGAAGAGCACCTCAGATGGGTGAAGTAGGACTGCTGAGTGAGCTGTGAAAGGACACAGCAGGACGCTCCTGCCTTTCAGAACAAGGTGTTCTGCAGCAGGAGGTGCAGGGATGGTGCATCACTCAAAGCTGAAAGGTTTGTAAGCAGTAGATAGGCCTTTGGCGGTGATCTCTTCTGCAGCTGGGTAACCTGAGAGTGCAACATAGGGACAGTGACCTCTACATCCAAAGTTGGAAGGAGGTGAAAGCAGTGGGCTTGTAGATAGCACAATACTCAGAGTGGGACTGCGGTAAATACTGGAACTGCTAAAGAAACTCTAAAACAGGAGGACTCAGTTGCTCTTCCATGTGTCTTCAGGCTGAAACTGACTAAATGTGTTTTCCTGTATCACCTAATGGGAAAGGAATTGAAGGGAAAACAGCCTGTTTAGGGTATCTCCAGGAAGACAAATACAGATTAAGAGTACAGCTTTACTAGTTCTGGGAACCATTTCTAGAGCTCTGGTTTAGCCAGGAAAATTATTACATCATTAAATAAGCCTTAGGGCATTCAAATTTGCTTTTGCTTCATTGCCTTTAAAGCTTCAACAACTGTAGCAAGTGCATATAGTGGTGTGTTAGTCCTGACAATGCAAGTTACATGATGATTTTGTTGCATCCTCTCTCTTTAAACCCAGGATAGATGACCGTGACTTCTTTAATGGTAAGGTTTCCTGCATTTATCAAAACAACTAGACCAAGGTGGTTTTTTTCCTGTGAAAGTGAGAACACAGAAGGTTAATTATCACATTATCAAAAGGCATGTTTTTTAGAGATAATAGACTTTTTAGCACACACATGTATTTCCGAGCCTAGATCATACAACATAAATTGTATAGTTGCTCATTTGCTCGTCAGTTCATGCAAATGTGACCACTGGATGTCTAGACTTGTGGATGAACGGGAATGTATGCAAAATGAAAGCCATCACAAATTCAGCTTGATGTACCTGAAAATACAAAAGAAAGAACAGCTTCTATAAAAGCTCTTTTCTATCAATACATTCAGTTTTTATTTCTTCTATTTTTTACAGGGAAATATTGTATGGTTTATAAGACTTTCTGAATTTGCTAATGGATGCACGTTCTTTTCTCTGAATGAATATCCTTTTCAAATTCTTTTTTGAGAAATGCATATTGTATAAATTTATTTTGCTAATTTCCAAAATAATTTTGTTTTGGTTTTATGTTTTCATTTGTATAATGTGGGTCAGAGGCAGTGACAAATAATTTGGCTGTTCCTAAATACTACTTCACAAAATTTGCCACCAATATACTGAGCAAAAGGTAGGGTAGAGGGAGGACAGTGACAGAAATAGCAAAAAAAGCAGCTACAGAATATCTGGCAGGCATACCGAGTGCAGCATTATAGTGCCATCATACCCTCTCAGCATGTTGCTTTAAGTAAGTTGAAGATGATTTTTTTACCTTGCCAATTGCAGCTTACAAAGAGAAAAGAATACATAGAAGAGTTCTCCTATCTAATGCCTAAATTCGAACTTTTTCTATGAAACTTTATTTTTGGATTTTTTTTTTAATAGAATGTCTTCAGAAGTTGGGTTTTGTTGGGATTTTTTCAGTGCTTGTCCTCCTTTCTCTGCTTTTCCATTCTTTGCCTATGTCCAGGCAGGTTAATTTTTAATATTTCCATTTTCCTTCACCTTTCCATAACCCATACATATCCATACTTAGCAATGGCTACAGAATGACAAGAGAATTCAGATGATGCAGAATTTTTGCTCTGCAGCTTGAAAACACTGCAGAATATTTGTAAACTTGGTAAGCAGAAAAATAACCTTGATTTTCCTTTCCTTTCTTCCCTTTCCTTCTCTTTCTTTCTCTTTCCTAACTTTCCTTTCCTGAACTTTCCTTTCCTTTCCTGAACACTCCTTCAGAGCAACAGAGGGAAAAACATACAATTAAAACAAATGTTTAAATTTTAAAAGATAATATAAAAACAATGGTTTTGTTTCCAAGTTTTTGCAAGTTCCTAGGTAAAAACAATTTTATAAATTGTTATAAATTCATGAACCAAAGTAAATCCATCTCTTTAAAATAAAATAAAGGCAATTTCCTGAAGGGAACATTTAATTGAAAAACCTTGATCCTTCTTACTAAACTCTGTTATTCCAGTCACTAATAGCTAGATTTTCAACCATGCTTCCATTTCTGTGGTCGCGCTGTAGCAGCTGATCAAAAGCTCAATGGTCAGTTTAAACCACAAACCTCTTTAGTATGTACTGCTATGATGATTGATAGTTCATCACCTATATTATAAGAGATTTAACTGTATTACCTCCAGGGAAAAGTAAAAAAAACCAACAACCTTACTGTATAGTTATTTAGACAAAAATTTCCATAGGCAGTTGCACGATAGTTAAATCAGTGTTATCGATTATGAAATTACACTGCAGTTTAAGACACAAGCTCAAGATACACACAATCTAATGTGTGTGTATCCCCGAGTTCTGCAGAGGGCTCATCACTGCAATTGTGAGCTCTACTGGGTAATGTCTGCATGGGGAAAGTCTGGTCAAAGCAATACTCAACTCAATAGTCCACCAGGCTTGTCTTCAGGAATGTTTGGTAAAATAAATATTAATTAAGTCATTGGGAGACTGTTTCAAGTACAGTAACAGTCATCCATGCAGGTGGAACAGGTATGACATTGCTCTGCTGTCAACCCAAGTTAATGGCCAATTTGGCAGCCCTGCTTCTCATGAACCATGAATGAAATCCTGGCCCCACAAGGGCAGGGGTAAAACTCCCACCAGGTATGTAAGGGAATTAAGTGACACCTTCCACAATGAAATACCAGAGTTTATGCTCTTATTGTACTGCCTGAAGCTGGATGTGAGATATTGACATTATGTCCTTGGCTTGGGTTTCATGTCTTTTTACTATAATCCATGTGTTTGTAAAGCCCGTGTAGAATTTACCATTTCACAAGGAACCTCCCTGCTTTAAATTTATACTTTATGATTAAAATGGCTCTGAAAATGCAAAAAGAGAAAAATCATGTGAAAATTTCAGATTCTACCCTCAGAGTTCGTGTTTAAGTAGTAGTAGATTGAAAACATTACTAGATGAACTCCGAATATAGACCTTCAGAAGTCAGTTTAAGTCCCCAGTCAATGCACTCCCTAGCAATATTCCCGTATTACTCTGTTGGGTGCTCTTGAATGATGTGATAAAAAAAGAGACTCTGGAAATGGCGCAACAGCTAATAAATAAAAATAAAATAAATAATAATGATTTAAAAATCACCCACTACAACAACAGCGACAACAAAATGGAAACAAAATAACCCTGGAGGTCTTCATTACTGTATGAAAAAATATTCTGTAGAGTTTCAAATAAATTGTTATCTCTTTAAAGTAATCTTTCCATGAGATGTACTAATGTATTTTAAAAAACAAGCTCTCTGCCACACTGCAAGTTCCTTGTTGACTTATTTGGTGGCCCCTGAGAACATCAGGAGAGCTTTTTTTGTGAGGACACTGGGGGAGAGCAGATTAAACAGGTTTTTGGTTACATTCGATTTTCTCTAGTTTGGGGAGATTTTGCACCTTGCTTGAAAATTGTATCAACTGGGATTAGCACATTCCATTTCCTGCACTCCTCATAAAGCTGAGAACTAAAGAAAATTAAAATAAAGGTCAGTGAACTTGGCTATGCTTTTCTCTTGCTAAGAATTCGTCCATATGTTTGCTTCTTTTTGCTTTGATCACATTTTGTTTTGGCAAGCTGTATGTATGCGTGCATGTGTAGGGCTTTCATGGTTTTCCATTCCACTATGCAACTGCTGTGCAAATCCATCAGAATTCAGCCCACTTCCATTCGCTTTATGGAAACAATTTGTGTGTACCTTTGCTTTCAGTCTTTAATCAAATTTACTCTTACTCAGTGATGGAGGGTAGCCCAAGGTATCCCTTTTTCTGGCTTTGAGTTGGCAGTGCTCCTTTCTTCCTCATCCCCCCATGTCCTCTCCTGCTTGGCTTGTGTAGAGACTCACTGTCCTGCCTGTCCTGCTGTGCAAATCAATTGCAGCCTCTGCAGGAGCCTCCTTCGTGCCACCCTACAGCATCAACAGTGGGACTTTGTTCCAGACCAGGGGCAAGAAACCTGTGTAAAAACCCATCAGTCGGTTGCTTGGTAGTTAATTGGGTCATTTGAACAAACTGGGTTTAAATCAGAAACCCAATTGTCACTACCAATGTCCTGAGCAAACTGCAAATCTTTGTGTATTTCTACACCTGTTTTTTCTTATCATAGTCCTAAAAAAACCACACAAAGGACTTTTTTTTTTTTTTTTAAGAGATACCAACGATCACCCCTTGGAACAGGTGTGAGATCAGGCCTGACAGCTTAAAGCTGTACTTGCTGGCTTATGTGCAGGCTCTGGACACTACATGGCAAATTCATGGATGATTTCTACTCTGAAGGTTTCACAGTTAAAAAGCTCCTAGGCACCAGGCGGAGGAGGCAGGTCCTTGGCAGAGCCCACACAAACCAGGGGGAGCGGGTGGACATGACGGTGCCTTCACAGACCTCCCTCGATCAGATCAGACTTCCTGTGCTTGCCTGCAGTGCACCGCCCTTGCCATTTCGTGTAGTGTTCAGAGGCTCTTTACCAGTTCCTCATTAGTCTATCATAATGACATTCAGTTTCTATTTGACTTCCATGATGAGTCTGAGCAGCAGAGCCCAGGAGAAGTCAAATAAGGGCGGGGTACTTTACGTGACAAGAGCTGAAGCGTAGCTGAGCTTGATGAAACCTACAAGAGACAGCAAAGGGTAAAACAGCTTATACTATACTTGGCCAGGCCTTAGTGCTTTTCTTCTTCCTGCCTCTAATTCCATATTCTAAGCATCTTGGGTCTACAAAGAGCTTTACCACATATGTCATTAGAGCTCCTTTTAATTTCCTTTTTTCCTTTTCACTAATATATTTCAAGTTAATTTCGACTTAATTCTCACTAGCTCTGAGGCTGCCAGCACCCCTCTCTGTAGGGAGACTTGTTCAAAAAGCTCACCCTTCAGTTTCACCTTTCCATTTCACCATCCCATTTCACAGGAAATCCAGGTGATTGAAAGGTCATGTGAATTCTGTTCTCTGGCTGTACCACAGTATCTGCAACTCATAGCATGGTAAATCTTTGGGAAGTACAAAACATGCGGCTCCCATGGCTTGAGTTCTTGCTTCTTTCTTTATAGTGCAGTTCAAGTGAGCAAACTAATGCATGAAATTTCTATCTGTAATTCCTGCTTAGCTAAGAGATTAAAAAGGAAGATTAGAATCAGAGTCAGGGAGATTTGTAGGTATTATGGGCAGAGAAAATGTTAAATATTTGAGTAAGTAAAATACGTAAATGAATATATTTAGGGTTTAGGACTGTCCTTAATTCAGGAATACATTCTTGTCAAAGTTCTTGTCACAAGTTCAGAGGTCCAACAACAAAGGTTGAAAACATACTTCAGTACTGCAGAGATTAGGAGTAGTTTGCAGACATTTTGTACTCAAGGCCTACTTAGCCACTTCAATTCATGGAAAACCTGGCACCAGGCTAAGCACCATCTGCAAAGCTCTGCTTGACAGAGATCTCATGAGGCACTTGGGAAGATGTCTATTTCTCATCATATGTGTAATTTTTACTTGAAAACAGGCTATGGAGAAACCTGCAAATCATCAAAACATATGCTGTTGGAAAAGGCAGGAATAAACACTACCCACAGTGGCTAGCCACCCTCCAGCTGCAGTATGGAAAGATGTGACTCACAAGTGGGGTGCTACAAAAAGTGATACCTGGAGCTCTAAATGCCACAAACATGAAAAGTAAGGCATGCATAAAACGAAAATGGATTGTTACTAACCCACTATGCTGGGGCAGGACTGGTGGTGTCAGTATATCAGTGATCAAGAATAAGCAACAATTACAAGGCATTTTTGTTGCTATGGATGGCATTGTGAGACACTTTAAAGAGCGTGACAAAATTAAGGCAATTAACAAAAGAAATTAGCTGGTGGAAAATATATATTGAGAGGAATTTTTGAAGCACTTGTGCTAATTGTTGTATTTTACAATGGCAACACATCGTATTAGTCACATTAGCTCATCATAAACCTCATTTCGGTTATACAGCTGTGGAGAAAAAGTTAGACTTAGAATGTATAAAAAATGGAGTAGAAACTAATATCTAAAATGTTATTATGTCATATACAGTGACACTGAAGCACGTTCACTTGGTATTCTGTTCTGCTTATTTTCGTGTGTCAGTTATACTGCAGAAATTAATAAAGATTCAGAGTCTGGATATGAACTAATAAGTAACTGTCCTGACACTTCTGAGTTCAAAGAACAGGCTCTCCTTCAACTTCTTGGTGAACTGAGGAGTGCAACTATTAATGAAAAGAAAATGAAGCTGAGTGACAAAAGGGTAATGCCATCTCTCTCTTCCTGATCTACTGAAGAAATTATGTCTTCAATTATATAAATTAAGCTATGGTCACTCCTTTTGCCAAGTCAATGAACACCCACATCACCTTCTCTCCGGTCTTCAAAGTTAAGGACAAACATAGCATTGAAAAAAATAATGTTTCATATGCTCCTACACAAAAGTCCCACTATAAAAATTTGTGTCAGGAGGCCGGCCACTGTTTTCTCTGTGGACTTATGTGATGACCTGCAGCATATCCTTGGAATGGTTGAGCCTGAGTAATTGGAAACTGTGATGTAGGTGATAGTAGTGGTGCTGCACTGCAGCCACAGTGTGCTAAGCTTGTGCTCTTTAGTTACCACAGCTCTTAAAGGATTCAGCTAGGCAATCATATGTATCAGGAGCTTAGTGCAGCCAAGTGACAAATAGGGATAATTGGGTGCAGATCAAATGGGCTTTCATAGCGTCCATTCAAAGGCATGGACAGACAATGGCTTTCTAAGTGAGGAGATGGCAAGGCATGTGTGAAAAATGATGACTTTGGCAATAATTTTGCTGGTGACAGATAATCAGAAATTTAAATATTATTCTCATCTTTGGAGAGCTCCTAAAATAATGGAGGATGCATGAAACCATTTGTATTTGAAGAAAGAAGCTAAATGTTTTAATGTTATAGAACAGGTTGCACAGCACTCAACAGAAAAATGATGAAATCCCAGTGCAGTCTATCTTGTGCAGTTGCCATACTAATTACGGATCGATTACTCCTCAGTTGTTTGCAACCTTATCAAAGAATAGTAAATTTACTGAAAGTAAAATGTGATCTCTTTTCATTATTATGGTAGATTTGTTGAAACAGCTCTGATGTTGAGATTAATAAAAGTCTTCACAGAGGTAATATGATCTGTATATATATATATATATATAGTCTGAATTTTAAAAGATGAGAACTTGATCCTAGTCAGTATCTTAAAAATTTTTGCTTCTATTAATTGTTGTCATGAAAACATCCTTAGTACAGAAGAGGTGGAGGAAAGAACAAAATGAGTCTGTTGATAAATTGAAAGCTTGTTATTAAAATATAAGTGTATCTTTTGTCTTTCACAGATCAGATAATTGATGGGAGTGAAATACAAAGACTGAAAAAGTCTGAAATTCATTTTTTGAGTAGGGTGACAACACAGAGAAGTGCAACAGGAAAAGGGATGAGTTTTATAGAATATTAGCATGGAGGGAAGAAAGCAGTGAGCCTACACAGTATTAAAAAGAATTAAATGCAGTTCTGTCATTTTAGAAAAGCCACTACCCAGCAAAATGTATTGATTTTTCCCTACAACATTTCCCATGTCTTGACTTCTTCACCAGAAGTCAATTGTCTTGCGATATAAATCGCAATAGAGCTCACTCTGCATGAATTTCATATCAGCAACATTAGCTTACACTTCCTATACTTCCTTTGAAGATAAGTTACACGTTTTTACTGATCCCAACTTTTGAAATTCTGGAGAATAATTTTTGATTGCAGTGTAATTGTCTTTCAGATCTTTTATTGCCTTCAAGATAAGGTTTGATTTAAGTTCTGTTTTTGGTTTGTTTCTTGGTTGCTTATTTGATGTTTTTTGTTGGGTTTTGGGTGTATTTCCGTGCCAAAATTGACTAAAGAAAAAATAGTCTAGCAGGCTTCTGACAGCAATAATTTAATATTTTTGTTGTTACGTTAACTGTTTAAAATACCACAGCCATCACTTTTTACTGACTTACTCCCCTGCAACAACCCAGTCACTCTTGTCAAAGTGGATCCGACTACATCATCTATGACTCCAGGACAGTTTGATGAACTGGTTAGTTCAAATGGGACTGAAGCTCTGGTCATGTTCAGGAGAGCTGACACAACTGCCCCTAACGGCTTACCTTCAGGAAAAGGAGCAATTTTTGAACAGCTCTTCCTTAGATAAATTCTCCACAACAACACTCCAACATTAAACATCATTTCAGGATGCAAAATTGCTGGTGATTCAACACATCTGGTTCAGGTAAGTGCAGATTTTTCTGCAGTCCTCATTGTTGTTTGGTTTTATCAACCCAATAACTTTTTAATTCTTCCAGTCATAGAGTGGAAAAGTAGAAGATCACTGATTTCTACTGGAGTCAGGTCCTCCATTAAGAAGAGCCTTTTCATTAACTGGTCATAGAGATGACTTGTATATTGAAACCATCAATAATGGATACTGTGACTCGGCATGTTCAGAAAATAGCAATGGAATGATTTTTGTTCTGTGGCACTCAACCATTTATGAAAGGCTAATAAAAATTAATTTGTTAATGGTGGTAAAGTGTTTTAGCCCAAAAAAAATACAATTGAGATATGATGTATTGAGCAATGAATTTTTCTAAAGAAAATTAATTAGGGAATAAAATGATCTATTATTTTAGTTAGCATATACCCCAGAAAATAACAAAATAATTAGGTTTAATTTAGCAGTTGGGGTTTTTTTTGTAAATAAAAATTGTAAACACAGTTTAATGTGCCATAACTTTATCAATGAGAAACTTCATGTCTTCAATAAATATGGTTTTCCTCAAGTAAGTTAAAAGAATTTAATCCAAATATTCACAGTGTCAAATTCACATAGCTTTGCCCAAACTTTATCAGGCTGTGTGGACCATGATAGGAGACTTTGAAAAAGACCTCAGGTTCTATTTATGGATATAAATAATGGATTCCTGAAACTTTCCTCATAATCTCCTGTTCCACTTAAGCAAATCTTTCTCAGAGTTTAGCCCAATTAGGTGCCTAATTCTTCTCCTGCATTCAAGCTTGCAAAACAGGATTTAACCCAAGAAAATACCTGGGCTAAGGTGCTGAAAGACTGATTGTTGATATATGCCCCAGTCTTTCCAGTGGATGTATCCCCTAAGGATCTAGTCATGTAACCTCATCAAGGTAACCCTAACCAATGATTTCTCGTGATGGGCCTTGAATTGGAAAGATACTTGCTATGTAGCCATGTGTGAGATATCATTTCTAGCACTCTAACAACCACATGTGTCACTGAAAGAGATGGAAAGTAGTATTATAAATACTACATCAATGTGCAGAAAAGGTCACTTTTCCACCTTTGCCCTGCTGTGGAGGATGTGTCTTGCTTCAGGTGTTCTCAGAGGGACTTTTGGAACTAGAGCTTTTGCAAGGTAGTGCGACTGGGACCTCATTCCAACTCTGCTTAAGGACCCTAAAGATTTACACTAATTTCAAGGATTTAAACAAGCTCATTGCTGTTCCAATTAATTTTTAAAGAGCAAATGTATTGACAGTTTTCATGGCTTAGGATCACTCTTAAGACAAGAGAGGAAACCGCACAGAAAAAGATGGTTTAACTGTCATGAGGAAACACACTGATTAAAAATGTGAAGTTTTTCTAATAATTGTCAGACATTTATGGAGGTTATAGTTAAACTGGAAGTTCTTTTTTTTACCTTTGCCTGACAACGTGATAGATTACAAGGATGTACAACTACACTCAGAACACAAATATGGAAATCATGATTCTCCTAGGGAACAGCCTGTGGAGTTCACTGATGCGGTAGGGTTAACTACTCTGGATATTTGAAAGATCTTTGACAGCTTACAATATTTACAGGTTTGCAAACTGGAACAGTAATAACCATAGTATAGAAGCTCTGTGAGCTAGAAGATACCCTTTGGTGTGTTCATTGCACTTGGGGTGTCTCCCCTGTTTGCGCACAGATGCCTTGGAGCTCCTTCTGAAGGATTTGTTGTGGGTTGTTGAATTAGGAGGGAAACCATTCTCAGTGGAACCTGTGCCATGATCCAGCATAGCAAACCTCGTGCTGCTAAATCAGGGCTTTAAAGCAATTTTTTGGTATTCAGAGAGGCTTTTCCTTTCTAGGCCACAATGGAAAATTATCTGGATAGACCCTGACCCTTTACCCACAACAGTGAATATCTCAAGCATGGTACAACAGATGAGAGTTGTTCTTGTTGCCCTCTGCCCTTTAGCATGTCTGAAAGGCAAACTTCTCACAGAATTGGACATAATCACTCCTGAATGCTTAGCATCCCAGGTTTCAGCTTTAGGGCATGGGGGAGGTGGAAAGATGACCTCCTGAGGACCCTCCAGCCTTTTTCCTTATAATTCTATGATTTGTACTGTTGACTACAGGTATTGATACAGGTATTGAGCTGAACACAAGATGAAAGTGATTTACATAGCAAAAATATTACCTGAACATTATTCATTAGCATGTAACTTCTATTAGTGAGTAAAGTTTCTTTCACTGATTGGTTTTGTCACTTGATATGCTAGAGGCATCTCACGCTGAGCAGATGCTGATTCTGTACATGGCAGGGTCACTTCATACCTAGGGCACTGAAAATCTAAAATTGTTCAGAATTCTCTGAAGTGTAAACAAAGTCTTTCATGATAAGTAGATGAATAATGGTACAACAGTCATAGATCTGATTAAACTGTTTCACACATATTACTTGTTACCACACTGCATGCAATTACCTTGCCTCAGGATTTGTCCAGCAGTTCTGGATTTTCTCAGGTTATGGGGAAGCCAGATGGAGAACTGTTTAATATGGGTGGAGGCCAGTTGACTGCAAAAAGCACTAAGATAGGTAAGCCTGTATTTTAGTTCTCTCCTGTGGTTTTGAGATTTGGGTGGTTTTTTGTCACAGTGCTCTAGAAATCCTTGGTTTGGGGCATATGAAGAACAACATTTCTAACTGAGATGCCCTTTTGTGACAAAGGAAAGTTGCACAGAGAAAGCATGGATAAGCACATATCTAGGATGTAATGATCCAAGCTTCCAGAGGGGTGCTGTGCGAATAAGCCTTACTTCCCTGCTGGCTTGCGGCTTACACTTCTGAGTATAAAGGTTTTTTCCTTCACTCTCACAAAAATTAAAGGACCTGACTTTTACAGTACTTAATAGTGCAATTTGCTATGGCTCTTATATAAGGAGCGAGGTTCTTCCCTTCCCTTCTTCCCTACCTTGTTTTCAGTTACCCATCATAGCTAGGATGGCTTGCTCTAAAGTGGCTGCTTCTATCAAGTCCTGTGTGTATACAAGGAAACTCCTCTGTAGTTCTTCATGCTTTCTTTTCCAGGTGCGTTTACAGAGTGAACCATCAAAAAGTGAAACATAGCTCGTTTCCTTCTATTTTCACAAGAAAATTAGAATACTAAGTCTGGGGTTTTTTATCCGCCTGGAAAAATATCCTTTCAGATAATGGTTGTACTGCTTTTTGTGCTCTATCTGAAAGAGGGCAGTTCTTGGAAAGTAGGTCTCTTCTAAGTCATTAAATTCTGCCTAGTTCCTTGTGAGAGGCAATATGAGGTATTAGGACCCTCTGATGGTCTCTAAGGAGTAATTCAGAGGATCTGCATGAAGCCCTGAGGGGAGGTAGTCCCTGAGATCATGGAGAGACAAATGGGATTTGTAGCCCAGTAGGACACAAGATTTGTAGGTTTTGCTGTCCTGGGGTCTGTTGCTGTGAACTTTTGCTCATCAATTTTTTTACCAGAATGAAAATCACTCTAAAATTAATGTAATTTAATTGTGAAGTTGAATACCCCTCAGCTCCCTACATTAGATGTATGTATTAAGTTACCTAAATGGACCACTGTCCAGTCAGAACAGCATTTTCCGGACTCCTGACTCACTAGTGGTCTGGGGCTGAAGTGAGTTAAGTAATACTGTAATAATTCTTGCAAATTATTTAACAAATATTATTTTCTCGAAAGGCTTCTTCTGCCACTGCTCATTTGTATCATGGTGCTTGAAGTGCTCTGCTTCCATTTAAAGCTTTTTGTGCCTAAGCCTCTGCCTTCTGCTACCCTACCCGTCTTGATCTTTTTGCAGCTGCCACTTCAGAATTTGAAGGGGCCAGCTAACACAGCAGCATTTTTTTTCCTCTTTCCATGGCCATTAACGTTTTTCCTTTTTAGTGCTTTTTTTTCTTCTTCTTAAAAAGGCACCTTTGTCTATAGCTTCCTGCTACAACTTCAAGGAAGAGTCATTTATCTATTACCTTACTGCTGCATTGTGAAAGTCATGAATTATGTTCGTCTACTCAGATAGATTTTCACCCTGCTTTCAGTAGGTCTCCATTAACCCGCATCTGCCAAATTAAACTGACAGGTTTAGAAAAACTTGACACAACAGATTCTAAAATTAGAGCTGCTACAAAAATCGGAGAGATTGAGACCGTGGTTTCCTCCCTCTGTGCAGCCTTAGTTGAATCAGAGTGACATGATAATACAAAGAGGTAAAAGAGAGAAACAATGTTTCAGTCCTCCTTTATAATAGGGTTTTGTTATTCTTGCTTTAAATTTCAACGACAAAAGTGGTACAGAAATCACTAACAAGAGTTTTCTGACATAGATGTACCTTGTGTTCCTTTACTGGGGGCTTTTTTTTTCCCCCCCGACTATTCTGAGAACTTCCAAGGACAGTAGGTGGAGGGATTGTTAGAAAAGAAGGGAACATCATTTTAAAAAGAAATTGCCAAGCTTAATTGGTCAAAAATGAACATGAGCTAAAGACCCAAAAAATAAAATCCCTGCAGACAGCGTGTGCTCACTGTGAAGTGCAGTCAGAAACTGGAAATAATATTCTAAAAGGATTTTGGTCAGAGTTCCCAAAAAATCAGCTGTTTTAGCAGAAGTCTTAGCAGTGAATTCACTGATAGACTTGAAAGCCTTCTCCATAGCAAGAACTTTGTGGTGAACCCCATGCTCTCCTACTGTATGGGGACCCAGTTCCCTGGGTCTAATACAATTATATTGACTAAAAGTTGCTGTCTTTAAAAATAAAGGAAACAGAGGAGATGGCATGGCAAATCCCAGCGATCCCAAGATTACATACCATTCTCTCTGTATTGAACTTCCTCTCATAAAACTCCTGAAGGACCTGAATTGTTAGGAACACTGGATTAAAAAATGTATGATGCCAAATCTTGACCTTCCTTTGCATCTCTTTCATTTTGCCACAGAGTTCTTTATGGTGGTCCGCTGCTGAGGAAGCCTCCAAAATCCTCAAGGAAATGCAGAATATAAATAATTTTTCTGTTCTTAAAACTTGGCAAACAGTGAAACAGGAAGTGCTTTCTAGAAATTAATATTTAGTACACAACAGATGACTCTTCATTTTCATTTCTGAAAGTGAAAATCAGAAGTAAAGGACAAAAATGGGAAAGTTGCATGTCACAAGCCACAGTTAGAAACAGAATTTCTACACATTTTATTTTTTTATCAGGTAGAAGGATTCATGCTTTACAGCAGCTGTTTAAATTTGCAGAAGATTTAAGTTTGAAAAAGGCTGGGGCTGTTAGCTTTTTTTTTTTCAAGAAAAGAACTACTGAGATTAATAAATCCAGGGAACTTAGTTAAAGCTTCCCTCTTCAGCTTGTTTTCTGGTGCTGCTGCTTCACAGATTCTAGAGGCTGGAATCTGGAAATCTTGGTATACCGACTTTAAAAATTGCTTGGCAGGTTGTGTTTACCTGAAAGTAAAATCTAGCCCTTCACAGACGGTGAAATTAAAACTGCACTTAGGAATAGGGAAAAGCACCTTTATATTCTGTAATACCACTGCCTTCACAGAACAGTAGTGTTGCACTGTTCTTAGGGTGATCTTTAATGCGGTGAATGTCAATATTTTAGCATGTTTATGTTTTGTATTAACTCACTAGTCAACATTTAGTTAATTTTACAGGATTTAACATTTTAGAGCAATGACAAGATCTCATGTTGCCATGTGACTTCCCTGAAGCTGGCAATATTGATACAAAATGTCTGCAAATTAACATAAAACATGTAATTATAAGAGCTCTATCGGAGTGATTTTAGGTAAATTTTATCCTGAACAAAATATAAAACTGAACTATCTGGTGATTTCTTTATCAGACTCCAAAAAAATAGCAAATGAGCAAATGAGTTTTTTGTTGATACATTACATTACACAGTCTCACTGGACTTATTTCTCTGGAGTCTCTAAGATTTTTACTTGGGTATTTCCCCAAGTATACCAAATACCAATTTGGGTATACCAAATAGCAATAAAATTGTTCAGAGTTCTGCCTCCCACCAAAGAACTATTAGAAATTTTGATTCTAAGGTCTAAATCAATAAATCTTCACTCAGCAGACTGGGGTTTTTTGGTTGGCTCTTTTGGGGTTTCATCCTAAACGTGAGTAAAGAATGTTGGAGATTTTGTTTTGAGAGAAAGTGCCAAAACCCTAGAAACCAATAATTATAATTTAATAAAAGGTTTAAGTGCAAAGAATTATGTGTTATCTTTTCCAGTGGCTTGTCAAACACCATACTATATTACAGCATATGCAGGTCTCAGTATGTGTACACATGTTCTTGTGAACATGCATACATGTAACTTGGTCTGCATAGATGGACATAATTTATTTATATGTCAAACAGGATTACACAAGACCAAAAGTATGTCTTTCACCCTCACTATGTTAAAAACCTCTAGTATAGTTGAGACCCCAACCTGTTGAAGACAGAATTCAGATTTTTAAAAATTTTTTAAATGATATATATTTTTATATTACTGTGTGATAGGAATATCATTCTATAGTCTCTATCATGGTTTTAATTTTTTTTTGCACAATCATATTCCTCTGTGTGTTATAAAAACTGTACACATATTTATTTTACTATTCAGTTAATTTAAAACTGTGTGCAACTCCAATGTAAACAACTGTAGGAGATCAGGCTGGAACAAACAGAAAAAAATTGCTTTCTGCAATGTTGACTTTCAAATTGGTTGAAGGACCCCAGAGATTAAACGATGGATGTTTGGTATCTCTCTGTTAGGATCATTTTTTACTTTTAATAGAAAATTTCTGACTGAGACAAAAAGGTCAAGCAAGTTAGTAGCAAAGTATTTCTCATGTGGATAAGGCAAGAAGAAAATAAAAAATCCCAAGCATCATACAACACCTCAATCGCCTTACACAAGCCAAACATTTTGAAACTAGTAGTAATTCATCCATCTATGGATCTACATCTGTTAGCTTAATAGGTGACACAAGGCTGGATTTTAAATGAGTCTAACCCAATAACCAGACTTATGTAATAGGCTTTTCAGGAAGACAGAGAAGGAAGCTTTAATGTTAAGAAACCCTAGCTCAAAGTATCAGTTCCAGTAGCTCCAATGGCTAACATCAAACCGTTCTGTCTGTCTTTCAGTATTACTTTCCTTTGTGTATGCTCTACTCTGGCTATCACATTTGCACTAAGGCTCCTTTTGCCCTCCCGTTAACCTATGTGAATACACAGGTGTGTGCATAATACATTAACAGAGAAATACTATTCTTTCAAAGAATTTATTTCTCATGGTTGTTGCTGCAAAAAGAAATGAATATCACATGCAATTTTTTTTCTTAGTTACTCATGAAATGTTACTCATATTATGTGTCATACTCTATCACTTAAGCTACATTAAAAATTGTAAGAAATAAGTTTCTCTAATTTGGTTGGTTGTAATATAGGTTGTATTTTGTTTTCTTTTACAGGGTTGATCAGGTAGAACATGATTTTCTCTTTACACTGGTTTAACTCCATTGACTTTGGGATTTCTCTTGGTTATTCTGGTGAGAGATGGAAAGGCAGCTGATTTTCTACCTTAGATGAGTTGCCAGTATGGAAGCAGAAATATTATAGGTGTGTCCTGGGGTGACGTTATGGTGGCCTGTATCCCCAATCGTGTGTCCTGTTTAAGCAAAAGTTTGTTTAGTCTACTTATCAGTTGGCTCCCCTCCCCCATGTCTGTGCTTGGGAGGCTAGCTCTGCTGGCTCGGTTTGGCTGCTTGCTGCTGGCTGCTTTGCTGCTTTGCTGCCGCCACATGCCGCTTGCTTCTGCTAGTTTTAGTTTGTTTTTGCTTATTAGTTAGGCAGTCCAATCTCTTTCTGTGGACTGTTCTTTGTTCTTTTCTCTTTTTCTTTTCTGTATACTCTTTAAACCTGTTTGGACCGGACTTGGATCACCGAGGGACACCGGGAACCCTGCAAACTTGAGACCTGCAGCAGTCATCCTGCCCGGAAACTAACGCTACCTACAGGAGAGACTTTCCTGAGTTTGTCACCCTCCTACACGGGTGAAAAAGTTTTTGTTTGTCATCAGGGGTTGTTAATTTACCTCTCTCGTGTTGGGAGAGTTTTGTTTAATTAATAAACAGGTTTTTTCCACTTTTATTCCTCTGAGGAAGTTCTTTC
The DNA here is from genome assembly GCF_009819885.2 of Catharus ustulatus. NCBI lineage: Eukaryota > Metazoa > Chordata > Aves > Passeriformes > Turdidae > Catharus > Catharus ustulatus. The sequence goes on from NW_024879446.1 coordinate 7,857,751, forward strand.
CCGAACCCAGTGGTGGGGGAGGAGTCTTGGGGGGTTGGTTTGTTTGTTTTTTTTTAAATTTGCCCTAAACTAGGACAAGGTGCTGGGAGAAATATATGGTATGCACTAGCAAAATGTCTCACACAACTCAGTAAGTTTAGCTTAAGAAATGTTTTCTCCAAGAAAATGCCAATTAACTAGAGTAACATTTTATTTAATGGTCTGGAAAAATTCCACATTATAGCCATATGAGAAATGTATTTAATTTTCTTTTTTTAAGTCAGTCAGCAACTAAGGCAAGAGAACATATTACTGAGTTTGCTAGCACTTCCTAGAAGAGCATATTGAAAGATCCCCTGAAATGCACAGCAGGATGAAATGCTAAGATGGAGTATTTTGTGCAGCTGAAGAGCACTTTGACAAACTATCTGGCTTCAGATGCTGTGAATCTCCAATCTTGTTATTGGTAGACATTAAAATAAGAGAGTAAACCTTTTGTCTCTTATTTTCACCTGGTTATACCAGATGTGGTGGCACAGAATAAACATGGCAAGGCATCTTTGTGCTGGAGATGGTTTTAGTGATAAATACAGCCCTGGTGTAGGGAGACAAAACTCTTGTTGACTTCAGTCGGTGCTACGCTGGATTACTATCGTTACGTGTTTGATCCTCAGTGTCTTTCTAGTAATGAGTGCTCTGGAAAGAGCATTAGGCCCTGCAAGCAGAGAATTAGCAGCTCCAGCACTATCCATGGGGTCAACAGACATGAAGAAAAAGCAGGAGGCAGAAAGGAAATATTGTGTGTGCTTTACTTGTTTGCAAATGTACACTGATTAAATCAGCAGCAATGCACTGCAAAACTAGGACTTCTTTTCTAGTCCCTTGTAACTGTACATAAATAATACGTTTAATACAGTTTAAAGAATTTATTGAGGTACATTCACTGCAAGAAGAAGTAGGTGGTTAGACAGCAAGGGCTGTGAGAGCACTAGATGTGATTCTGTCTTTGAGTGGCATTCATAGTGCTGCAAATCATTTCATACATAAAGTTGCAAAGCAATATGCATCCTACCTTGAAAACAGATTGTCAATATCTTAACATGAAGGAAGCTCATGTTGACCGTGCAAGAAGTCTGGGGATGTTTATGTATGTTCTTTTTAAAACTGCTGTCTTTAATTCCTGTCTGAGCTCCAAGTAAAGCCTTTCTGTTCAATATGATTTCATTTCATGACAGGGCAAGGAGGGCTACACTCTGAGAGACAAGACTAAATTTTAATTACCTCCAAATAGAAAAAAAATATTGAGACAGAGAGAAAAATAAAAATAAAAAAAAAGAGCCAACAGCAGACATCAAATAAAACAGAAAGAAGTAAAAAGAAATTGACAGCCAGAGATAGGTGAGAAAAGAATAGTAACAGGCATATCAGGTTTTCTGAGACAGGTCCCCTCTCCCTCTCTCTCTCTCTCCTCTCCACACTTAGCAACAGGACCACTTGGAGACAGCACTCCCTTGCTACTGGTGCATCCTTCTTGCCTAGAAGCAGCAGGACTTGCACCAAACTGGAGCTACATAGAGGCACAGAGGAGATAGCTGAAAAGGTGCTTGCCATGGTGAGGAGCTGAGGTTTGCCTGTGGGTCCATGAGAACCTTGACCAGGAAATGAAAGTCAAAGGAGCATTTGTAGTGCCAGGCCATACCTCTCAGCACTGCATCAAGCAAAGCTTAGCCCCTGAGAAATCTCTTTGGACTATGACTCCTTTCTTTCCTCTGCTCTAGTTGCTCTACCTTTTCTTTTACTATATATGTCCTACAGCATGGGGCTGATCTTATCACCACATTTCTGGAGCACTAGACATGCCCTAGGATGCTGGGTAGTCTTCTGAAAAGTCTTGCTGTGAAATGTGAAGGATGGTTGCACTGGGGTTTTTTGCCGGTTATATATTTTGGTTTTTGGTGTTTTCTTTGTTTGCTTGGATTTTTTTTGTTTGTTTTTTCGGGTTTTTTGTTGGTTTTTTTTTGTTTGTTAGTTTATTTTGTTTTGTTTGGGTTTTTTGTTTGTTGTTTTGGTTTTTTTTGGTCTTTTTGTGAATGTGTATATGTGTGCGTGTGTGTGTGCGTGGGTGTGTGTGTGTTAATCACATACTCTTCTAAGCTTTAAGCCTAGATGATGATGAATAAAGCCTGAAGACTGCTATTAAAAATCTGAAAAATTCTTTGTCCTAGCTAAGTCTGTGTTTCCTGTTGGACTTCAAGGAAATCATATACTGAAGACAAAAGACTAAAAATTTTCAGACAGAGAGAATTGAGACCAAAATATTTTTGCATTATAATACCTGAAAAGAAAAATACTTCCAGACAAGTGAAGTTTGGTTCTGAGCCTCGTTGAAGCTACGCAAGCTAAAAATTACCAATAAAGTATTTTCAGCATAACTGCTCTGGGAAATTATTCCAGGGATCTCTGTGGACTGTTTTGTAGGTTTATAGAAATAAATGTCACATTGACTGGTAAAATGAGAGATACATGAAGTTTCTATTGTGAATGATACAAGCTTATCAGAGATAAAAGGACTGATGAATTACAGCTCTAGTTTCCATATTTACTACTGCAAGCTCTAATTTTTTGTCCTATGAACAAGTAAACTGTGAAGGGATGCACTGATTTCTGATAAAACAAGAGCTGATGAAAGCCCTGGTGCAGGATGGAGAATATTTGGGTTGTTTATAGCATGCAATTAGTTTTTCTTCCTAATCTCCTGACCTTTGCTGCTGCTACTAATTCAAGACTATCCTCTCATAAGAAGTGCCACTGCAAAGCAAAGCATGTACTTTTTTCAGGCAAAGGGAATATAGGACAGAACAAGCTGAAAATAGATTTTACCCTGTGTTATAGGTCTTCTGTCAAGGTAAAGAAGCATAATTCGCTTGCTAGTCCTTCTTTCAAGGGATGGGAGATTTAAAAGAACATTCTGGGAGTAGCATTTGAGCTTCATCTAAACTTGTGCATTCGCTGCAGTGGAAATCTAACAACATCCGATGTATGAAGAAAATTATGTACTTAACCATGAGGTAGTCATTGATTCAGAGAGTGTTTGTTGGAATTTTCCTCTGGAAGAAATCTAGTTCAACCTGAAGCAAATTTACCACCAGCTGTAGATCAGAAAAGGCATTTCTTTCCCTAGTCAAGTTGTACGATCTCTCCTGTGCTGCACTTACCATCTTTTCTAGGAACTTTTCCCAAACATTTAATCTGAACATCCCAGCTGCAATAAGGGTTCATGGTTCCATCAGAGGTAATTTTCTTCTAAAGGGAAATTTGGCCCAAGAAATCGTAAATTCTCTTCCAGCAGCCATAGACTGGTATCAAATGACCCCTGTGTTTGCTGAACAAGCCCATCTTTCTTGACTTCTCCTTGAAGGTCATGTGCTTTAGGATCTTGGTAGCCTTTGGTTGATACTGTTTCCCTTACCCCTCTTGACTTGGAACCCAAAACTAGGTACATTAGTTTAGGTGCAGCCTCACAAGGGTCAGGAAAGTGTACATAGTCCCTCCCCTTGACCTGCTGGCCAGGCTCCTCCAAATAGACAGTCTGCACTTGCCCTTATTTATGACGTGTCTTTTCTTTTCTGCAATGCTGGCTTCTTTTCTGCTTGATATTCACTGCCGTTTCCAGGCATTGACATCAGGATTGTGACTTAGTCCCAGCCTACCTTTGTGCATGAATTAGTCTTTTACGTCCGTGAGCAGAATTTACACTTCTTGAACTGTTCACCAATCTTCACGTTTCATGAGGTCTGTTAAGGTCTGAGGTGTGTTAAAAATGAGGTTTAGCTGTTCATCTTAATAATGTCTTCCCTTTATTTATAATAATTTATGGATCACTTTCTTAACTTTAATTTTACAAATCACTTTCTCTAACTTATTCAAGTTACTGATTGAATTATTGAAGCATATGAGACTCACCTCCATTTCTTCCTAGCTGCCGTTTAGATACCAAGCTACATTTTTATTACTGATTAGACTGTCTTGCTCATTCAACAACAGGTCGATGTTTTCTCCTACAGACATACTTACAAATGTTACATTAATCTCTAAGTCTGGGCCTAGATTTAGTTCCATCTGACCTTCTGCCTTTTCCTTAAATTCTTTAGAAAAAATTTTGCTCAATAGCTATATGTGGCTGAAGTCATGTAATTTTTTTTTTTTTCTAAACTGTTTTCACTGTTATTTCACCAGGGTTCATCAGTCAGAATCCAAGACCACCAAAAGATTTCATCCCAGTACTGTCCCATCAAGTACCTTCTTTAATACAGGATGCAATCCTCCCTACTTTTCCTCTCCTTAAGGAAGCCTGCGCTCATGGTGCATATGCTGTGTCTCTGTGACTCTGCTCAAACAGTAGCCCTGAAGCCTTGCAAATCCTCCTGACTCTAGCGCTTCCTGACTGTTGCTGCACACACTGATATAGAAGCACTACAGGCTGGTCTCAGAATACACTTGCCTCTGAGCATAGACTTGATTCACTGGTCAACAGATTCTGTCACAGAAATACATTAGCTGTGAGAAAACAAATCAAGAAGATGATCAAAGATCAGAAACCTAGTAGAGAAATGTAGTAAAGAGAAACAATCAGTTTTTAGCAGACAATGTTGGTCTTTCAGAAATAGTAACTTCTGAAATAGTCAATATCCAGGCTCTGGATACCGACCAGTCTTGATTGCACAGAGAAGGCAAATTTCGTGATATAGACACCACTAATAGTACAGGTGGCTGAGGCATGGGACACTTTTTCTAACCTACTTTACCTCCCTCTTAAGTCTCTTTTTACCAAAATTTCAGAGCAGAATGCCTATCACTTGCATAACCACAGAGTTATCATCAAGTTACAGCATGAACCAGCCCTACTTTCTGGGTGTCCTTCTGTGACCCCACTCTGACAATGAATTCTGCAAATAGAATATAATGGGTGCAAAACAATTGCTTCCTCTTTTGTTCTGTGTCCCCATATTCATTATATTCAGCTTCCTCGTTGCTGTTTCTACTATGTCCAAAGGTTGATTTTCTTTGGTACCCTTGGATGGGTTTTATCTGAGCTGTGTGATTTGCTGTACTTGAACTCCAGAACATACTCCATGGGATTCGCTGTAGTTACAGCTCCATCACTCCTATTTGCATACTTGCTTGCCAAAGCCATTGCTCTCCTAAAAGTATCCCAATCCCTCTTCTCTCTCCCTAACATTTTTTGCTATCTGTCCTGCTGACATTGGTTCATTCTAGCTCACCACTGAAACAGAAGGATTTCTCTCTCTGCTGCCCTCCAATTTTTTCACAACATCTTGGATAGGTGAGGTTTGCTTTAACCTACACAGTCTCAGACAGGCTCTAACAACTGTCTCATAATTATTAGCTTATTCAATTCAGCCCAATACACCAAGCACATTGTAAAGAACAACCTCTACAAGAATTCAACCTTCTCAGACAAATTGTTCAGAATATCTGCTTTTCAACCACATAGTCTCCAAACGTCACTGCTTTCAGAGTCTGGTGGTTCCATAAAAGTTTGCCTTGCTAAACTGCTGTCGGCACGTATTCCAGGGTGAGTACCCATTGCAAGTTTGGTGAAGACTTAGTAGAAACATATATGTTCATGCAAGCAAATAAATCCTTGAAGTAGTTTCTTTAAGAATTGTTGCCAACACTCTGTTACACACAGACTGGTTTAGCTGCTATTGACAGGGTATAGATATTCCTGCTATTGACAGGCTATAGATATTTCTCTCTGAACTGCATGAAGCTATAAACACAGAAGTTTCCTCACCTTATTTTCATCAGCATTACTTAGATAAATTATTTATTTCTATTGGAAATGCTGTAAAAAGTACACAAACCTTATCTCTCTCTCCCCACCTCTGCTCCAATTCCTTTCCATTAGATTGAGAAGAAAGTTTCAGCTTCAGTCACTTTCTTTGGTGCATCACAGTGAACCAACATGAAAAAAGTGCCTTACAAACTTGTTTATAAGTAATTTCTCCTATTGTCTGCTTTTGTTCCCTGACACAGGCAAGACACTTTCCTAGATGGTTTGGTTGGATCCAGTAGGATTAATTTCATCTCATGTTCTTTCCATCATAATTCACAGCAGAGCCTAAAGAGGTAATGCAAAGGTCTTGTCTGCTACATGCACTCTGTCTTACTGTAGGCAGTTCCTTGCAACCTATTGGGTTGTGCTCTGTTTACCTAGGTAACCAGGTTTTCTCTGTAGAATCATGACTTTATGAGGGGGGAAAAGTGTGTATAAGAAGGCAAATTTACTGCTGTCTGAGTTAAATATTACAAAAGACTACAGTAGGAGAAAAGTTGTGGAGCACAAGAGTGTCTGCAGCGACAGAAAATGGCAAACATTGTTCTTCTACCCATAGATATGGATGGAACAGGGAAAGAGACTTAAAAAGCAGCACCTTCCATTAAAAGGGTTCTGTCAGCGTGATCAGTAGCTATATGCCAACCCAGACACTCAGACTCCTGTGGACTGCTAGCAAAACCCACAAATTTTCTCCATTCAGATTAGCTGCCCTGGGAGAAATATGCATTCCTGTGTTTTTCTGCACTTGTGTCTAAATAGTCTGCATCCCTTCGTATTTTGTCATAGTAATGCTTTGGGACAAACTGATCAGAGGGCTATACTTGAGGTATAGTATATTTTATTCAGACAAATTATTTTCCTTAATATTCAGACATACTGTGTTGGGAAAACAGTACAACTTGTAAAATGCAAAAATGCAAGCCCAAGAGTTTCTACTCTCACTAACTTGAAAGGTATCTGTCAATGCACAGATTTTTTTATTTATTACTTTATTACATGTTTATGTTCTGACAATCCTTCTCTTTATGTCTCTCTAAGGCATATTGCAAAATTTGCCTGACTTTTGCACTGTGTTCAGGACTGTCCTTTTATATCAGAAATACAAAGCAGTTTTTGTGCAATGGAATACATCATGTTTTATCATTGTTTATGGTAATGGGGAGTGAAGGTGGCCCAACTATAAAAACATTTAGTTTGTCTGTTACAAGACAGTCTTCATACCTTGTGTTCCAGTGTCAGCAGTGTTATTGTTTTCTGCACTAAACTGATTGTGACTGACCATTCTAGCAAATGTTTAAATAACTTAACATAAAACCTGCTACATTTTTGTGTCCTAACAACCCCCCCCCCATACAATTACAAAATATTATTACTACTTACTACCTTTTGTCCTAAAGTACCTAGAAAATGGGTTCCTTACTGCATTTAAAAAAAGATTAGGTCAACAACAAAATGACCTGTGTTTATCAACTGAACAGAGCAGAAGCAGCTACTCTACAGATAGAGACCTTGTGAAAAGCTGAGTGTGCCTGTAACAGGTGATTTGGAATGCCTGCACAGATTGCCAGTGATCTCCTTGCATCTGCTTTTGTCTTGTCTACCTGGAGCAAGACCTCTGTGTCTGCAACAGAACAATTGATGTTTCGTGGCTGAAGATTTACATGGATTTGATTTGAGATGGTGACTATTGTCCATGAGCATTTCCCTCTTTACTCTAGAGCAAGCTACAAGTCAAAACTCACCTGAGGTCAGTTTCAGAAAAGGAACGACAAACACTTTCCCAGTCATGGATGTTCCCGAGGATTCACAGAATCACTTTCTTCTTTCACTGCCTGACTGAAGAATATTAGTAGTTTGCTGTGGAGGAAATGTTTCCTGCCTTTGTATTCTTCTGTAGACGCATAAAAGAATCTCAGTTCCAGTTGTCTCTATCTTTAAACACAAAATCCTCAGGAAAGACAGACCTTTTTCTTTTTTCCTTCCTTCTATTTTTTTAACAAGGAAGCAGTGAGTTCACAGCTGATGAACACACAGCTGGCAAACAACTGGTTCAGTGTACTGAGACTCTTGACACGGTCGTAACATAAGTTTAGAATGTGCAGTGGTATATCTATTCACAGTAGCTAGGTAAAAGTAACAGAAAGTCTCATTTTTCTGCCTGGTAGGCTGGTATCTTTTTTGTTGCTGTCTATATTGACTAGATAACATTGGCTGTGATGCTTCAAACACTGTAATTCATCAGACAGATGCTGACTAGTTACTTGTTCATTGTTTATTTATGAGCAGGGAAAGATTTCCAAAGGTGTTAAGATAATTTAGAATACAGTAATCAATTAACATTTTTTTTAGGTTGCAAAATAATAAGCCTAAGTCAAATTATATTTTGTTGTATGAGGTAGTAAAAAAATGCACCCTCAAGGGACAAGCTGTTGTTACTGAAAGAATTACCCATTCAGGATGGACTCAGTTGCCTAACACCTCATTAACTATTTAGCAGTTCTTTAGAAGGAAAAATCTACTAGACGGTGAATTTCTATCAATATTTAATATAGCAGTGCCTGGAGCACTGGACTGAGTTCCTCACTTGTGCAGGTGGCATAAGCAAAATGTGTACTGCCACATCTCTTCATGGGGGAAACCTCAGATAAATCCCAAGGCTTCTTTCCTTTGTTCTGGTTTACTTTATATTCTTAGAATTGTTAATGACCTGTTGCTGAGCATTTCTGTGGAGTTCATGCCAGTTTTTTCCTTTCTAACACACAAGAGCACATATTGATCACCAAGCAGTTTCACCTGAAAGCCAGAATTACACCATATTGACTTAATGCTACCATCTTCTTGGAAGGTACCTTTTCTCATCCAACTAGTTGTTGTAAATTTATTTAATTTTTTAAAATGAGATAAAACACGCTGTGATATTTTTGTCTTGATCTAGTTTTGGTACCTGATCACACACCATGAAAATAATTAGCCTGTCTTCGAAGATTAGTATACTTTTCTCTTAGTTTTAGGATAATCCATCACAGGCGGAAAGCTCCATGAAAACCTTGCTAGCTCCTTTGCTATTTCTATAGTGTCTGCCTCCCTATTCTGTTCCTAATTATAGATAATCTGCTATCACAGCTAAATTTACAGTTGCCAAATTACAGTTAAATTGGTTCTCATCACTCTTTTAGCCAAACCTCTGTTCTCAAGCTCTTCCATTTTTCACTGTCCAGACCTAGTTCCTGACCTAGTGTGACACTGCTGCACAGACAAAGGAACCTAATAGTGCTTTACACTCACAGTGTTGTATCTGTCTAACCTGTCCTGAAACAGAAGTGTAGGGATTTGTTTCTCACTGTTCAGTGGCAGAGCATTGCCATGTCATTTCTGAAGTGGGAACTTCACAATAGGAGATGATGCCTGTTGAAGAACACTAAATTATCTTGGTCTCAGCACCAACAGTTATCCCCAAGAAAAATAGTGGGTTTTTTTTAAAACCCCAAACAAGCAGGGATTACCATGGATTGGACACAGGTGGAAAAGAAACAGTAAAATGTGAGATCTCTAAAGGACTAAAAAATAACTCAGATTAGTGCTATTTTTAATGCTATCCACACTATGTATTGTTACTGTATTTACCCCACCACCCAGTTCCTTGCAACTAGTGACTCTGCTTTCAAATCTCTGCAAAACTACTGTGCTCTGAGATGAAGATAGCCAAAATATTTTTCTCCCCAATAGACTTGTACACAATAGCCTATTCATTCCCACTTCGGCATGAAGTACAGTAATTTCACTATTATAAACCACACTGAGTATAAGCTGCATCTCTAGGTGTCAGCAACTTTTCATTCTTTGTCCATACATAAACCGCACCTGATTATAAGCCGCACATTACAATACAGAGTGTGATAAAAGGTATCTATTCTATCACCACCTGTTGAGGGTGGGGGCAGTAATCCTTATCTCAATGGCAGATATTCTGCTAATGGGCCATCCATTGAAACCATGCGGTGCATTGTTCTTTATCTTTTCACAACCCGTCCTTCCTCCAGAGAGTCATTTTCTGTTAATGGCCCATTGAGTCCCACTGTGTGACTGATAAAATTACAGTAATTTTGCTACTATAAGGCGCACCCTTTTGACTAAAATTTTCCCCTAAACCCGGAAGTGCGCCTTATAGTCTGGTGCGCCTTATATGATGTACAAAGTTGAGACATTTGCCACCCTGGAAGTGTGAGCCGTGAGCCGTGGGGGGAGCCGGCAGTGCCGTGGTAGCTGGGTGGGCCTGCGGCACCGCCCCTGCCAGGTCCATGCAGGCCTAGGGGCCCATGGCTGCCGGGTTGAGGCAGGACCTCGGTCAGCAACTGCGCGCGGGAAGCTGGGGGCAGAGCCTTGCTGCCAAAAAAAAGTGTGCTTTATAGTCCGGTGCACCTTATGGTCGTGAAATTACTGTACTGCATCCCATTGGAAGTTGCTCCAGCCAGGGGGAAGAGCCCAACATTTCTTACCAAGATAAAACCAGAGGTTTTGGGACACTAATGTAGCCCCTTTCTCCACTGGACTCCAGAGGAAAACTGGATTTCTCCACATCACCACTGGACCTCCAGAGGGAAACTGCACCTTCTGCAGGAACACTGCTTCAAGTGAATCACATCTGTCACTGCAAAAGGACTGCAATCACCATTAAATGGGACTGTTGCCAACTCCCTGCCTGACAGGGTGTCAGGTTGTACTCTGACTTTGTCAGGGTTTGGGGTTTGTTCTTTGTAGTATTGTATTTCTATTTTAATTTCCCTAGAAAAGAACTGCTATTCCTAATTCCCATATCTTTGCCTGAAAGCCCCTTGATTTCAAAATTATAATAATTTGGAGGGAGCTTGTTTGCATTCTCTATTTCAAAGAGAAGTTTCTGCCTTTCTCAGCAGACACCTGTCCTCCCAACTAAAGCAGCAACTTCTCGTTCTTTGTTCATATATAAGCCGCACTTGATTATAAGCTGCACTTTGGGTTTGGACCAAAATTTTAGTCAAAATGGTGCGGCTTATAATCATGAAATTACTGTAATCTCCATTACCTTGCTGCCACACCAGGCAATGAGGCAACAGACCTACAGGGGGGAAAAAAAATTTAAATTATTTGTTCTCAAAGTTATTTGTCATACACAATAATCTGCTAAAGCTTTAGCCGCCAGTGGTGATGTGATATGGATGTGACCCTCATGATTTGATTTCCCTCACAACTCAAAACATCTTTGCCTTTAATTCTTTTTCTCTAGCTGCTCATATATAACTCCATGATAAACACACATTGTCTCCTTGTTTCATTTTAGAGAGACATTTGGGAACACTGTGGCAACATGCCATGAAGATCAGGCTTATTCCACTTCAGTCCACTTACTCAACTGTTCCACTTGATTTTTTAGTGTCCTGAAGATTTATTAGAAAGTTTTATCTTTTGTAGTGCCCGGTCCTTCTGTCAGATGTACATGGAAGCTCTTAAAACACAAAGCAATCTGTCAGAGCATTTGCCAACAAACATTTTACAACACTGCTGACCTGTTAATCTAGAACTGTCACTCGCAATGTAGAACACACTGTATTTCTCGTAGGAGATTCCCCAAGAGCACATGATTTGACAAAAATAGCTAAAATTAACAAAACACATACAAAACTTTTAGGTTACCATTAAAAATAATGATGTCTTACAAAATTAAGCAAAATAATTATGTTGTTTACAAATTCCTTTAATGTATTTTCCAGTAATGCCTATTTTTTTTTTTAAATGTATATTTTCCCTGGGGACAATAGATTGCATATCCAACTGAAATTACAGAAATTCCATGTTCAAGAATACAGATTTTTAGCATTTATTCAGTCATATGTAGACCACAGTTGAGGGCTGGGAGAATTTTTACTCTTTCCCTCCGTGGAGAAATTTTTCCCATTAGCATGTTAAAGAAACCTGGTCGGGCAAATCCCCGGCTTCTAATTACTCAAGACAAAAGAGAGGGGTGGGGATGGATAGCCGTGAGTTGCTTTGTCCTTGCAAGGGGACACTCACTCTCTCTGGCCCGAATGCAGAAGAGAGAGGTTCTTTTCTCTGTGGTGAGACCAGGCCCTGCACTCCGACACTGCTTCAGCTTCCTGCTTCTGGAAACAGTGCTGAGAACCGAGATGCAAACAGTGAGCGGAGGTTTCTTTTCCTTCACCCTTCTCCCACCTGGGACCCCCCCTGCCGCTGCCACCTGCCTGCTCCTGCAGTTACTGTGACTGAGAGAAGAGAGAAGGCCACTCTGCCCCACCCCACCGGGACAATGTGGAGGAGGAGGGCATCTGACTGGAAAGAGGAACTACAGTAATTTCACGACCATAACGCGCACCGGACTATAAGGCGCACCCCTGGGATTCGGCAAATTTCACAACTTTGTACATGATATAAGGCGCACTTTTTTTTTGCCGAGAAGATCCATGCCACGCACAACAAAGTAACTAATTAGTAACGGAATCCCGCGATCGTGGAGTTTACTGGCAGGTGCTCAATTTGTAAACATTTTTAACAGATTGGCGTAGCCCTTAAATGCAGCCCCAAGCACCCTCCCCGTGTGCGGGCCCTCGCACTTCTGCCAGCCCCCGGTGCCGACTGATGAGGCGGGGCTTGGAGCTTCCGCGGCTCGTGGTTTCTGTAGCAGCCCGTTCCCTCCCTCCCTGGGCCACCCCAGTGCTCCAGAAGTCCTGTGCAGCTCCGGGAGCCCTGTGCCCCTCTGGCTCTCCAGGAGCACCGTGCTGCCCCAGTGCTCCGGGATCTGTGTGCCGCTCTGGGAGGCCCATGTTACCCCCGGGCTTTTACCCTGCGCCGGTGTAGCCCTGATGCTGGGGGGCTTGCCCCGCACTGCCGCTGCCCTGATGCTGGTGGCTTTCCTCTGCTGCCCAGGCTGCACTGCCACACTTTCCCCCAACCATCCAGGCTGCACCGCCGCGGCGCTTTCTCCCTACCGCCCGGGCTGCAGCGCCACCACCGCGGTGCTTTTCCCCCACCACCCGGGCTGTGCTGCCGCAGTCCCAATGCCAGCGGGCCCAGGCCGCGCTGTGCTGCCGCTGCCCCAATGCCGGTGGCTTTCCCCCGCCACCCAGGCTGTGCCACTGCACTTTCCCCCAGCTGCCTGGCTGTGCCACTGCGGCGCTTTCTCCCCGCCGTCCAGGCTGCGCCGCTGCTGCCCCGATGCCAGTGGGCTTGTGCTGCGCTGCCGCTGCCTCGATGCCAGTGGGTCTGGGCCATGCCGCCACTGCCCCAATGCCACCGCCGGGCGGGCTCTACTTGGCTCGGAACTGTTGCGGGCTCGCATTCCTCATTTCCCCCACGCCTGGGCTGGGGCTGCCGGCAGCTCCCTCCTGCCCCGCACGGCTGCTGCTGGCCGTGGCCGCCCTCTCCCGCCCCCCTCGCGACTCGGCGCTCCTGCAGCATTGCCCCCCCATTGCGGCTCACACTTCTGGGTTGGCAAATGTCGAAATTTTTTCCATTATATAAGGCGCACTGGACTACAAGGCGCACTTCCAGGTTCGGGGAAATATTTTAGTCAAAAGGGTGCGCCTTATAGTAGTGAAATTACTGTAAGTTTCGTTCTGTTTTGTCACTGATTTTTTTCATAGCTGATGCTGCTCTTGTTTGTCTTGTAGATATATCAGTAAAGAACTGTTATTCCTAAACCCATACCTTTTGCCTGAGAACCCCTTAATTTCCAAATTATAGTAAACTGGGAGGGAGGGGATTTTCACTCTCCATTTTGGGAAAAAGCTCCTGCCTTTTTTTCTGGCAATACTGTCCTCTAAACCAGGACAAATCTTGGCATTCAACGTGGGGCAGAGAAAAAAAGAATAACAGTTCTTCAGTTACCTAAGACTGTCTTTTTGTGTGCTAGCAACATGTGGTCCAGTTTAATCTGGTTTGGGTTGCACATGTTCATACATGTATCTCTCCCATTTGTAAGCCCTCATATAAAGATGAGCCCTATAACTAAGGCTACTGTGACTGTTATCAAACTTGCTTTATAGGTTGATAAGGTGAGGAATTCATGGATTTTTAACTTCCTTTGGAAAGCGGGTACATGGATTCAGAGATACTACACACTAACTGCATGTTTTTGGGGTTGCTTTAATAATGGCACCTACTGTGAGGGAATAACATCAGGCAAAATTTTCTCCCAACCCTTCACCCAGATTTTTGGGTCTACCCCACCAGTTTTCAAAGGGTTCAAGTCACCTCTAAATGGTAATGATATCATACAACAGCTGGTGTTACTGATAAGCTTGTCTTACTTAACATTTAGAGATAAGGGGGGATTGAGCTGAACAACAACCCTGATACCTACTCCAGGAAATAGGGATGGTGCTCCAGACATTAATCCTGCCCCAAAGACTAGAAATGTAGCCCCAGAGCCTGACCCTGCCCCACAGGCCACCTCAGAAAGGAACCACCCGGAGTGGGTGGGGGTTCTAGTGAAGGAGATACGTGAGATAGACCAGATGATGAAGGAGTACCTCTCCCCAGCTGGTGAGAAGCCCTGCCTTAAAGAGAGAGAATCCAGTGATGGTGCAGTGCAACCCATAGATGTTACATCTGCCCAGGTTCCAGCTAAATTGCAAAGGCACACACAGCCAGCAGTAGTCACCCCTGTGGAAACTAGAAAGTCTAAAATAAAAACAAGGCACCTAGACAAAGAAGACCAGAAAGAAGGGCCCTCACAACCAGCAGAGGAGCCAGAGGTTGAAATCATCACCGAGTCCCTGTCTTATGAAAATCTCCACAATCTGGAGAAAAAATACTGCACGATAGGGCCGGGAGGCCTTAACAACTTGGTTACTTCGGGTCTGGGACCTTATGGGTACAGGTGTCCACTTGGATGGTACAGAAGCAAGAAATTTGAGATCCTTGTCCCAGGACTCAGGTGTGGACCAGATATTTGTAAGGGAGTCAGGCCCCCTTCCCCTCTAGGACTGGCTTTTAATGAGTGTAAGAGAGAAGTTTGTCAACAGAAAAAGAATGCAGGAACACCACAATAGAATACATTTGAAAACCCTTGAAGAAAGAATTCAACAGCTGAGAAAAGTGGCAGTACTAGAAATACTCTTTGGAAAGAACGGACAGCATGACAATAACCCTGACAAGGTCAGGTTCACAGGGCAGATGCTATGGAATCTGACAAACCTAGAGCCATCTCAATATACCTTCATTGCAATAATTAATGCTGATGAACACCAAAAACAGTGAGCTCTGTTGCTAACAAGCTTAGAGATTTTCACAGTATGATGAATGGTGCAATGGCAGGCCCAGGTCTCTGCCGTAGTCAAAAATTGCGTACAGGCAGAAATAAGGGAGGAGATGAAGGAAGTGAGGGGGATAAAGGTGAGATAAAAAGTGAGGTGAGATAAATAAGATGAGGGAAGAGATCAGGAAGATCAGTGTAGCACCAGTGCGAGCCTCATACCCCAAGGTTGCAGCCCAACGCCCCCCAGCTAGTGAAAAAGGGTACAGCCCACGAGGTGGCCTATGGTTTTTTCTACGTGACCATGGGGAAGACATGGAAAAATGGGATGGAAAATCCACTTCTGTCTTGGCAGCACGGGTGCGTCAACTCAGAGAGGGAAATGCTAACCGAGGGAGCTCCACTAAAGTGAAGGTAGCCTCAACCTCCCATGACCAAGGTGTTGGGCATTACAGAAGGAAGGATAATCTTTTAGATCCACTTGAAGAAACCTCCACTATGTATGTCCAGGAAAGGAATAATAGCCAGAGCTAGAGGGGTCCAGCCTCTAGCCAGGGAGAAGCACGGGATAGCAGAGTCTATTAGATGGTGCAGATCCAATGGCCTGGCACATCAGAACCACAGGAATTTACAGTATTTGTTGGTTCACGATGCACCCTAATACCATCAGAACATGTGGGGGAAGAGTGTGTTTCTATTCCAACAAGTGCCAATTGCCACCTCAACAGTGCACCGCCAGCAGTACCAGATGAATCCAGATGCTGTAATCCCCACCCACAAGATGATTCATGAGCCGGAGAGCCAAGGGGTGGTCAGCAAAACCCACTCACCCTTCAACAGCCCCATCTGGCCTGTGCACAAGTCTGATGGAAAATGATTTACTGTGGACTATCGTGCACTGAATGAAATTACTCCACCGCTGAGCGCTGCTGTGCCAGACATGCTGGAGCTCCAGTATGAGCTGGAGTCCAAGGCAGCAAGGTGGTATGCCACCACTAACATTACTGACACATTTTTCTCCATTCCTCTGGCAGCAGACTGCAGGCCTCAGTTTACTTTCACCTGGAGGGGTGTGCAGTACACCTGGAATCGTCTGCCCCAAGAGTGGAAACACAGTCCCACCATCTGCCATGGACTAATCCAGGCTGCACTGGAAAAATATGAAACTCCAGAACACCTACAATACATTGATAACATCATTGTGTGGGGGAACATGACAGTGGAGGTATTTGAGAAAGGAGAGAAGATCATCCAGATTCTGCTGAGAGTTGGTTTTGCCATTAAAAAGAGTAAAGTCAAAAGACCTGCCAGAGAGATCCAGTTCCTGGGAATAAAGTGGTGAGATAGATGGCGCTAGATCCTCACTGAGATCATCAATAAGATCCCCACGATGCCTCCACCAACCAGCAATAAGGAAACACAAGCTTTCCTAGGTGCCATAGGCTTTTGGAGAATGCACATTCCTGAGTACAGCCAAATTGTGAGCCCTCTCTACCTGGTCACCCGTAAGTACAACAATTTCCACTGGGCTGCTGAGCAGTAGCAAGCCTTTGCCCAGATCAAGCAGGAAATCACTCATGCAGTAGCTGTTGGCCCAGCCAAGACGGGACCGGAGGTGAAGAATGTGCTTTAGACTACAGCCAGGAACCATGGCCTGTCCTGGAGCCTTCGGCAGAAGGTGCCTGGAGAAACTCAAGGTCGACCTCTGGGGTTCTGGAGCTGAAGCTACAGAGGGTCTGAAGCCAACTACACGCCCACAGAGAAGGAGATCTTGGCTGCCTATGAAGGAGTCCAAGCTGCCTCAGAAGTGACCGGCACAGAAACACAACTCCTCCTGGTACCCTGACTACCAGTGCTGGGGTGGATGTTCAAAAGAAAAATTCCCTCTACCCACCATGCCACCGACACCACATGGAGCAAGTGGGTTGCCCTCATCATGCAATGCGCCCGCATTGGAAACTCGAATCGCCCTGAGATTTTAGAGATAATTACGAACTGGTCAGCAGGTGAAAACTTTGGTCTAGGCAATGACAAGGAGCAAGAACAAGTGAGCCGGGCTGAGGAAGCCCCACCGTATAACCAACTGCCAGCAGATGAAATACGCTATGCTCTTTTCACCGACAGTTCCTGCCACGGAGGAAGATAAACCGGAAGTGGAAAGCAGTCGTATGGAGCCCCACACGACAGGTTGCACAAGCAACCAAAAGAGAAGGTGGATCAAGTCAACTTGCTGAACTCAAAGCTGTTCAGCTGGCCCTGGACATTGCTGAAAGAGAGAAGTGGCCAAAACTCTACCTTTACACTAATCCATGGATGGTAGCCAATGCTTTGTGGGTTTGGCTGGACAGGTGGAAAAAAGCAAACTGGCAACACAGAAGAATACCAGTCTGAACCACTGATGAGTAGAAAGACATTGCCACCCGGGTAGAAAAGCTACCTGTGAAAGTCTGTCATGTAAATGCCCATGTCCCCAAGAGTCAAGCTAATGAGGAGCACCAACACAATGAGCAGGTAAATCAGGCCTCGAAGATAGAGATGTCAGGAATAAACTTAAATTGGCAACACAAGAAAGAAATGTTCCTGGTTCGATGGGCCCATGATGCCTCAACTCATCAGGGCAGAGACGCCACATATAAGTAAGCATGAGACCAAGGAATGGATCTAACCATAGACAGTATTTCTCAGGTTATCCATGACTGTGAGCTGCCATCAAGCAAGCCAAACGAGTGAAGCCCCTCTGGTATGGTGAGCATTGGTCCAAAAATAAGTACGGGGAAGCCTGGCAGATTCACTACATCACAATGCCTCAAACCCACCAAGGCAGCGCTATGTACTGACCATGGTAGAAGCCACCACCGGATGGTTGGAGACCTACCCTGTGCCTCACGCCACTGCTCAGAACACCATCCTGGCATTGAAAAACAGGTCCTTTAGAGGCATGGTACCCCTGAGAGAACTGAGTCAGACAACAGAACTCATTTCAAGAAGAGCCTCATAAACAGCTGGGCTAAGAAACATGACATAGAGTGGGTGTACCATATCCCCTACCATGCATCAGCAGCTGGAAAAGTCAAACGGTGCAATAGCCTGCTTAAAACCCCTTGAAGACACTTAGTGAGGAGACTTTCAAGAACTGGGAGAGTAACCTACCAAAAGCCACATGGTTAGTAAATACCTGAGGTTCCATTAACTGAGCAGACCCTGCCGAATCTAAGCTCTTGGGAACACCAAATGGAAATAAAGTTCCAGTGGTACACATGAGAAGTATGCTGAAAAAACTACTTGGATGAACTCTCCCTCCAGCAAAAACGATCCTGTCCGTGAGGTGGTTTTTGCTCAAAGACCAGGTTGCACCTGGTAAGTGATGCAAAAAAGATAGAGAGACCTGATGCATACCCCAAGGAAACCTTGTTCTAGGATAAATTATCTATGATACTGTGTCTGTAAGTGCATGTACGTATATAATTTTAAAATTCCAATTTAATGTAGTACGTTATCATAGAAAAAATTTGGGGTAGATAATGTTGAGGGTTGGGGGAGTTTTTACTCTTTCCCTTGGTGAAGAAATTTTTCCCATTAGCATGTTAAAGAAACCTGGTCAGGCAAATCCCTGGCTTCTAATTACTCAAGACAAAAGAGAGGGGTGGGGATGGATAGCCGTGAGTTGCTTTGTCCTTGCAAGGGGACACTCGCTCTCTCTGGCCCGAATGCAGAAGAGAGAGGTTCTTTTTCTCTGTGGTGTGACCAGGCCCTGCACTCCGACACTGCTTCTGCTTCCTGCTTCTGGAAACAGTGCTGAGAACCGAGATGCAAACAGTGAGCGGAGGTTTCTTTTCCTTCACCCTTCTCCCACCTGGGACCCCCCCTGCCACTGCCGCCTCCCTGCTCCTGCAGTTACTGCGACTGAGAGAAGAGAGAAGGTCACTCTGCCCCACTCCACCGGGACCGTGAGGAGGAGGAGGGCATCTGACTGGAAAGAAGAACTAAGACTAAGTTTCGTTCTGTTATGTCACTGATTTTTTTCATAGCTGATGTTGTTCTTGTTTGTCTTGTAGATATATCAGTAAAGAACTGTTATTCCTAAACCCATACCTTTTACCTCAGAACTCCTTAATTTCCAAATTATAGTAAACTGGAAGGGATTTTCACTCTCCATTTTGGGAAAAAGCTCTTGCCTTTTTTTCTGGCAATACTGTCATCTAAACCAGGACAACCACACAGACACATATATTGACATATCTTATGGTAATAAATTTAAAACCTTGCTGTGATAGCAACTGCTCCAAGCTGTGTTCCTGTACTATTGCTACACTCAGGCATGTATGTGGTCTATTCGGGTCTCCAAGTCAAATGTAGTAACAGTATTCTGTCAGAGTTTAGTAGAATAATTCATTTAGATAATTTATGCATTTGTAAAACTATTAGAATAATTCAGAGTCAAACATACTTCCCAGAGGAATACTGTGGTCTTAGATCAGTATTTACTTTGAAATCTTTGCTTGAAAGGAATTAAAATAAACCTTAGTTGTGTTTTAAGCATATCAGTCTTGGTTTGTTCATCTCTTCTGTCTAAGGTAATCTAAGAAAATGGCCATAATCCATTTAAGGAATATATTTATTTCCATAGATTTTTGGATTAAAACACTTCTCAAGTTTGACTGATGCTAGTTAGTGACCCTGGCGATGTTCCTATTACATTAAGAATGTAAGAAAGCTGCACCAGGTTGGACAAAAGGTTTGATGCGTCCAGTGTCCTGTCATGATAGTGTTGTCAGAGACACTTAGAAAAAAATAGGTGTCAGGAAAGGATAAGCATTAAAAGCATCCTGGATAGCAAAGGCACTCTGACTTCACTGCTAGAACTACTTCATCTAATGTATATAGATCTCAACTGAATTTTTATTATGCTATCTGCTTCTTCAGAATGGTGTGATACACATATAACAGCCAGGGCCGTCCCTCCCACTTTCGTTCCTGATGACCTCACCAGTGCATTAGCTAAAGTGCATCTATCTTAACATAATTGTTTTCCTCTCACTGTAGAAATAACTATAAAATCACTAAGGGTCAGGTCACATCAACCATAACTGAACAGTGAACCTCCACAATAGAGGAAGACCCAGAGGAGACGGGTGAAGATGTGTTCTTGAGGTTCAGGGAAGAGCACAAGGGGTGACCACAGTTGTTGTAAATAAAGCGGAACTTACCCCAATACAAAGGGGCATGAGGCTGCTTTTGGTTTAATCAATGGCTCTTAAAGTAGATTAATGGGTTGTGTAAATGTCCTTCCATAAGTTAAGAAAAAAAGGCATGGGTGTCATCCTAAGACAGCAAGATCATAATGGAAGAAGTCTACAAGTGACTCAACCCAACACAGGGATATAAAAACTGAAGAACCAACAAAACACACTTCAAATAGAGAAGCAGGTATGAACTGGTTTCAAGCAACCACACCAGTGATGGTAAGAGACATCTGGAATGGGAATGAGATTTTTGTTGTATACTGCAATTGGTTTATTACCCTTGTGTTGCATTTTCTACACAATACTGCTGTATTTCTCTGCTAAATCAAAATCCCTTGTAATGTCAATTATCTTAAAAAAAGTAAATTTATTAAAATTAAGACATGAAAACTGTCCCTATGTGGAATTTCTGCATCCACCTAATATGACAAGGGCAAAACTAGTTTTGATCATTTTAATTTGAAATGTCTTCAAGTTAATTTCAAACACCTATATTGCAAGATTGTAAATCCCGTGAAGGAAGAGCAGTTGCTTATCATCCAGCTAGCAAGAATGGTATAAGATTAAATGTGAGCAAATGTAGTTTAAATGTCAGAATATACATTTTCATGTTTAGATCTGCAACATTATGGTGTAGTTTCTGAAGATAAAGGGAAGACTCATCTCTTGGCACTTGAAGCTTTATTGGCAAAATCACTAAGGCTGACACCACAGCAAATCTGTCCATCTCTGTTTTCTACATCATGTAATTTATATGTGGTGTTATGCTTATGATATTTCTTCTTTCTAATTGTAATAAGAATGCTTGGTTTCTGTGTCACTGATGTCTTTATCGTTATCTTAAAAACAGGACAAAGTCAAGAATGTATTTTATTAAATGGGAAATACGCAAATTTTTAGGTGGGAAAAAAAAATCAGACTACAGTGTTCTAACTAATGCAGAAAAAAAAAGAATAAAATGCCGTTTACCCATCGTTGAGGTGAGAATAAAGTCTGAGGTCCCAGAAGAAGAAAGCAAGGAGACAGTGTTTTTAAATATTGTTCTAGACAGTTTGAAAGAGAAAATGAGACTGAGGGGACATGTCATTGCAGTCTACAACATCTCTGTTAGGGCAAGAGGAGAGGTAGACACTGATCTCTTCTCTGTGGTGCCCAGTGGCAGGACCCAAGGGAATGGCCTGAAGTTGTGTCAGGGGAGGTTTAGGTTGGATATCAGGAAAAGTTTCTTCTCCTAGATGGTATTTGGGTACTGAAGCAAGATCCCCAGGGCAGCGCAGGATCCACAGCACGGGTCCAACAGAGTGCAAGAAGCTTTTGGAAAATGCTCTGGCACATCGTATGGCTTGGGCTGTCCTGTGCAGGACCAAGAGTTGGACACCATGATCCTGAACAGGTTCCTTCCAACTTATGATGGAATGTTCTGTGGCTCTATGCAAGAAAGAAATAAAGCAAAAAATTATGGGGACACACAAAAAACAAAGTTCCTGTGAAAGAAATTCTTGAAAGATGCTGTTATTACTTGGTGATCACAGGAATTCTAAAGCATGTGAAGCTACAAATATATGGCACATATAAAGGCTACCTCCCAAAAACTTTATGTGTATCCCACACGTATTTATGTTTGAACACATAGATTTTTACATGTTATTCCTGTGAACAGAGTCTGATGTTCCTATATATGATGCTTGAGTGGATTAAAATGTAGCAAAGTGTTCATTTGTGGTACTTTTATCTAACGTACAAGCAAGAGAATAGAGGAAACACTGATCTGAACAGAGGAGCAGAGGGATTGGAGTGCTGATCAGTGAAGCTGGGAGTTTATTGAAAAAAATACCAGGGAGAAGATACTGTTTATTTAACAAAACCAAAACCAAAACCAAATAATGATATTAATAAAGCTGGGTGTGCAGTCCTTTTCTTTTGTCTAAAATTATGGTGAAAGATGCTTAAAAATATATTAAAAGGCACTGTTTATTGAAACTACTCACCACAGACAGTATGGTCTGAGTTTCCACTCCCTATCTGATTAAATACAGCTTGGTGCTGCCTGGTATCAGCAGGCAGGGTGTCCATAAACCCTGGTCTGGATTTATGTTACATTAAACTTGGTAAAATTCTGATTTCACTGTAAGCAGTAGTAAAATTTTTCCAGACTTCAGTCTTAATCCAGGTGCTGTTCCTAATGAAGAGTATTTTGAGCACTGCTGGAAAAGGCATTATTCCACAGTTCTGGTTTTTCTAAATGGGGTGGCTCCTACAGAAACTATGATTCTGTTAGGCAAGCTTTGACTGTTCAAGAACAGCTGAGGAAAGCAAACAAAAAGGAACCATAGTTTTCAGAGCTGCAATATTATGGAGTTGTATTTGTGGACAATTGCCTGAGCTAGCAGTGATCTTCAATCCACAGTCAATTGTAATTTCAGGGACCCATACAAAAGTCTCATGTACAGATGTGAAGCAGATGCTTCTAGAGAAGCACTGAACTCAAATGCCTCAGGCCTCCCAGTAAAAAAGAGGGCAAAATTCTTCTCTACCTCTTTGCAAAACACACTGAAATGCTGAGTATCTAAACCATGATGCTGAGGCCTGAATTTTTTCCCTTGTTTACAACCAATTGCATTTTCCATATATTCTTCTGCAGGCTCCTTGACTGAGCAACATACGTCTTGATACCTGCAGAATGCAACAAATCAAATAATTTTCTTGTATATTTTGGAGTGAAATTTGCAAGCTTCTGAAATGCTTTATTTTTTTTTTCTGTTAGTTGCAAATAAAAGAAAATCATGCTAGGAGATCTGGCACAGTATTCTGAGATTTAACACCACTGTGTTGCATATTGCAGATAGTCTGTTTGGTGTTATGTTTCTTACTCACCAAGTGAGTGAAATCCAGATCTCACTGAAGTCCATGATGAATTTTGCCTTCATCTTTCTAAGGAGACCAAATAAAAAACTTGAAATCTAAAAGGTCTAGGCCCATACACATTACTGAGAAGTTATTGGCAAGCAAGGCTGAATACTTTCAAACAATTGTTATGCATATGCAGTACAAACAATAGTATTTTGTGTATGTGGAAACTGTGTAAGTCTGAGACCTTTACTGCTTCTCTGTCTTTTGATGTTAAAATGCCACTTCTTTTAAAATGCATGCTACCAAATTAAAACCAGCTCTTATAAATCAACAAAAAGTAACAAAAGCAAAGAGCAGAGAGAATATCGGAGTAATATGAGTGCAGCTATACCTGACAAATGTAACCTGCCTTGCGTTTTAAATGCAATTTCTTAAATGAGTATAAGAAAAGAAAATAAATATAGTAGATGAGGAAAAGGGGAAAGGAGAGTAGAAGCATTTTAGGAAAACAATACAACAAAGCATCTGTTTTTTTCAGCTGTCTAAAGGGTTGACATGCAGGATGCTGTTCTTTTCCAACCTTTTTTCTTTTTAAATGCTTCCACATAGCTTTAATAGATTCCATCTACGCTTAGAAGAAAAAATGAACTGATGAATAGATTATACTTTGAAGGGATTAACTGACTGCTGCGGAACAAACTAGATTGACTGTGAACTACCCCCAAAACTTAGTGAACTTATTATTTATAGCTCCTTTCCAACAACAACAACAAAAAGCAATATAGTCAAAATTAAGTAGTCTTTCTTTGAAAATTGTAGTTATTTTGATAGAAAGTGCTGTCAAAGCAACAAACATTGATGCCACAAACTCTAGATCATTCCCTTTCATGTAAGGTTTACGAGGCTCTTTGTGAGAATACTTCATAGTTAAAGTATGTCTTCCCTTGGGTAACACACAAGCATTTAATTCTTGTTTTGGCATTGGGCCCATTGTGTTTACGAGGTTCTTTAGAGAAGTGGAATTGATCACCACAAAAGAGAAATTGAGAAATTGAGAAATTGAGAGTTACTGATTTTGAACCATTATTATAACCTTTCAAGGTTTTCAAGAACAAAAAAAAAAAAAAAAGCTCTTTTACAGAGATAGATGATAGATAGATAAGATAAGGACTTTATTACAAAAAAGCTTTAGAGGTCCATATTTTGTGGACATATGACAATAAAAGCCATCATATCAGGCTTTATACTGTCGGGCTATTTATTTTGCCATAATGATATCCTTTGCTGCTTTGCCAGTTACATTAAATACCACATACTACATTTTCTCGATGTACATATTTTTGTTGACAAGAATAAGGTTGCAGGTAAAACTTCAACTCAATTGAATATTCTTTGATTTTTCATGTAAGCTTTTCCATTACTATGTATCATATATGTAAATTTACATTACAGATATAAGAATCCCCGAAGTCTTAAAGCCTATGCAGTGGAGCATGATCTTGCTGGTATAAGCCATGCAAAAGAAACCATGCTGTGTGAGATCTGCATAATTTTGGCACAATTGTGTTAAGTGCCTTGCTACAGCTTTTCTCATAAGTGACTTGTAAATCACTCTTTATGACAATTCGCATGGATTGTGGGCACAAATATGTTTTATGACAACACACTAATTTTCTTTAACATGTGGAAGATGTAGCCACTCTAGGTTTAATCCTGTTGATCCTGTTGGATTAATTCCAGCAAAATTCTAAACATCCTTTACTGAATCAAAGAAGGAAAAAAAATATGCTCAGTGTGTGACAGTCTCACTCAGCACCTTGCAGGAGCAGGATGTTTTACTGAGCACTGTGATACAGCAGTTGCAACCTCAGTGGTACTCTGACTGAACAAAGAACATTCACTCTGCAGATAAATAGGTCATGTAGACAACTCAGAATTTAACCTCAAGTTTCTGTTAAATGGGAATATGTGGCAATAAAATTAAGTGGCAAATTCCTTCTGATAAAGTTCTGATATTCTATTACCTGTCAAAGGAGGATCAAACCAATCAAATCCTAGGTAACTTAGTAATAAAAGTTACTCTGACTATTGACCTCAGACCTTAAGAGTGCCACATTCTGATTCAATTTGCCCCAGGGTTTTTTCCCCTTTCCATTTTTTCCCTCTGAAGTAAAGTTTAATAGTTACACAAAATTAATCATTACTCCTATTGCTTGGCTCAGGGAAGATGAAGGAAATTTTGCACAGCAGAAAACAGCAACTCTCACTCAAAATGAAAAACTTTTTACTGTTTTAAATGATAGTGGATATCTTGACTTCATCAGCCTGTAGTTAATGTGATGTTCCATTCTGTTTCTACCATATATGCCTGTTGACAAAAGGATTTCGGAAGTATAAGACAATTACTGTTTATTTTATTTTGTTTATGCTGAAACACTAAATTATCTAAGAATACACAGCTGATTTTATAAGATATTAATAATCCCACCTAATTAAGAAGTCTGCTTATGAATTCTTTTTCAAGATCTTACATCTACCCTTTTAGAATTTATCACTAGTCCTTCAATTCTTCATTTTGGCATTTTCATTCAACACTTGTAAAATAGTCCTACATTTCAAAACTGTTTTTCAGTTATCTGTTAGCTGGATTACACTATCTCTTGTTTTCTTTCCTTTGAAATGGGAGGTTGAAAAAATTAGTTTTGAGAACACCTTTCCAATGTCAAAGGCAAGATCCATGTCTGTGGAGTGCCTATGGCCAAGGTCCAAAACGAAGAACAGTAAAAGCAAATGATTGCCAAAAAGGTGTGAAATTAATTTCTTAACTGTACAAATCTCCTGTAACTTCAATTTAAAAGAGTAATATTTTAATGAATAATTTTCATTAAGCAGAGAAATGTGTGCAAAAGCTTATCTGAGATAAAACTTGTAAAAAAAATAGTAATGAAGGAATAGGGATCACGGCTGCCAAAAGACTACTTTCTCTCATCTAAGTGTTTGATATTATGGTCTGAGAAAATAAAATTCTCATATTTTCTCTTCTGACAGTACAATGTTCTAGAAGCTAAGGCACAGCTGATGGTAAGGAGAATAATATTCACTTAGAACTGGCACAAAGCAGGCAATGATTCAAAATGTTTCAATGTTTCCACAAATCTGTTCTCCTCTATATCCACAGCACCTTCACTGACAGTGAGACTGCAACCAAAGTCTTGTTAAATAGTCCTAAAAAATTTTAACCTTGTTGCTTTTCTGCATCTGGCTTTCCATGACGATTGTCAGACTGGCATTTGTCAAGCTGATGGCTGTTTTGTTGGCATAGATCACACAAGCTAATTCTGCTCTGTTCTTGTTTGGCTGAGTCTAATCTCCTGGAATTCAAGAGTCAGCCAAACTTGGTATACTATGCAGTGGAAAAGATTGCATACAAAATCTACAACAAATGTGCTATATTAATGGACCTCTCCGATAAAGGAAAAAAGAAGGTTAAGAAAATGTCCTTTCTCTCATGACTCTGTCTTGAAAGTTGTTTGTTGTGCTCATAAATGTCTTTGATAACCCTTCTCTTTCTGTTTTGTGTTGGAATTCAAACAAATACAGGACTACAAACAAAAGGTACCCAGCCGTAAATGTGACATCTTCTATTTCAAAAACATGTAGGCCCCGCTCTTCAAACTCTACTCTGCAAACTGTTCAGAAATACAGTTTCTAGAGGAAAGGGTGTATTTTCTCTTAGTTACATGACTCTTAGGCCTTTTAATTAAAAAGCATTGTTGGAGTCTAAACAGAATAGCTAAAAACACTTGGTCTTCCACCCCACCTACAGTAAATAACTTCAGCATTTTATCACTGAAACCGCTGAGATTTCTTTCTTTCAGCTAAAATCTTCCAAAGTGCATAGTTGCATACAGACTTCTCCATAATTTGCTTGCTAATTAACTGCAATAATATATATCTGTCTTATTTCTGTTTGTTCTTTTAACTAGATTAGATTTTCTCCCCCGCACAAAGGACCTCGTTCCATGGCTGCAGTACCGGTGTTGCTGCAAGCAGCAACAAAGCAAGCAGCGTTGGGCGAGAAGCTGCACCAAACACCTGTGGGGGGTAACATTTGTGCTGTACTGAGAGATGTCTTGGAGACCACCATCTGCACAGGCCATGTGTCACCCACAGCACCCAGCAATGCCCTGTTAGGTCTGCTCCCTTGATCAAGGACAGTGTCTCCTCTGCACAGAGCTCTCCAGAGTATGATGCTTGCTGAGCCTGCCTTAGTGGAGGAGCTCTGAAGTTTCCTGAATAGAGAGACTGTCTTGTGCCATTCAGGTACCTCTGCATGCAAACTCCTTAGAGCTGTCTTTAGACCACAGAAATCTTACTTGAGCAACTTATCAGGGCAGTGATAGCTTCCAGAGCTAACTTAGTGCAGACATGTGACACAATCTGTAATAACCTACTCTGCAGCTCTGCTGTTTGGGGTTTTCAATGTTGATTCATTTTCACTAAGGTGAGTAATATTAGTTAATGGGTGGTACTGTGTGATGACGGAACAGTGTCAAAGTCTAATGCTTTGCTATGCACTGAAAGATATGCACAAGCAAGCACAGGGTTTTGCAACAATAGGAACTGTTTATGATTTTACAGCTTATGATTCATATGTAAAATGAACAGCAAGAATAATGATTGCAGTTGCATAAACTTAAATTGAAAATCATCCCGAAAGTTGATTAAATTCAGAAAATTATTAAAGGGTATCTTGTGAACTTTTTTATTCTTGCAAAGTGTGCTATTAATAATAAAAATTAATAATCATGTTTACTACACAGGGTTTTATGGCAATCAGGTACAGGATTTCCATCATATTTCCAGGTGAAAACCTATGCCTTTACTTTCTAACTTGTTTTTCTTCACTCATCTGGACACAGACAAAGAAATACCATAGCTATCTATCCCATGCAACAAAGCTTAAACCAGCAACAAACAAAATACAGCATGCCCACAAGCAAGATCAATGATTTCTCCATTAGTCAGCGTATAGCTACAAAACCAAGAACCACATGTACTTGCAAACACCTGTTTCTGCTCATTTTATTGCAAATTCAGTGTTTGGTTTTACGTGCATGTGTACCTCTTTTAATCTTCTGAGGGTTTTCTTTTGTTTTTCTGTTATTTTTTAGATCTCCTTCTGTTTTGAAAAGACCACTTGAAAAGAGAGTTTATAAAGAAACACTGATGTTCTAGACCACCATCTGCAATTACTCAGTGCAGAGAAAGAATCCTGAAAGGCTAACTTCCATCATGAGGAGTCTAGAAAGATGCAGTCTCAGCATGTGCATTTGAACAGCAAGCAACACAAAATATAATTTAAGAATATCACAAGGTCAAATCTGATTACAGTAATTTCATGACTATAAGGTGCACCATTTTGACTAAAATTTTGGTAGAAACCCAGAAGTGCGCCTTATAGTCCAGTGCGCCTTATATAATGGATGAAGTTGCAAAATTTGCCAACCCGGAAATGTGAGCCAAGAGCCAAGCTGCGAGGTGGGGCGGGAGCGGGCAGCTGTGGCCGGCAGGAGCTGCGCGGGGTGGGCAGGACCAGGCAGACCCCGGCCAGCAGCAGCCGCACAGGGAGAGAGGGAGCGGGCAGCCCTGAGCCACCCCAAGCCGTGGGCGGCCCCGAGGCGCCCCGAGCTGCCCACGGTCCCCAGCCACCCTGAGCCTGGCAGGGGGAGGGGTGGCGGGGCCGATCCGAGCCCACACAGCCCCAGTGGGGGGGCGGTGGGGCTGATCCGAGCTTGCCTGGCTCCAGCAGGGGAAAAGCGGGACTGATCCAGGCCCGCCTGGCCCCAGCGGAGGGGGCAGCAGGGCCGATCCGAGCCTGCACGGCCCCGGCAGGGGAAAAGCGGAACCCATCCAAGCCCACCTGGCCCCCACAGGGGAAAAGTGGGACCGATCCGAGCCCGCCTGGCCCCGAGGCACCCCGAGCTGCCCGCGGTCCCAAGCCACTCTGAGCCATGGGCGGCCCTGAGCTGCTGTGAGCCGTGGTGGCCCTGAGCCACCCTGAACCACAGCAACCCTGAGGTGTGAGCCATGGCCACCCCGAGCTGCAGCAGCCCTGAGCCGCCCCAAGCCCCACCTCGCCAGCTGGGGGCGGGTGGGAATGCCGGGGCCCGTGCATGGGAAGGGCGCTTGGGGCTTCGTTTAAAGGCTGCACCAATCTGTGAAAAATGTTTGCAAATTGAGCACTTGCCAGTAAACTCAACAGTCTCAGGATTCCATTACTAATTAGTCACTTTGTTGCGCGCAGCATGGATCTTCTCGGCAAAAAAAATAGTGCACCTTATAGTCCGGTGCACCTTATATAATGTACAAAGTTGCGAAATTTGCTGACTCCCAGAGGTGCACCTTATAATCCAGTGTACCTTATAGTCATGAAATTACTGAAATATTTACCTTAGCTGGAATAAATGCTGCCCTGTCATCACAGCAGATGCATGGATGCTGAAATGAGAGTCTGCTCATGTAACATAATCTGTATAATCCATATAGCCTACCTGCTCAATACAGAGCTTTCTGCAGGAACAAACAGCAGTCTTTGCAGTAACTACATTAATACTGTCCATTGTGTCTTTTTTTTTTTTTGCATTATACTTTATTTTTACAGTACAGTGCTTAATCTTTCTCGCATCTACAAGCTTTAAATACTTGTTTCTACAAAGATAATGCCACCACTGCAGGTTTTGCAAGATCCAGACTTTGTAATAAATTAAGATTGAGCAATTGCTTTCAAAAATCTTTAAAAAAAATCTTTCAATTAATGTCTTTAGAAATTGAAGTGGATGGGAAAAGCTCCATATTTATCCTAGGGCCATGGATTCTCTTGCTTTGACTTTATTGATGAGCTATTTCAGTTATTCTTATTGAATCAATATTAATGACAAATCAGTGCAATGAGCTTTACATTTTGTAAAGCCACATACTCTACACAGGGTCTTGAGTGAGTAGAAACAAATGCTTTTATTTGGCCTTTCAAACTGACAGTACTAAAAATACTTTAACTGCACAAACACATAAATTTTGAGCTCTTTAAAGTCAACAAATAAATTCCTCATAATTATATATTTAGCAAAGATGAGCTAAAGTATTTATGATGACAAACACAAATTTGAATGGCAATACTATATCTTAGTTATTACCTACATATATGGAGGGGATATTACATTTACCTTCATAATTTACTTCTGTGTCTAGGGATAGATAAATAACCTGCTTCCATTTTGGCTTTTGAAAATGTTGTCCCTTGTAATTCTTTCCCTTGCAAACTTTGGTGGTTGTGTGGGGGAAATCATGAAGTAGCTATATAAAGCTAGTAAATATTTTGGTTCCTTCTCAAAGTTTTCCTCAATGTATTAAATTTCCAGACTAACATTCAAATAGTTACGTGTAGAAGAGATCTTGCTCAATTTATGAGCTAAAGATCATTTGACTGCTCAGCCAGACACACAGGATTTGAGCTGACAAACTGAAATAGAAGCAAAGTTGATAACTGCATGATTTTCATTAAAAACAACAGCAAATTTTTAAGCACCATATGCAAAAATGAATGTGCATGATTCCTGGACAAAATAACATGCCTGAAAATACCTTGGAAAAACACCCCTCTAAAAGTTGTCTAAAATTCAATTACTGTATTTTGTGCTATGGTATTTTCTTTTTATTTTATACAAGGGTCTTGAAGCTGCCTCTTTGAACATCCAAAACCATGAAGTTATCAAGCCTCAGTAGATCACAGCAGAGTAAACACATAATCTATCTCTGGTTGGTGGACTGGAAAATGAGGGTTAGGGGAGCAAGGGAGTCACCAGACAGTTTAATAAAAAGAATATCGAGAATCTTCATTTAATTTCTCTATTCTAGCAAGTTGAAAATATCCACACACACAAGTAAATACTGGTTAAGGTTTGTACGAAGCCATTTCCTTATGTTCTTTTCATAAGATTATTTCTTCTTCCTATGAGAAAACAAAAAATGGATAAAAGAAATAGGGAGCACATACACAGAGTCCCTCACTGGCAAATGTGTTTGAGAGGAAAAAATATCTTTAAGTTAGAGAAATCTCCTAGAAAGAAAGCTCTTATCCTGTTGAGAATATTTGCAATCAAATTAGGAACATGCTTCTCTGTAAACAATTCAGTAATTCTCTCTAACAGTACTGTTTATGCCTATCGTACCTAGTCTCATATGGAAATTAATCTAAGATTATGTTCAGAATTATTCTCTAGCAGTTTACAGTACCAGGGATTATTGTAAAAGATGAGAGAATTTGTGATAATTAACCATTTTGTTCAGTTATCAATTTGCAAAACTTGAAGCTGAGATTGCTTCTTAATCACTTTTTGTCAACATGTTTATGCAATCAGAGAGTGATTAAAAAGATAAGAAAGCATGATGCTTTCAGGTCCTGAAAAATACAGGTCTAGGGTTACTGCTGGTAAACACAAAAGCTGAAATTTTGTTCAGCATTTTAACAAAATATTGCATATGATTTAAACACAGCCAAACACCTGAATATATATATATATATATAAAATGTATTTGTCTGATTATGTTTAATAAAATGTTACTGAAATGTTAACATATGATTTAAAAATGCACATTTTCACAAAATCTAGGAAAAAAGTTTTAAGATGCAGCTATATATTTCAGTAATTTGCAATATGCATTCATTTTCCCCTTAATTCTCTGGGTTTTAACAAGAGGAAAAAGCCCATGATATTTGCCTGTTGTATATCTTTAAAATCACTGGAGTTAGTGTCAGAAAAAAAGGTGGATTGGGTCCTACCACTTAGTTTTACTTCTGAAGCACTGCTCAAATTTATATAAGACAAAAATCATATATACAAGCTATAGGAACAATTTCCTGTCTTATGAGTGACAAAGTATCCCTGAATGGCAAAGACAAATGCTTAAATTATATTTTAACAACTTTACCTTCATTGTAACATCACAAATCATTTATATCTGTTCAAGATACCAATAATACAAATAATGTGCATTGTTAATATCAATCAGCAAAGAAAGAAAACATTCAGATACATCACTTTTACATCAGAAAAAGTCTTAGGCTGTGCTTAGTTTAATTATTTTGAACTATGTGATCAGTTAAGATAGTGACTGCAGCACAGCACATCAACCCTCAGGAATTCTGTGCAGTCACCAAAGTACAGGCTCTACAGTGGATGGAAAAGGTACCTTTGTGCAGAAGGTGGAGGGGCAGTTTGTCAGAGGCAGTTCCAAACACACACTGTGCACACATACTAATTTTTCTAAACATTGTATTCAAAATAGTTTCACTGGTGCTGGACCACTTGTTGGCAGTCTTTACCTTTCTGCCTAATGAACACTAATGCCAGGGGCCATTGGTACACAGAAGCATTTTACAACTGTGCCATCAGTAACTGTGTAATCATGTAATCATAAAAAGGGAGAGTGGGCTAGAACTGGCAAGTTCTTGCGTATTTGATCAGTTCTGTGAACTGGTTATAATATAAAAAATTCTCACCTTCTCTTTATTAAACTGGTATTTCATTTTACTTGTGGAATTAATTTACATCTTTAGTCCAAGGGATTGATGTGTCTGTATTGTTTATAAACTACTAAGATACAGCCACCTACAGCCTGCTTGCTAAGTAAAGCAGGGGAAAAGGATATATTCCTGCTATTGTTAGCATTTTTTATATTTTTTCCCCAGTTATTAATAGTCTGCCTTCTTTCCACAGCTTTGTAAATGTTAAAAAAAACCCCAATCATTGCAGTCCTGGAAGGACATTTGATATACTAGATTAAGCTCTGACTCTGCTATTAAAATGTATTTTAAGTTGTACAAGCTGACCCTTTGCTCTTTCCCTGTGATACTTCTGACAAGGAGAACAAAGAGAAAAAAATACTGAGCTTTTCTTACAAATGTGGCTGAGGAGATTCTTTGGAGAAAAAGAAAGCGTTATTTATGCTGGTTCCTACAATGGCAGTGATTTCCACATGTCTATCTGCGCTGGGGAAAAAAAAATACTAAGGAAATTTCGGATGTGCCTCTGCCGATTAAAAGAACTTACTTCAAAGAGAGAAAAAAAAAATCGGAATTTCTGGGCTTCTCATAATGAAAAGGAATGTTATACCTGGGTCATTCACTTGGCTAATGTACTTCGTACGCTACTAACACTAATCTACAGATGTGAACACACTGTAAACAGGGTGCAAGAAGACCATGGGAAGGCGAGTTTTTAAGCTTTACTATTAAACGAACAAACAACCTCCCCCTCAAACTAAAAACGTACCCCCAAAAAATTTCCAACCCAAGGGGTTTGATTGTTTCTTTTTAACTCATGCTCCGTCGTTTCAGTAACTTCCGAGCGGGGGGCGAAGAGCAGGAATCGCGGGCAGTTTGGATGATGCGATCGGTGAAGATTAACACGTAATGTCCTTCTCCACGCTGGGGAAAAACCTCAGGGAAACGAGGAGCCCAGCGACCAGCGGCGCGGCAGAGCAGAACCCCGCGCAGGATGCGGCCGCCGCTCCGCCCGCGCTGCGCCGCTGGGGGGAGTCAGGGCGCTTCCGAACGAGCCGCGCCTGCGGCGGGAGCGGCCCCGCGAGCCGGGCCGGGCCGGAGCAGGACGGCACGGGACGGACACGGCGCTAGCTACTGTCACCCCGGCAACACCGGCGGGCGGGAGTGGCGGGAGGAGGCCCCGCCCCGCCCGCGGGAGCCGCTCACCTGCCCGCCCCGCGCCGCCCCCTCTGCGCACCCGCGGGCATCGCCGCCCGTGTTGGCGTGTCCGCGGCGGCGGGTGGCGGAGCGGAGCCCCTTCCGGGCCCCGCCGAGTTCCGCAGTGCTGCGCTGTGCATGCCGAGCCCACGGAGGGAATGCGGGGAAGGAGTCTGGTGTTTCGATGGAATTTCTTGGCACACTGTTTTTGGTGGCAGGCGGAAACTCGTCCGCACGCGGGTCCCGCGCAATGCCTGTCGCAGTATCCGGCGTTGAAATGGTTACCTTTAGCAGTAAGGCCGCACAGGAACCACTCAGAGTTCTTAGTAATTCAATTAGTCAGGTTTCCAGAAGGTGGGGTTGGGTCTTTTTTTTTTTTTTTGGGGTTTTTTTTTTTTTTTTTTTTTGGCATGGAGGAGGAGAAGGCCGGGACGACGCCTCCCTTCTCGTGTTGCAAACCAATCAGGTCGAGGTGTTAAAAAAAAAAAGAAAAAAAGCAAAAAAGAAAAACCAAAAAAAAAAAAAAAAAGGAATCTGTAAGCAAACAGCAGGCTGTATCCTGACTGGCTGCGTCGGCAAATCCCCCCCTTTCCAAAGTAAACTGCACGCAAAAATCCCACATGATCAAGCAGCAGCAGCACCCGTGCTTCGAGCTGGCTGCCTGCACCTCCTCGTCGTCTTCAACCCTCACACACACCGGCTCCAGATCGGACCCTCCCCTGTGCATGTATGTATGCGTGCTGTGTGTGTGCGCGCGCGCGCGTACCTCGCTATACGGCGTATACATCTCTGCGGCTGCCTGTCGCACACACGCATGCACAGAGACAGCTCAGCACGCCAAGCTCCTAGCTTTTCCAGGTTGCTGATGTCGGATTTACACGCAGTGAAGGGACCGGTCCTTGCAACTGGGGGCGTGACTATTTAAAGATTTTTTTTTTCTCCCATAAAGCTTTATTTTTTTAATTTTTTTTTTTCAATACTGACTTTTGGCCCTCCAATCCTCGTTGCTCTTTACGATCCCTCCCTGCCTGCCGCTGCATTCAAGTTTATTTATTAGCCTGCTGGCGTGGTATATTTTTCGTTGGTGCTCTTGCTGCTGCTTCAGAGGGAAAAGGGGAGCAGCTGTTGGGCAAGATTGAGAAGATCTGGGGTGGTTGGGTTTTTTTTCGATCTCCTTATGTAGTCATCTGAGGGGTGGATTCTTTTTCTCTCGCCTCCTCCCTGCTCCTTCAAACTGTTTTGTCCTTCCGCAGAAGTTGATGTTCACGGGACTGGACCCTGCTTTATCTGAGAGAGGCTTCAGGAGGCTGAATCAGGAAATTTCCGCACCTCGCCGTATCGCTCCATTCGAGTAGGAGAGGCCAGCCAAGACCAGCATCGTCAGAGGAGTTTGCAGGCTTGATTTTGCACGTCTCCGAGATTTTGTTATTCTCCACGCCCTCTCATAGAACAATTTTTCTTACTTGCATCTCCTTGGTTTCTACGCCGCTATATTTCTTGGATTGGCCGTTCTTTTTTTTCTTTTTTTTTTTTCCTGCACCCCCCGCCTTTTTTTTTTTTTTTTCCCCTTTGGCGCTGCTCAGTCCTTGGTGCATCCACCACCCAGGAACAGGAAGGACAAGAAAACCAGTCCACAAAGTCTCCTTCAAGACACTCCGTGCTGCAGAACAGGCTTCTCAACTCCATCAGCTCAGCAAGCAAACTCCTCAGGGCTTTTGCTTCTCCCCCCTCTTCCCCTCCCCCATCTCTCTCTTTTTTTTTTCCTGTTTTTGTTTGTTACTCATTTGCGGGGAGCGGAGGGCCAGAAAGGAAGACACAAACTTTGTACTTTGAGATCCGCGGGTACTTCTCGTCCCGCTCCCAGCCGGCGGCCTTTAATATATTGCCAGGACCTCACGTGGGCTTCCAGGGGAAAGATCTCCTTCTCCTCCCCAATCTTCTCCCCCGTCTCCGGCTCGCTCGTTCGCTCCTTCCATCCCCGCTCACTCCGGCCGTCAGCGCCGCCGGGGCCGCTCTTCAGGGGGCGGAGGAAGCACTGCTCTCGCCCGCCCGCCGCGCCGGCGGGCCGGTGTATGTCGTGCCGTGGGCTCTGCGCGGGACTCCCGGTGAATGAGCACCGCCCGCCGCTTGCCGCCGCCACCCGTCTGGGCCCCCACCACCCCCTGCCGGGGTGAGGCTTCCTGAGGGGCCGCGGATCGCCCTCCCCGCCTGCTCCTCGTCTGCGGCGCAAGGCGCTCTCCACTCGCTGAGGCGCGGCACGCCGCGGAGCCCACCGCCTCCGCGCTTGGCATTTTTTCATTCACCTCACAACTCCCGTGCCCCGGCTCGATTCCGCCTGCCTTCTTCCTCGTTCGTGGTTTGTTTTTTTTTTTTTTCCCCTTCCCTGTGATTTTTTTGTTTGATTTTGTGTTTTTTGGTTTTTGGGGTTTTTTTTCCCCGTTTCCCTTTTCTTCATTTTCCTCGCATTCCGCCTCGCTGCGCCGCCGGCCGGGCGCGATGCCGCACGTGGAGATTCTGCTGCTGGCGGCCGCGGCGCTGTGGGTGTGCGTGCGCGGGCAGGAGCCCGGCGCCAAGGCGGTGGCCGACCGCTACGCCGTCTACTGGAACAGCTCCAACCCCAGGTACGAGGGGCACACCGGGCGGGCGGGCGCACAGCGGTGCTCCGGCGCCGGAGACTCTTGTCGAGAGATCGGCTGCAAGATAGAGACGAAAACTTTTCTTTTACGGAGGTTCAGGGCTGCAGGCAGGGATGGTGGGGTGGGTGGCGGGGCTGATTTTCTCCTCCCCTCTATCCCTTCCCTCCAAGGCTTCCCCGGGATCGGCGGCCGCCGGCCCGCGGGAGCCGGATGGATGCGCTCTCGGCGGGGAGCATGCGTGCCTTTCGCTGCGAGGCAGCCCTTTGCTGCCATCCCTGCTCCGGGAGCTCGGGAGGGGTGAGGGGCACAGGTAGCGGCCCCCCAGTGGTGCTCCGAAGGGCTCCTGCGGCGGGCCCGCCGAGTCGGCTCCAGGCGCGGCTCTGCGCCCTCGGCAGGACCTCCGCGGCACCCCGGGTGAGGTGGTTCTCAGGAGCGGCTTTGCCCGGCCGTGCCCTGCGCTGCCCACGCGGCGGGGTCTCTCCCGGGCGGGCTGGAGGGGAGGAAGCGAGGTAGGTACGCCGTCCCTGGCCGGCGTCTGCCGGTGCCGCCGGACACAGGACCGTGCATCGCCGGGGTCCACGCAGTCGGGGCCGAGTGGTGCTGGCGCAGTCGCTCCACTCCTCTGGCTCCAGAGGGCTCCTAGCACCAGGTTCTTAGTGCAGTTCAGCAGTGTTTCCAGTGCTGAAGGTTTCATTTAGTTTTATTTATTTTCTGGAGCGTCCGCTCAAGTTTAGCATCAGAAAATTTCAGTCCTCCTCCAAATGGTATCCATGTGTTTAGGTAAAAAGTCAGCTGTGTATTAAACATTTTTGCCTTGTCAAAGTGCTCGCGGGAGGCTTACTCTTCTTTTCTTTTCATTTTTTTAAAATGGTAAATATGGGGACGTTTTATCTTAGGCTATATTTTTTTATGCTTTTGATACTGCTGTTCAGCTTGAGATTAGCACATTGATTTTTGTCACAGGTCATGTTTTTTAATAAATCTCTGTTGCCTGTAGAAAATTCCACTCCTCGGTATTCCAGAGCAGGTTTAAAACAGGTAATGCAGAAGCTAAAGGGCAGAATTTTCAAGTGCCCAGGGTTAGCTAGTCTCAACGCCTCAGCAATAAATAGTTGGCACAAAAAACTTGAGACAAAGAAACAGTCATATTTGGGTATGATGAGCATCTGTGATTTGAAATGCCTCTCTCTACATTTTCCTCTTTCTACATGTGTTACTTGAAAAAAACTGCTCAGTGTAAATAAGATGAAAAGTTACACTTCGCATCACCCGTCAAAGAACATATGTCCCAAAAATTGCTTGCCTCTACAAAACAGAATTTTTATTTCTGTTGTTATGCAAAATAAAATGTAACTGGTAGAAACAAAAATAGAAGTTATATTCCCAAATCCCACTGCGCAAAAGGAGGATCACTGAAAGAAATAGATTTGTTTAAATGCACACATAACTGGCATAGCTGTTAAAATACTTCAAAAATAGCCTTTGATTCAAGATTTTTCACTTCTGTTGTCTTATTTGTGATGATCTTAACTGTACATTGGTAAAGACAGTTGAAGATACAAACATTGCTTACCTAGTTGGTAGGCATTATACATTGAATTATATTTACAAGCATTCTAGTAAGTTAAATCATATATTACTACTATTAATGGAATCTCTTACTAATCCAAAATCAAACATCAGCAGACTGCAAAGAATACTTAGTTTTGTTATTCTTCCAAACAGCAGAGGAAGAGTTAATTTTGAACTGTTTTAAAAACAAACATTTCTTGTCTTAAAATACTGCCCTCTCAAAATGGATGTATCCATTTGGACATGTCATGTTTATTTGTGAATAAAAATATGAGAAAGAGAAGGGTGCAAATGCAACTGTTCTTTGTTTTATACAGTGTGCCAGTTTGTGTGTGCTTTCCAAATAACACAAGCATTACAGAAAAACAGGCAAACACCTGAATGGTACATGGAAGAGACCCAAAGAAAAGAAAGCACTTCTGTTTTGAATTTGTTTCATTAGAACCTAAGCTGAAGGCAAAATTGTCTTTAGATATCAAAATTTTCAGAGCATTTAACAATGTTGCAGGGAAAACTTTGCAGTGATTTATCTTCATCTAGAGGCAGACTCAGGAGATGAAAGCATGTAGAAGTAAGTAGAGATGCTTACTTGGTG
The DNA here is from genome assembly GCF_009819885.2 of Catharus ustulatus. NCBI lineage: Eukaryota > Metazoa > Chordata > Aves > Passeriformes > Turdidae > Catharus > Catharus ustulatus. Next base: position 7,896,498 of record NW_024879446.1, read on the forward strand.
ATAACTATTTGAAATTAGAGGACAAAATATACTGTCATTCTATAAACACAAACACTACCACTGTGATTTAGCTTGCTTCTTTATTGTATTTATTCAGAATTAACAAACTGCCATAGAACTAATTAATTCCTTTTTAAAAAAATGAAATATTGATCATCTTAATAATGATAAAGGCACTCTAAATTAAGGTTCCATTTAAACTCTGAAGAATTTAATAATGATAATCCTTCCTTCAGATTTGATTGATTTTTATTAGTATTAGACTCCATCAACCTACAGAAATACGTAAAGATTTCATTCTCATTGAAAGACACATTATTAGCAAACTCTTGAGTGGCCCAGTTGAAAAGTGCTCCTGGTGTGAACAATGTTTGGTAAATAAAAATCATGGGAGTCTATTAGCAAAATTCATATTACATTGCTTGGTTAGTTGCCAAAGTTCTGCTAGAACAATTAGAAAGTATATGGTCATTATTGTCAGCATGTATAAGTAACAAGGTTGTGTATTTTTGCAGAATCAAAGTAAGTTCTTAGAAACGTTTCAAGTATTGGCATGCCTTACTTTTCTTCTCTATTTAATTATCAGTATACACCTTCCATAAATGCTGTAGTCCATTACCGGGTGAAAATATGCTTAGGTATTAAAATTTTGACGTATAAATAAAATACTTTTTTTCCCTCTTTCTCGCTCTTTTTTTTTTTTTTTAGATTTTTTTCCTTCATTTTTTTTTCTTTTTCTTTCTTTTTTTTTAAATTGGGAATGAATCCTCAAGTAAACTCAAAAATATGATTTTCTTTATTTGTTTATTTATGTAGGCTTAGAATTAAGTGTACACAAATTTTAACTGTTACATTAAAGTGCATTAATCTTTCAGCACTGTTTGCATGTATGTTTTTTTATATGGAACTGCAAACTAGTTTAATCAGGGAATATTACTCTGAACATATGCTCAGTTTTGGAATGGACCATATTAATTTAATCTTGATTGGTAGCATTCCTTTAATTAGAATTCAGACTGAATGTTGTGTACTAGGGACAAATTTTGAAGCGGTCTACCTGTGTCATGCCTGCTACTGTTTTTAATCTTGTCACAGTTCAAGCTGAACTTGTTGTAATTATTGCTACATTTTTCTGCTTGCCAGGATTATGCTTTAAGATTGTGGTTTCCATTTAGGTATTTCCCTGTAAGTTGTTTCAGTGTCAGGTTATGTAGCTTCATAGTAGCTTGTTAGTTAGTTTCAGAGTGGTTAAAAATGCTTGAATTGCAAGTCTAGCTTCTGGTCATACATAGATGCCATAGCTTGTAGTCTCACAAAAGCAAATTTTTTTTTTTTTATTAGGAGTATTACTGAGTTTGACTGCATTTTGTACAAGAAAATGGTATACCAAATCCATAGAGGAATCATTATAAAGACATAGGATGCTGATATATTTTCTCTTTGTGTATTTGTGTGGATAGCAATCAAGAAATCAGATGGTAATTAGTGAATTTAGGTACTGAAAAGTAATTTCAACTTCAGCTCGTGATTTTCCATAATTAAACTGAACACCACAATTTGGTCAATGTTGCAAGAGACTTTTTTTAAGATAGATATTTGGGGGCAACAAACAGAAAAATGAGCAGATACTTCTGAAAATTCTATGCATAGACCAGGATTTCACAACCTGGATTTTGAAGCTGAGTAATTAGGCACTGTTTCACAAAAGCATCTAACTTCTTTGTACTCAATCCTTACACATATAAGTTCTGCTGCAGTTAGGTGCGTGGATAGAAGTGGGCTTAAATGCCTTCCTGGGCCAACCAAATTAAAAGATTTAGTTTTGAGAAACTCTGGATGTGGCACATTACACACACCTGGCACTTCTTGGAGCGCACTCATGGGCTGGATGGATGTCTGAGTGTTCTGCCATCTGTGTTTGTGGATTTCACTGTAGCAAGTTGATTGTATGTGCTGAGGTCGTGTGTCTGGTTTTTTTTTTGGTTTGTCTTTTGTTTTCCATATAGATATAGTTCTGCCTATGTACAGAGTTGAGGGAAGCCATTAAAAAATAGCTGGAATAGGAAGAAAGCAGTTACACATGTAAAGAAAATGGAGAAGTTGTGGATGAAGAAGGGGAAAGTCAAGATGTTTACTTTGATGTTGGTGTTATGTGCAAGTTTCCTATGTCAGAGGAAGCATAGGAGCCTAAGTACTTGGGGTATACGTACACATCCTTGTATATCTATTATATGTATATGTAAACCTATTTTGAAACAGCATTGCTTGCATTTTGAGAACATTTTGTCCAGCAGCTTCCTCTGAGAGCTGAAGAAATCTCTGACTGGTTCCTTGTAATTAAAAGATCAGTATTAGAGCTGTCAATTCTTTACACCTACTTTCTCTGCTTTGAATAGTTTCATTAACACCTTGTGTCTCCAAAAGAACATGGGTGTTTATTTTAAAAGTGGGTGTTTGAAACAGTTTTAAACCTTTTATGGAAAAACTGCACAAAGTACAATAGTTTCACTGACCTTTGTCTGAAAGACACCTTGTTAAGTGGGACCTGATCTTTATGAAATGCTTCTTATTAAATGTTTTCTGAGTGCACATAGTCAGGACATTTCATTGCATTCTTTCTTCTAGCCCTATGTGCTTTTTGAGAGGGACAGATAAAGATGAGCCTTCCTTTCGCTTCCTGGTTGTTATGATCCCAGCAATCTACCAGCTTCATTGCCGGGCTGAAAAAAAATGAATGAATGCAATTAGTCCTTGAGGAGTCATGGTCATTGCATTCATATGGACAGGTATACATAATGTATATGGCATATGTAATGAGAATATGTATGTGTTTCAATATTTGTATATATATACTTACATATACACGTGTGTGTATGTATGCATTGAAGTGTGTCGTTACATGGTAAAATGGTGTAGAGTACCATGAATACTGTGTGAGGGAAAAAATCTGAAAATTATTTAATTGAGCTCTTTAGTGTTTAGAAAGTGAATGGAATTTCTATCAAATTTCCAGGTCTAATCTTCCAACTAATGTATTTTGTGGTAAAATTCAAAACAGCCATAAGGGAATTATTTGTAGATTCTGTGTTTTAGTTCCCAGTTTGCTGTTTCTTCACACACTGGTTGTTCCCAGGTCAGTAGGTGGACCGGTAGATAAGCTGTCACTTGGGCACACCAATGTAAAATGAAACAGTAGAGTTACATGAATGGGCTTTGAGAACTCTCCAAGTTTATTTGAGTGCCTTGTGACTTTTTCTTCCAACACCAGTCTAAATCTGATGCAGTCCTCCTGGGTGGAGGACTGCAGCATTGTTGAAATACTAGACTACCAAGAAAACTCATAAAGAAGGTTGGTCATTGGAAGCAGCTGAGAGAAGATGGTAACAAATACACAATCAACCATGAGCAGAGAGTAGTTTGTCCATGCATTTGAGATATGCATCTGAGATATACCTCTGAGATATGTCTCCGAGATATGCCTCTGAGATATGCCTCCATTGCTTTGGGTTACTGTTTTCCTATTTTTTTTTTCCAATGCATTTAGAAATATTTTAGATCTGAGATTTGTTTCCAATAAGTCCTCTTTGCTCTGCTACCTAGTTCTGAGCGTTGTTTAAAAAAAGATACCTTTAGTCTCATAATTAATCTAATATTCCAATGTTTCTAAATGGTCTAATTCACTTTGAGAATAGAGGGCCCTGTTTTGTTGAAGTTTTTGTTGCTCTTGTACTTAAAATTTAGACAGTCAGCAGCACACCAACATAATGAAATGAAAACGTTTGGTTTGAAATAAACAGACAAGTTATTGAAATTGCATTCTGATGGTATTACAGTTGTTATGAGTAAGCTGTACTGTAAGGTACTTCAGCACAGATGAATGGAAGAACAGAATCATTCACACATTAGGACTCTTCCTTGCATTTTTGCACTCTCCTTTTTCATTGTAGTCTCTCCAAAATAGATTATGGTAAGGCTTATTTTAAATGGTGCGTTTTATTTTTCAGTGTGCAAACATGTATAGATATCTTAAATTTTCTTTTTTAGGAAACTGAACATACATAGTTACATTACAAAAGCACAAATTCCCAGTCCTATACATTTCAGAAAATAATTTGTGTTGAAGTGTGTGAAAGTACATATATAAGGAAAGCCCCACTGTGCTGCGAGGATTGAGATTGTATTTCTATACCATACAATGCAGAAAAATACAGTAAAAGAAAAACACACCCCAATATATATATTATAGGTATATATATTTAATCTGGGGAAATATCTTTCATATTCTGCTGTTGACAGATTGATGAAAATACATTGTTAGATCCTAGTTTTATGAAGAAAATGAGTTTGTTTATACTGCTGCGAAATGTAGAGACATAGTTTGATGTCCATATTCTGTTAACTGGTATAGAAAGAGCTTTATGGCCAATTTTGCTGTTCAAATGCATGACCAGTAAAAATGCCATCTAAAGAAAAGTCAGCTAATGAGAAGATGCACAAGCGTCCTCTTAATTAGCAACATCTCCTTGAATTGCTAATACCAATTAAGGCAAATTCTTCAGGTTCTGCAATTTTTTCTTGAAAATTGCAATTCTTATTGTCATATGCATTATAATCTAGCAGAAGAATTTTCCTATCCATGCTGACATATTGCATGGAAAAAGAATCTTAGACTCACAAAACCTGCAAGTTATTTTTCATGTTCATTTTTTTCCCATCATTAGATCAGCATATTAAACTGTTTAACCGTAGTATCTGCAGTAAAAATAATCTTATTTTACATTTGTCACTAACATCATTTTTTGTTTTCATCAGACTTTTGAAGAATCATTTTAATTGATAGGCACCATCTTTAGGTTTTGATTACAGTGATGAGAAGTTGTGGAGTATAGAGAAGAAATTATTTGTTTATGAATAATCTGGTAAGGCAAAAAAAAAATGGTACGAGATGCATTTACTTTGATACTATTCACCTTCTACTTAAATGTATTTGTTTCATTCTGAAAGATAAAATTTGGACTTGGGACATCAAAATTATGCATGTTTTGACAATATATTTTGTGCCATAATTAATGTTTGCAGTGAGGCATTGACCTTCTTTATTCATTAAAATAATATTATACTTCCTCCCCGAAATTACTTAGTTTCTCTTACTGGGATGGATGCTGGCAGTAGCAGGTGTATTCACGTGGTGTAAGTTGTTCATCAGTTGTAGTTAAACATTGCAGCCATTCCGTGGTGGGTAGCAATGAATCACTACCTTTTTGGTTTTATGGACTTCAAAGTAGTATTTTTCATATTCTTGTTACAATTCAGGAGAATTTCCTTCTCTTTACAGACATTCAAATCACTTTATCTTGTCACACAGGGACTTGTTAAGAAATATATAAATATTGTTATTATAATGCTATTACTGTACATAGGATTTTTTGTTTTCATTTTTATTTTGAATTTGTTTCACGTTTGTAAATAAATTTGCATATCTTTATGCAAAAGCCCGTGTCTTTGAATCTGGAGCTGAATACATACTAACTCTTTTACTAAACAAAAAAAAAAAATCCCCCAAAACTCTTAAGGTCTAATATTTTGTTTTGTAGTGCTATATAAATAAAACACAGATTTTTTTTTTTGGTGAGGAGACAAGAAAAGCAAGTATTTTATTTTACTTACTGCTAATTTTGATGATTATCTTTGTAGCAGAGCTGTCAGTCTTCAATGCTAATTCATCAGCATTAGGTAAGGATTTCTAGCAGCTTTAATAATGTTTGGTCTCCTGCAATTGTTAAAAGTTGTTGCAAGAAAATTTGCCAATTAATGCTATTAATGAACAGGAAAAACACCTGCATTGCGTTTTTGTTTGATGGTTGGTGTTCTGCCCCCCACAACCCCTCCCACTTTATTTGATGTCTAATCAGATTTAAAAAAAAATAGTTATGTATTCATAGAGGCAGGGCATTTGGTGAGCAGAAGTTAACAAAGTAAGAGCTATCAATCCTGCTTTCTTTCCTATTGTTTCCAGAAAAGAAGGAAATAAAGAGAGACTCTGGAATTTGAAAGTATTGACCTTCTGACACGCACACACAGCATGGTCATTGCGCTGGCACACAAAGTGCCTTAAGCCACCATAATGGCTAACTGCATTTTTGAAGTCACTGATATGAGAGCCAGCTGGATGGGGGTTGGACAGCCAACAGTGATTCTGCAGCTATTTGTAAGTTACCACTTTAGAGCCAGACAGCTTCACTTTTATATTCCCAAACTTACCACTTTGGAATAATGTTGCTTTGTTCAGCTTAGCCAGGGATTTGTGACTGCTACATAGACTTAGAACCATTTGGTCCAGAATTGTGTGGTCGTTCCTCACAGAAAGCTGCTTCACAGAGTAATTTCATTCATCTGGTCATGGGGGAGGGATGAGAAACAATGAAGGAACATTCAGATATAGCATTCTTCAAGGAAATTGTGCATCCACGTTAGCTATTTGCTTTTTAAAGGTAAAGACAGATATTTGGATCAAGCAGTTAAAAACCTATTCAGACCAATGTCTTAACATTACGTGTGATCTCTTGGATAGGCTTTCCTGGAAAAGACCTAATGTTTTATTTACTGCAACTGCTCTTACCCCTGCCCATCTATTTATTTATTTAATATTTGTTTACATTTATTGCTCCAATACACTTTTACATATTTTTACAGTTCTCTTGGGACTTAGTTTATTAAAAATTAGTGATCCATCACTAAGTGGGGTACAGTACAAATACTGGTGCTCCCAAAAGGGAATTTTTGTGCCAAACCAAAAGAAATAATAGGGATACAAAAGCTGCCAAAAAGCGTGTCTCCCAATTGCTAATTAGTCAGGTGAAAAAGCACCTCAGCAACTACAGCTGAATGTGGAACAGTTTATTGTAAATACTGAATAAAGATATGTTAAGAGGGCATAGCATCTCTTTGTTTGTAAGTATGTTTAATGAAAAAAAAGTCAACTATTTGCTGGATTCAGTGGGGAATTCTTTTATGTTGATGGCATTGTCAGTGCATAGACCATTTTCAAACAACCTTATGCTATTAACAAAAAAATAATTAAAAATTTTGTTGATTTTTTCTGTCTGTTTGTGGTAATTACTAATAACATCTCTAGACAACCACCAAAGCCTTAGAAAAGATGTTTGAAAAAACTTCTATCTTCACTAATCTGGAGTACAAGGTATGATAGAAAAAGAGCCATTGCAGTGAATATCTGGTATCCAAAGCTGCCAATCACTTTTGGCACAGCTCCCATCATAGTCGCTGTGCCCATAATTAAATGCCTGTCATTAGTGTATTTTTCCATAACATTTACAATGGAAAAGGCAAGGGGTCCTTACAGAGCTATGGCTGTCAGGGGAACAATAAAAACTAATTACACACTCTGCTGTCACCATTGTCAGCTCTGCTTTTGGGGGCAAAGAACAAGGGAAGTGTGTGCTTAAGAATTGTGTGTGTGCATATATATATATAAATTTATATTTATAAATTATATATATACAGTGCCTAATTGTGGAAATTCAGTGCTAGTGAAGTCATGTTTACTTGAAAGATTATTATTCTGTATTTCAAAGAGTTTAATTCTAGCATTATATTCGTCCTTTCACGTATGCCCAAGTTGCATTCACTTTTCCCTTCGCTTTTGAGCCACATTTGACTTTCTCTTGTTCTGTCTTGCACACTCTCTGGTGAACTGAGCTTTCCAATAAAATTGCTGCAATGAAGGCCAGTATTTCTCTGCATTTGTTAAATGGGTGGGAATCTCCTTTTGTATGCTTTTGCTTGTGCTTTGCATAGTAAACTGGATTAGGAAAAAAAAAGAACTAAAGCAGCTAGTTTCCACGTTCCTGTTTTTTTTTTTCTGTTTCCGGCCCATAGTATATCGGTAATTATAAGTGAAATCAGACTAAACTTTTGGTGTACTGAAGTAGTGACCTGAGGGAAATGTGTGCATTTATCCTTGCATACATAATTCCAAATCTAAGCATAATTGCAATGTGAATTATCTTAAAAACTTTTCTTAAAGACATTGGAAGAATGAATCTATACCTTCACATTAGTATTTACTATTTTTTTGCAGCCTGTAAAATAAGCAATTTATTTAAGCATTTTTAGGCCACTGATTTAAAAAGAATATATCCTCTATACCAGAATTTTGAATATATTTGGGTACCAAGAGTTGCAGACAGCAGCCATAGGGAATTTTTAATACTGCTTGGCGCCTGACTGTCCTAGATTTTATTTCAGCTTTTTTGCACATGTATTTTCTTAAATACCTTCCAAAAAAAAAATCCCTTAAAATTGATTAAGGAAAATTGTTTCAATACATACCCTCATTTTTAAGACTAGAAGAAGTCAATAGGAGCTGATGGGTAGTAATAAGGAATGGAAGTCTATTTTTTTGCACTGTATGCCTTGACAGACACTGTAAGGTGTGATTTTTTTTTTTCATACATGAACTATTGTTGGATTTTTATTGCTGTATTTTTGTAAGTATTCTTATCCAACTCAATAACAGAAAAAGGTTTTTGAACTACTTTGGATGGGGGTTGATTTAGATCTTGTATTGGTGATTTTATGGTGTAGTTCTCCTGAATATGAGTTTCAGTGGTTTGGCTTGTCAATTTTTGTCAGGCTGCGCAATCTTCATGAATCAAATCTAATGAGGGAGCACAGCAGCATGGGTCTGTAGAACCCTATGGGTCTTTATATGGTTGAGTTCATATAAATTCTAGACTAAAATTGTTTTGAACAGCTTTGCAGAGTTGGGATCTCTACCTTTGGGAACAGCAGAGGCTAAAAGCAAACCTGGTTGAATAAGTAGAGTTTTGCTGTCAGCCATTTCAAAAGTGAGAACTGGCTTCCTATATGTGATTAACAGATAGATGTTAGTGAAATTCTGAGGTGTTGAATACTCTATACAGTGTGATATGGGTTGGTATGTGACAAAAAAAATAATTTAAAATCATGAAGGTAAAATAAATCAGATATAGTAGTACACCACTGGGATACTTGTGTTTTGTGTTTTCCAAAGCAGTATATGCAATATATGGTTCTTTCCTTGGTGACATACTCCTTAAAACTTAAGTGGATCTTGTTAATGCCTCAATAGAATGGAATTACTTCCTCACTGAAATAACCACTGTATTCAGGAAAGAAGTCTCTGTTTTCTAGCAATTTGAATAATAGGCTTCTTAGCATAAGACAACTCAAAGAAAAAGCTAGTTCTCCCTGTAAATATAAAATCTTTAATATGTAAACCATGTAATTTATTAACTGTTTACCAAAATGATGAGCAGTTATTCCTGTTGTGTGGTATGTCCCTGTAGTTTGGGATTACTGGACCAATTATTTCTGTGTATTTTCATTTAATAGAGTATGAAGTATTAAATTTTTCTTGGTTCCCAGCAGACTTTCTCTTGAGACAGAGCATGAGAAGAATGAAGGAAATACAGCCTTTGTTAAATTTGTGAGGATACTTATTGGTTAAATAAACATTTTTGGCAAAATAGAATCTAGTAAAAAACTAAAATTTTAATTTTTAGAATTTTACAGGTTGTTAAAATGTAGCCATTATTCATGTGTGAAATTTGATTATGTTTTGTTGTCGCTGTTGGTAGAGATCCTGTTTTAAGATAGTGGGCCAGATTTAATACTACGTACATGTATTTGTAGGGACTTGCTTGCAAAATTTCTGAAAATCTTTGAAAATTTTGCGTGTTTATTTTTAAATTATGTTTCAAAAGTGTCATGAGAATGTTTAATAACTTTTTGTGTTAATTCACAAATGTTGTAAAGGAATACATACGCAATTTTATTGAGGAACTTATGTCTTAAAAAATTTTCAGACAAACTACCTTCAAAAAAAATTAAGAACAGCTGCTGCAGAGCATGATCATGTTATGAAACACATACTAACATAATCCTCACTTAAAAACATGACATATAAATCAGTCTCTAAAAATCTCTATTGTAGATGTAAACTTCATTAACAGAAGGGTTGAGGGTTTTGAGAGTATAAAAGATATTTGTTGAAATAAAACCAAAATAAAAAGAATGTTGTTATTTGCAGTATCTTTAATCAAGGTGGTATGAAATTTCTCATTAAGGTTAAGATTCACATTGTCATAGCAAGTGACAGTGTGGGTGAAGAAGGAAAATTAATTACAGAGGTAGATCATACTTGCATCTCATTATATCATGGCTGTTCACTGCATTCAAATTCCAAGCAAACCTTTTCTGTGTATCTCAATTATATAAAACTTACTTGCAAAGAACACTTTATGAGGAGAATCTCCACATTCAGTGCTTCTATTCCAAAGCACAATAGTTAGCTTTAAAAAAAAGGTTTTTTAGTGATTTACAGGATTACTTTATTATTACTTTCTCAGATCCTGTGTCTGACTGAACTACATTTTATAACTTACTGTAAAAAGAAATCTCTGTTTTCCATTTTCCATACTATCTGTCTTGATTTAGTGCTCATATAATGGCCTTCTTCAGAACAAAGCATTTGGAAGACTTTCCTAAGCACTTAATTTTAGGTGTGGAGTTTGGAGGTAATGTATTGTTACTGATGAAAGCAATTTTGCCTTTGTAACTTCTCTGAATGAATCAGATCATTGCAGTGCCCAGTTAGGATTTCTGTACTTTTTTTTTTAATGGATGACAGAGGAATGATTGCTTCTTCTTTCTGTTTGCATGCTTATTTACTTCATAATGCTAGCATAGTGGATGCATACAAGACTTTATGATTAGGCTTAGTATTGGGTTGGTTTAACCCAGTCTTCCTGAATTAAGAGTTTTCTTTTAGATTCAGTCCTACGCTTAAGACAAAATGTTATCTGCTTTCCACCATGTAACGGATATGTCAGAGACAAAATGAGTCTTGCTCATGTCTTAGCTCCCAAAATTATGCACTGTACCCAGGTGAAAAGATTCTGTGGTTTTCAGTTAAATATTCTGGAATCTAGTAGTGTTACTTGTGATTCCTATTAGGGTAAGATTTGTTACTTGTTTTGAACTGAGAAACACTCCCATCTTTGAGAAGGGAATACTAATTTCTCAAGATAATTTCATAGGAAGAACATTTCCTGCACTCCCAACTACTGTAGTTGCCATCAGTGCAGTAATGCTTTTGTTTAAAAAATGTATCAGAGGAAAGAACATAGTTTACACAAATAGTACTTGCTAGTTGAGAAACTATCTCCTTAATACAACATATCCTGATTTATGATAAAATGGGATAAATAATTACAGTAATTTCATGATTATAAGCCACACTTCCGGGGTGTCAGCAATGTTTCGTTCTTCCTCCATATATAAGCCGCACTGGATTATAAACCGCACTTTTGTTCGCAGTGAGGATCCGTGTGGCACTTTCACAAAGTTGCCAATTAGTAACAGAATCGCGGGATTGCAGGGTTTACTGGCTCAGCTCAGGGCCAGGCGTGCTCGGCCCGCTTGGGGCTGCCAACGGGGCTGGGTAGCCCAGCTCAGCACTGCCGCTTGGCAGGGCTACTCAGGGCTGGCCACCGCTGCCGCCAGGCTCACTCGCCCCCGCCTGCTGCCTGCACCGCTGCTGCTGGGCTCGCTTGCCCCTGCCCGCCACCTGCACCACCACCGCCATGTTTGCTTGCCCTGGCCTGGCTCTACCGGGCTCCTCAGCGCCGCTGGGCTCCCCTGCGCCGCCAGCCCCCCCGCAACGCCAGACCCCCTGCACTACCGGGCTCCCTAGCGCCGCTGGGCGGCCCCGTACCTCCAGGCTTCGCCGCACTGCTGGCCCCAGCTCTGCTGGGCTTCCTCCTGCTGCTGGCCCCGGCTCTGCCGGCCCCTACCACGCCGCCGGCAACCCCCACGCTGCTGGTCCAACCTCTGCTGGGGCCAGCTGGGCTCCAGCTCAGCTTGGGGCTGCTGCAGGCTCTCACTTCCTGGTTGGCAACTTTTAGAACATTGTTCATATATATATGCCGCTCTGGATTACAAGCCGCACTTCTGGGTACAGACCAAAACTTTAGTCAAAATGGTGCAGCTTATAATCATGAAATTACTGTACTTGTTCTGCAGTGTTCTCTTAACATGTGATTGAAAATAAACTGTAAATGGTCTTCTGCCATATTTATCTAATGATCATAGAGTAAAAGAAATGGCATGGTAAAATAGTCTGACCAGATGCTGTGCTATATTTGCATGAAATTCCCATTGAGTTTACTGGACACTCTTTTATTTTTTTAAGTTGCAGTAGTAGAAGGAAATGAAGTAAGTATCCACTGTTCAGTTGACAGCACTTCACTATGCCTCATTCTCTTTTTTATTCCTCTCTAAATTTCAGAAGCATTATTAGTAATCCTAAGATGTTTTGAAAAATAAAACATGATTAAATGTGCCTAAAAATTTTTACCCTGTATTTTCATTTACCACTTTTGCAAAGCCCATTGATCTTTTCTTTTATTTTGGTTGTTGTTTACTGAATACTTTTCATCAAAACTACAATTTTGGGCATGGTTACATATTTATTTTGTAAAACTTATTTATCCATATATTGATTGAAATTTTCACCCTACTTGTGAGTAGAAGATAATTTAAAAGATGGGTAGGAGACATTTGTTACAAATTGAACATAGTATAAAAGTGCCCCTACTTATTTGAGACTTGGAAGCCTCATAACTTTATTATTTGAACTCTGTTTCATAAACGAGGTTTTCTTCTTCACTCAGGAGTTTTACATCTGTTGTGGGTATGTTTGTGATTTCCTGTAATTTTACTGTGTTTTTATACTTTCATGCTTATAAATTTTCCTAGATTTTCTTAAAGTGAGAGGAGTGGAATTAGAAATTCCATCTGATGTTGGCAAGTTTATAAAATCAAACAAATGCCATGACGATAGTGTGACATTCTCCAATGAAGCAGCTTGAACAATCAAAACGTCATGTATCTGAAAATCGAACATGCAAGGTGGAAAGATGCATCTGTTCTGCTGTTGATGCCCTTTAACCACAGGGCTGACATAAAAAGTTGGTTTTTTTTCAAAAGATCCTGACACATCTGAAGCTAAAGCTGTAATTTTTCCTGCTTTAACAGTAGCTTGTCAGATTCTTTGACTCAAAACTTTCAGTGGTATCTAACATGAGAGAGGATGTTGAGACAGGATTCCAACCACTGTAAACAAAAAATCATATAGTTGCCTTTCAGTTTGAACAGGTAAATTATAATTGTTAGTCCAGTTGTATTTTACTGTCAGAAATGTGATTTTTGGTAGGAGTTTTTTTTTTTTAAATACTGTGTGATTGTTATGGAGAGTCAGAGGAGAAACTAATGGAGAAGGAGGGGAGATTCTCTTGCAACCTCAGTTTTCTGCCATGGCATGCCTTTTGATTTGGTTGGGTTTTTTCTGTAAGCTTCTAGAAACAGGTGAATACTTCTACAGAAGTGTGAATGCAATACAAAAAGAAAAAATAATTTTAGAGAAAAAATGTTTATTTAAAACCATTTAATTGTACTATCATTACTTATGAAGCATCCATGTAACTTTGGTCCTTAATGTGATAAAGGAGTGTTCTAAATATTTTCCTCTGTCTTTGTTCACTTGATAAGCTGAAAGTGTGTGTCTTACACATTATTTTTAAACCTCAGGATCATGTATCTGTGGAAAAGGATGCATGACTATAACCTATGGCCACGCTGTGGTTTGAGGTCAGGCCATGAGGTCATACCTAGGTGTTGCAGAGAGAATGAGTGCTTTAGATAGCTGATGAGGTGGGCCTTCTTTGCAAACTTCATTTACTTGCATCACTTTAAATGGATTTGCATGTAGTAGCTGCCTGGTGTGTGGTTTTCAAACTTTGTTAATCAGCTTTAGGGGAAGAACTACTTTTATAATTATAAGTGGCTGGTTACTCTTCAAACGTAAATTGTATTGTAGTGTGTTCTTTTATCTTTCTTGGCCCCCTTCCCTTTTCTTGTTTGCTCTGTGACCATGAGTATTTCCAAAAAAAAGTTCTTTGGTTTGTCTGTTTATCCCTTTAATTTCACCTTGTTAGAATAAAACCAGGGAAGGTCTAGGGGTTCCCAGTTAGTGTGATCTGCCTGGAAGGAGTCATGAAATTGTGGCTTGAAACTGCAGTAAATATTGATTGGGTCCCTGAGTGGAGCCTTGCTCAAAGCTCACTCTGAAGACTTGAAAGGCTCCTGTTGTTCATTTTTAGTCAGTACTCCATAGCCAAAGCTGAACTACGTAAGTGTTAGGAGAAACAGAAAGGCAGTGGGGAAATTAAGCACTGAACACAGCTGAAGGCGTAACTGCTCAATGCTAAGGGAAGGAAAGCCTCCAACAGAAAAGGGGCAAAGACTTTATGTGGCTTGTATAAAGCTTTGCAGAGCTGGAGTGTCCAAAACCATCCTGTTTATTGTGAGGTGCTAAATTAACACGGCTTTAATACCGTTTGGGTGGGATGTGGAGAAGAGGTATAAACTCTCTCCTTTAAGGGATGGTTCCTGCCAAAGACTCTGCAATTCTTTGTGAACAAGTAAGCAATAAGGGTGGATTATTGGGCAGGTCCTGCTGACTTCTCAGTTTGAGGCTAGTCAAAGCAGTGATGGATGAAGTATTTGGGAGAGTTTAGCTACTGCTGTTCTGTTCCACTTAGCTGTTACTTCTGCTATATAGAAGAAGGGCAAAATGCAGAGGATGTAGCTTAATTAAGCTACCACTTCTTACTAATTCATTTGAAAACATAGCTTGGCAATAAACACAGGCTGCAGACTGTTGTGCTTTCATTGGCCATTCCATCCTCATCGGAGAAGCTTCTGCCTGCCAGTGCCAGGTGGGTGATGAACCCTTTCTTTGAGATGCAGTGGGGAGCTGTCTGATCTGTTTGTACTTTCCTGTTCCCTTTCTGTTTTCCTTAGAAGCATTTTTTCCTAATTTCCTTTAAAATTCTTGTTTGCCAGGATATTTCAGCTCATTATTGGATGAGTACTTATGTTGTGTGGGAGGGTAGTACAGCCTACTACATTACATTCACCTGAACTGAATCTCTATATGCATATAGATCTCTGACTTACTGTGATGAAAGTGGAATTCATCCCACCAGGCTTCCTAGGTCCCTTCCTCCCTCCCTCCATTCCTGCCCAAGAAAAGCCTTCAAAGAAAAAAATAGGATTAGCATTGTACCTGCTACCAGTCTTAAAAAAAAAAGTCTTTTCCTGCTGCTTAATTTCTGCTTCTAGATCGCTGCTCCTTCAATATGATGAAAGAGATGTCTCACACATTTCGCAATGGTCACCTGCCCTCCTCCCTTTCTATTTTGTCTCAGTTATGTTCTCCGTTCCATCCTGTCTTTCAGTCTACATGATGTAAGGAAACTTCAAAGGACCCATGACCTCCTTTTATTCCAGCTTGCAAGACAAAGCCTTGCCCTCTGCGTTTCAGACTACGGAAATGACAGTGTATCTATCTCATTATTGTAAAGCATTTTGGGATATTTTGAATATGAAAGGATCTGTTTAAAAGCAATTTCTGTTTACTTCACCTCAGATGTAAATAGGATTTTCTTGTTACTGCACTAGTCCTTTATCTAAGAAGGAGAAGTGCTTGACAGTGTAAGTCAATGAGTTTGCACTGTTTTTTGCTTGCACCCTCTAGCAGCACTGTAACAAGAAGAAACTCAGTTTCCATGGGTGGGGTATAAGAAGTTGAGACAAGTTGAGATGGGAATTACCTAAAATATAAAAATACTGTTGATGAGAAACTTGAAGTTCAGTGCTTTAAAGCTAGCAAAAGCATTGTTTTTAAGTTGATAGACAGGAGTACAATTTCAAAGTGACAAAAGATGACTTTTGATAGGTAGGTGACACATTATTGTAAACTGCTGTGGAACAATGTGACTGAAGTTTTCGTTTACCAGAATTGTGTTAGAGATTGGCTTATTTGGTGTCTCGGAGGTATAAAATCTGTTTGGTTTAAGTATTGTATCATCACCCCACTGCAAACATTTTTCTCATTTTCCCCCTAATGAGAAGTATACCCTATGTAAATATTATATGCTGATAGTCAGATCCTGTTCAAGATCCTTTATCTATTTCAAAGGCAGAAATGATGGTTGAGAGTTTTTGTAGTTATATATAAAAAGAGGAAGGTTTATGATTGTATTTTTTTCTGCAGTAAATCTGTGTTCTTTTGAACCAGTATTTTAAACACCTAACAAATTTACCTATTCTTTTCCAGTTTTAACCATTTCTTTGGTTTTGTTGTGCCTTGGAATTTAAAGCAACAGCTGGAAAATGCATCATAAACACCTACTTGAAAAAGTTAAACATCATTAAAAAGAATTTTTGTGTATGCCTTAAGAACAAAGTGACTTCCAATACAGTCGGTATTAGTAAACAAGTAAGGCCCTTGTCTGGGCTGCTTCTTTCCTTTCGTGTTTTGTTTGTTTTTTGTTTGTTTTTTGGTTTTTTTGGTGTCTTTTTGGGGTTTTTTGCTTTTTTTGGTTTTTTTTTGGTTTTTGATTTTTGGTTTTTGTGTTTTTTGTTTGGTTTGGTTTTGGGTTTTTTTGGGTTTTTTTGTTTGTTTTGGTTTTTTGTTTTGTTTAGTGTTTAGTTTGCTTTTGTTTGTCATTGTATTTTCATTTTAGTTTGGTTTTATTGTTGCGGGGGTTTTTTTAATACTGTTCTCATTTGGGTTTATGCATCCCTTCCTCAAGTATCACAATAATTTGATACTTTACAGGTAGGAAAATTTATTGTGTCTTCTTCAACAATCAGAACAGTTCTCTCTTCCATAAGCCATAAGTTCTTTATTTTAACCTCCAAGCACGTGTATATGACAGAGCATTAAATGCCTGCCTTTTGGATTGGTTTATTGTTAAACTTGGGAAACTACATATGGTTTCTTTGTACCTTCCAAATAAATAATTCTCAATGACATTAATTTGTGAATTGATTTGCATTTACTAAAATAGAATGACCAATAAAATGTACTCATGTGATGTTTTTTCAGTCCCATACTAAAAAGAAAAAAATCCAAATTACGTTCCATCACTAGTCTACCTGAAATTTCAACATGTAACCATGAATTATCTAGAAAGCTTATAAGTCTTCTTTTTTTTTTTTGTCTCTGCAATGCTGCATTTGCCTCACAGGTGTGTAATGCAACTTTAATTTTTACATTACTCTTCTAATCAGCTGTTTTCCCATCCCGGCAAAGGTCAGTTTAAAAAACTATCTGTTTTTTAAAACCAGTGAAACTGGTGCTTACTATTGCACACTGAGTTTAATTTATTTTCTTCATAATTTTTTAATTCTGTTATTCTGTAAACATCTGAATTTCAAAAAGTACAACAACTGTACTGTATTAATGCAAAATACTCTATTTCATATGCCAGTCATGCCCACTGTTTCTCTTAGAAGTTCTACATTTACTTTTCCTATTTTGTAATAAAAAGATTTTATAATGGACATATGTTACTACAAAATTGAATTAATTTATTGCAATCTTTTTTATTTAATTATTTTAAAAATATAATTCTGTCAGGCTTTTCTTAAAAGGATCTCAGTTAAAATGCTGTAAAGGCTGGAAGGAGTGCTGTTTCTCCAAAAATCTTCCCAAGAGTGTTCTACAGCAGGAATTTGCAAAAAGCAGAAGTTTGTCCAAAGGCTGGTTAGGAGTGTCTCACTTCCGAGGTCTGAAGCAGTGGACGAGTTGCATTCCTCGTGCTCTGCTAGTTGTTCACACCCTTCACACCGAAAAAGATCTTTATTGTGAACAAAGGAAGAAGTCCCCTCATCATCTGTGCAGGTGCTGGTTTGCAGGTCACCTTCACCATAAGCAGTTTCCTGGGGGTTTTTTTGGTGCAGCCCGTTTGCTATGGCAGTTTGGCCTTTCAGTGAATTGATTGCAATCACAAAAAATGGTAAATTGCTGTTCTCCCAGGACAAAGGATTTGTGCCCAACCAGTTCCTTGCTTTGGATAGATGAGTCAGGGATGTACACACCCTCCTGACTGAACACAGTTACTGTGTCTTTGCCCCTGTGTTCCAGCTTCAGAAAGGAGTCAAACTTTATGTTTTTCTATATTTGTTAATCAGATTCTGCATTGACTTGTGACTAATGAGAAATGTAAGAATGAGGTTTAGAGCAACTAAGCTTAACTTAGCTTGATTAGTCAGAAACAATGGTACTGTAAGTGGGCAAAATAATTTTATTTCTTGACAGTCCAGTACTGGGTTTCATTGCTATATTTCAGGACATGAAATTCTGGACAATATATAGATGTATATTCTTATTGTAATGCATTTATTCTCAGGAAGGGTTATTGGAATTGCTCCTTTACTTACACTGATAATATGGAGATATATCCTGAATGTATATTTCATATTTCTATTAATGTAATCAATTAAATAAAAGCATTTATTGTCAAGTCTTTATGTCTAAGTAATTGTCCTTCTATTTTTCCTTATTCCTCATGTCTGTGTATATCCCTTACTTTTCTGTTTCTCATTTAACATAACAGTTTCAATATTATAATTTGGATTTTACAGCCAGGAAAATTTAGGGTGCATCAATGAAAGTTCTTTTTGAAACATTAAAATTTTCTTCTCTAGAGTCCACAACAAGCATGGGCATTTTGTTTTGCATAATTACTTAACTTTTAAAGAAGTATTAGAATGGTTGTATCAAAAGGGCATAATAAGGTATGAACCTAACAGACTCTTGAAGGTCTCCACTGTAATTTGTAATCTCTTACCTGAACTAAAAGTTCAAAAGAATCTAGTTCTATGTAACTTTTGTAAACAGAACATGAAAATGGCTTTTTTATCTCTGTGCATATTAGGTACAAGCCTAAATCATACTTAAAAAGCAAGTGCTAGAGAGGATACTTGCTGATTTGACACAAAGATTGTCTCTAAAGCAGTTACTCTGCCCCATGGCACATAAAAAGTGGCATGTTTTACAATGATCTGTACAAATTCCAGTAGATATGATTCATGATATCTGGTCTATCACTCTGCCTTGATGGAGAATAAAAAAAATTATACAGACCTATATATGTGTGTACACTTATGCATGATATATAGCCTAATTGGTCACATATTTTTAATAAATGTTCTGAAATTCTGGTCTAGTATCTGTTTGAACATTTAAGTGCCTGTCTGATCAGGCACCTCTCTAAAGTACAGTGATG
Organism: Catharus ustulatus; assembly: GCF_009819885.2. NCBI lineage: Eukaryota > Metazoa > Chordata > Aves > Passeriformes > Turdidae > Catharus > Catharus ustulatus. The sequence goes on from NW_024879446.1 coordinate 7,915,703, forward strand.
TTGCAGTGTTTTAAAACATTATGAAATTTTGAAGGGCTGGTTTTATATGTATTTGTTAAGATATTTTGATGCTTGTGTATAAAATAGTTCAAAGAAATTTAAAATTTATAATGGGCTCTGTCATGAATAATCAGGAAACAGAAATGGTTTGATTTTTGAACGTGATCTTTTACTTGCACAGTCAACCTCTGACATGTTTAGAAAAAATACGTATTTTCAGAAATGGATTTTGCAAATATGATGCCTCAAAATGCAAAATTTATAAATTTCTGCTAGCTAACAGAAGTGTCATTTTATCCTTAGGGCTTTAGATTATGAATTACATGAATTCATAGGCTTTCAACTTTATTAATGCAGAATTTTAAAATTCTGGTAGCTAGACTATTTTTTAAAACCCTATTTAAGTTACAGCAGTTTTTGAAGATATGTAAATTGCACGTTCACTTCCAGTTTTGAATGCATTTTCTTAACTAAAATATAGCAATTGGGCATAGTCATCATTTCTCACAGCCTCTGCATTTGACATAGGTGTTCAAGAATGCCTCTTCAACAGCTTGTCTAAATAATTGCTGAAATGAGAGGAAGCTTTCACTTACTTTGCAAATTACAAAATACACACACAGAAATCCATGCTCTTTGGAAGGGTTAAAGCTTTTCATGAAGTTAATAGAAAATAAAGAAGTGTAGCAACGTGGTGTTTAATTGAAGAATTTGAGCCAAGGTGTCTATTTATCTCTAATGGAGGATGACAATGAAGGATTTAAGAAGTCACCCCAGTTATTGTCTCAAACACAAAAACCTTCCGCCTGCATCTTTCACCTTGCTTCACCACTTCTGAAGAAGCAATGGGCAAACTGCTGAATTTTTATTCATCAGCTTAGCCTAACGAGATGAAAAGACTGTTCCAGAATTACTGAGGGAGAGATACACACATATGAGAGAACCATTTTTGAATACTTTCACATCTAGGCATTTTCTTCATGCCAGCTGGGAAAAGGCAGACCTCAGTACTGCTTCTGGCTTCCTCACTTACCTGCCTGCCTTACTTCTTTTTCCTACCTCATTTTAGATCTTCTGTAAATATACGTTCATGATATGTTCACACCCTGCCAGGAGCAAGTAAAAGGAGGACATAATGTAGGTTTGGATGGAGATACCTTTGGGAACTGAGGCAAGAAAGCCTAAGTTGATAAAATGTGACTATTCTGATGGGGGCCCTATTTGGATAGCTTGCCTCTTCTAAATTCTTTTCCTTTTCCCTTCCTCCCTCCCTCCCCCCAGCTCCCTCTCCTTTTCTCTCTCTTGTCAAGCCCACTTCATAAATGGTAGCAGCTGGAGATCTTTTTAGTGGCATTCAGGGATTACTGCCCTTCAGGATTTTAATAAGCCCCACTGCCTGAAATGCCTGTGAGGGTGCTCTCTGAGACAATTACCATTCAGAGTATTGAGGCTCTTCATGGCCCAGATGGCCAAGGGGCTGTGTATGGGCAGATAGCCTCCCCTGAACAACAGATCAGTGGAGCAAAGACAGCGTGTGGGCCTTTTTTTTCCTCTCCTCTCCCTTCCCCTTCCCCACCCCCCACCCCCCACCCCCCACCCTGCTTTCTTTTGGCTAAGTCGAGAAGTGCGGAGAAGGAGAAATGGAAGTGAATAAGGGGGTTCTGTCACTTTGCAGCTAATCAAAGCTAAGTTTGCTCATCCTCTTATACATAACTGGATTTAAACTGTGACCTCTTAAGAACTGCAATTTGATGTTACATATCTCTTTTCACTGTAAGGCAGCTGCTCTTTGTAATTTAAAAATACAATAACCCTGATTATGAGGAGTATTTCTTAGCTGCCCTCATAAGAAGAAATAACCTGGAAAGGACTAGAACACGATCTCTTCTTATTTTAACACTAGGAACACAGGACAAAAAAATGCAGGCAAAACTAGTTGGTAACTGTGGATATATAGTTGGTTAACAAAAGGCAAATTTTTAGCTGAAAGGAATTGGTCATTTAGGTTTACTTTTACCTGCAGATGAGGCACACAGAAATTAATTGGTGAACTTCTGAAAAGACTTTTTCCTTGGATAAAATTTTAGCCACTGAAATAAGGGAAGGGCATGGCTTAGGAAAGAAAGTTTGAAATTGTTTTTTTGCGAGGACATATCCTTAATGACTTAAGTACTTGCAAAGCTAATTTCAGTACAGCCATAACTTTTGAATCTTGGAGTCCTGTGCAAAAAGTGGGAAATGTGGCTTATTAGGTGAACAGCTGTTCTCTGTCTGGATGGACAGACATTAATTTTTTAGTCTTTGGACCCCCTGATGTCATAAAAATCAATTTGTGCCTCCTTCACATTAAAATTAATATTTGTGATACAGAGCTCAATTGATACCCATTTGTTTTCGACTCAATGCATACTTCATTCATTTAGATCACATTTAATAAGAAAATAAAATGCATCATGTAATAAAAGAGAGAAATTGCCTCGAATAAAAAGCATTATAACTGGACTGTCTTATGGGTGAATAGTTTGGATGAATGGGACTAATTCTGTAGTTATTGATCTTGAGGATTCTTCTCCCATATCCCAGTAAGCTGTAGCAAGTTAATTTGTGGAATGGCTGAAACTGCAAATCAAACTTTAAAAGGAGTATTTGACTGTTTTCTCAGAAAAATAAGATATGAATTGGCGGTAAAATTTTGCTGATTATATATACACAAAGAACTCTGCTTCATAAATTGTTGGTTTCAAAGAGTTACGAAATTAAAGCAGGATGATAATTTCTTATTTTAGAAAGTGTGGTGATGGCTAGGCCACACAGTCAGGTCCTCCTGTTTTAACACTTCTCAAATTTTCCTCCTTTCTCTTAATAGTCAAGACTTCTCAAGCAGAGTAGTTGTGTTGAGGTTGTGTCTGAGGTTGAGAAGTAATTTGTAACAGAAATAGTAATGCAGGATGACATTTCAGCTCATTGAAATAATTAGGATAATCATGGAAGTGGATAAAGGTGAGTAAAATTTGTGCAGCTTTAAGAAATAATAGCTTTTTACATAGTATCTTTTCAGTCTTCAAATTCAATTTTCATGAGACAGCATTTAAAATTAGAACAATTTAACATTGACACTTGATTCTTAGGTTCAGCTTGAATTGATAAGACTGAAGATTGATAAGGTAAAGATTCCTTGTGTATGTATAAATAGTACTTCAGGGAATTTGGTGTATATATTCTGACACTTCTGAGAGACCCAACGGATGTACTGCTCCATTTCAGCTATGGTTGCAGGATGTGCAGTTTCATGCTGGAACATCTAGGCTCTTATTTTGATCATAACTACATGTGCAATGATACAGAGAGTATAAATTTTGCTCTTCAAGGACATCGGTGTGATTCACCGGTTGTCATAATAGAAGGGCCAATAGAAGACTGGACAAAGAATGTCATGCTGAATCAGGCTAAAACTTTAGATTAATCAGGCTGAAACTATACACAAAACTATTTACAATAATGGTACTGTGTTTCTATGTGTAGATGTAATGTCATAGTTGCTTAATGGGCTCCTAGTTGTAATTATCATTTTGGATTAATTCAAAATTTTGGAAATTTTAAAAATATTTTAGGTTTCTTCTATGTGTGATTTATGTCAAAAACAGTGTACTTTCAGGAGGACTTTTGGTCTCTCTTAAATACCATATGTGTCTCATCACCTCTAAGCAACATCCAAATATTGATCAAAATAAATATTTTAGGTCCTGTGTGATATTGCCAATAGAAGATATATGATCATGGTCTTCAGATCATGCTCAACATCTGGGATGTTCTAACATCTGGATTTACTTCTCAACCTTCAAGGTTTTGTCAGGTCTTTATATTTTTGGTCTCTTTTTTGCCCCCAGTACTAGAATAGATCTAATTTTTAATGCCATTAAGAGGTTAATTTCTCACCCACTGTCTTCTGACAGGATTCTTAGTTAATAGCAAAGCCTGCTAGAGATACATGCCCAGAAAGGACCTGAAAAACAGGTACCATAGGAGGCTTATTGTAACATATAAAAAGCACATACACTGGAATACTTGTGCTCTCTTTTCTCTGTCTTCCAGCATGATGTCTAATTTTATCCTTTTCACATTTTTTTTTAAATTTTAGTGTCAGCAGACAATGTATGTGCAGTAATTTACCTGACAGTGTTTACTGCTGCCAGGTCTGACAGAGTCACAGAACAGCATTATAGTGCTTTTCTAAATGTCATAAGAATTTAGCTAAGAACTCCTGCAGTCTGAATGGATTCTCTCCAGCTTTTGTTTCATAAAACATGTAACCCTTAATTAGAATTTTTGCATTTTTCTAGTCAGTAATACATACTATGAAGTAATTCCTGGAGCCTGGTATTATAAAGGCAGGTGTATAAATAAAATTGTTTTCTTTTCATCTGTCAATGTTACTATCTTTCTGTGTGTTTCGTATTCCTGAATAGCTACAAAAATAATTGTGAAAATATTCTAATTATCTTGGATTAGCTGGATAAAATAAAACCAGCAAAAAATTTGTTTATAGGCTATTACCATAATTTGTAGGTACTATTTTTATACTTTACCAGTGATTTTGAATGTCCTCCTAGTGGAAGCAATATTTTAACATTCAAATATAAATTGTTTTATTAGCACGTATTTCCTTCAACTGTTGTTTGATTAACTACAGGATCACATTCTATAAGAAATAAAATGCTAACATTCAGAACTTCTAAAATTTTGGACTTCTATCTCATGTCTTTAATGATATTTGTGTTTTTAGGTTTCTGTTAAAGGAGAAGGGTGTTGCTATCTAAATGTCTCCTTGAGTACATCCAGACCATGCTGTTCAAAGTGCTGTCCTGCAACACAATCTGATACATTGGAAATGGACAATATTTTTTTTAGATGTCATTAGGAAATGAGATGATAGTGTTAGTTGCAGTATGTGGAAAAATTTAGGCAATCCTAAAACTACAGTGAAATTCAGCAGGTTACAGGAATTTTTTTAAAGCGTTCTGTAGATATATAGTTTCCCATTTGTTTGTTGGTGTGGATTTGTTAATATAGATTTTTTTTCCATTTTATGAATTAAACCTATTTTTTCATGTAAAAAATGAGTGAAGAAATTTTTAAAACCATATAAAAAGGTAGGGAGGAAAATATTTCAAAGACTTACTCCAAGTGAAGTACCCTGGCAATCAGTTGGGTCCTCGATACTGGGCTAGGTTTTATGCATCAGTGAACAAAATGCTCTTAATTGGTGTTTATTCACTCCAAGTGTCTCAAACAGTAAACAGGAAAAAAATTGTTCAGAAATGTCTGCACGTCATTTCCTCACAACTTGCCATGACTCCCTGGTGCTTCTGATTTTGTCAGATTATTAGTCTGTGAAGGAAGAGATAAAGCATTTCCTTGTATTGAATTTGAGCACGCTCTGTGCTTTAGGCAGAATGAAATATTAAAAGCTGTTTGTGATCTCACAGATGAGTAGGGCAGGCAAACTTTCGCACGCACATGTAAGTGGGGAGCAGTGAGTTAGAGTCATCTAATTCTCCCGAATTTAGAGGTATTCATGGCTGTATTTCCCTCCCACATGCAAGGACGCTCCATCCACATGGTTTTGAATGGCTACTTTTAATTATTTTTCTAAATGTCTCTGGACTGAATGTCCTTGTTAATCCTTCTGTTGACTGTGTTTTCTTAAACTATTTCATAAACACAATAAACATCGCTAATTGTAATGAACTCTCCCAGTGTAACATTCCTGAGACAGTGGAACCTGCAGGACATGCTCCTGCAAATGACAGGGTGTGGATGTACTGCTCTCGTTTTCATCAATAGAACAGATTAATTACAGTTGGGAAGGACAGTGATAAATTATAGAGCCTTGCTGGGAACTTTGGAGTACTGTGGTTAGAATACAAGGGGTCAAGTGTGTCATGCACCCTTATTTCTCATTTTTTGTAAATACAGAAAAATTACATAATAGTGTACTCTCATTATGTATACAGTGAGGTGGCCAGAGAAGGATTTCCAAAGTGTGTAGTAATGTTCTTAATGTAATGCTGTATAATACAACACAACTGGTAATTGTCTTATAGAGAGATGTTGTCCATGGCAATCCTTTGTCAAAATTATCTTACATTTCGGCTCACTGCTGAGCCCTTCCATCCCATAGATGGCTGGTTTTACAAGTTTGGCTTTATCTGTCAGCCTACCTGTGTGAAACTGAAATGTATCTGTATTACTTAATAAGACACTTTGTCTTAAGTGTAGGGAAGTCTCCCACTATGAGACGCTCAGCTACCTAAGCCCTAAAATCCATGATAATTACAGTTTCTGTAAAATGCCCCTCATTATGGCACATAAAATGCCTGGCTGCAAAGAACTGCTCTGTGAAGATTGTGTGCTGCAAACCAGTCAGCATAAAATAAAACTCCTGGGTAAACAGTAAATAAATAGACATTATACTTGATACCATTTGCACATTTTTTGATGAAGGCGATTTCCAAGTTGTCTGGCAGTGAGATAACAACAATTTCAAGCATATAGTATTCAACACAGGAGAACTTACTGGTTCTTCTGCAGTGTGGTGAACATTTCTTGTCTATTACAAATGAATGTGATGGCTCTTAGAGAAGGTGGTGCACAAGGAGTTAAACAGGGCTATTTGCCATTGATCAATACTGGAAAAAATATGCAGTAAGAACCTAGTAACCTTCCAAAGAACTTGCTTTGAAATATTCATACAACAAAAAAGTCCACATCTTTGTTTGAAAGGAACTTAGCAAAGATGCATCCAAAAGGAGGAAATATGAAAACACTTTTCCTCAGTTACCAATTGTTAGCTCAAAGGAAGTAATGAAATTGTTTCAGAAAATAACTGCATGATTATTTATTGACTTTGGCCACATTGATTTGCTAAATCATATGGATGCTATTAAAGTTTGCTGTTTTAAAGAGCAATACCCTCTGCCCCCCTTCACCCCTTTCTTTCAATTGTCATGGTCAAATCCCAGCACAGCTTTCAAACCACAGTTTGAGAGATTGTGCATTTGAGTTACACTTGGAATAGTTTCATATTTCTTAATTTTATCCCCTTGACTATCCCCACCCATTATATTTTGGAGCTTTTCTGTGTAACATGGGCTGCGCCTCAGATACAAAACTATGATGTGTGCTGTTGGTTCAAAGCTCATTTAACTGGAGTGTGGACTGTATTTTTTCAATCTGAAATATTCAACGTGTCCTACATCACAATGTCAAACAGTACTAGTGGATTTTCAAAGAAAATAAAAAGTAATCTTAAACTATGTCTCTCAACTGCAGAATTTTTTTAACAGTTTCCTGGTTATTTTGAAATGGTATATGTTAGAGCTGTCCCACATCTTATTACTCTGAGGGCTGGTAGCAGAAACGCTGAATCATGCAAAGGTTATTTCAGAAAACTTGGAATATACAGTAATTTCACGACTATAAGGCACACCCTTGTGCTAAAATTTTAATTGAAACCTGTAAGTGCGCCTTATAATCCGGTGCGCCTTATGTATGGACAAAGTCGGGAATCTTGCCAACCCAGAAGTGCGAGCTGCGAGGGGGAGGTGGCCCCACGGCAGTGCTGGGCCACAAGAGGGAGTGGCCCAACGGCAGCACCGGACCACGAGGGGGAGCAGTCCCATGGCAGCGCCGGGCCGTGAGGGGGAGCGGCACCGTGGCAGAGCCAGGCTGCGAGGGGGAGGGGGAGCAGGCAGCCGCGGCCAGCAGGAACCACGCGGGGAAGGAGGGAGCAGGCGACCCTGAGCCACCCCAAGCTGTGGGCAGCCCCAAGCTTGCCGTGAACTGCTGCGCGCCACGGCAGCCCCAAGCCACCCCAAACCGTCGCAAGCCGCGGCAGCCCTGAGCCGCCCCAAACTGCAACGAGCCACACAACCCCAAGCCACGGCAGCCCCGAGCCACCCCAAACCACAGCAGCCCCGAGCTGCGCCTTGCCAGTGGGCACCGGGGGCGGGCGGGAATGCTGGGGCCCGCACACGGGGAGGGCACTTGGGGCTGCGTTTAAAGGCTACACCAATCTGTGAAAAATGTTTCCAAATTGAGCACCTGCCAGTATATCCCACGATTGCGTGATTCCGTTACTAATTCGTTACTTTGTTGCATGCGGTGTGGATTCTCACTGCAAAAAAAAGGGTGTGCCTTATAGTCCGGTGAGCCTTATATATGGACAAAGTTCGGTATTTTGTCGACTCCTGGAGATGCGCGTTTTAATCCGGTGTGCCTTACAGATATTGCAAATTTGTTCCTCAGCTATATTCATTTGAGGAGGTCCCTCTCTTGACCTTTACTTTCACATTTTAAAGAAAGTATCAGGTGTATGATGTTTGGCTTCTGTGAGATCACTCTGAGTTGCATACTAGGAGCAAAATTAAACTCTCAGGAATAGAATTAATGAAATTTGGCATCAGCTGTCCCAAGTGGCACCACCAGTGCACTGAATGGTCTAGCAGAGGAAATGAACTTTGTATAGTTTATAATAGAAACCCAATTTTTCTAACATGCTGTTCCTTAAAAAAGCAGGTTTCTCTTTCTCTCTTTAGTAGCCTAAAGCTGTTTGATAGCTGCCTTTTACAACTTCAACATTGCGTTCTCTATCTGAAAACCCATTTTGGCCTTTCCTGTGAATGAGTTATAGGAGAAGGGGGCTACAGAATTTGCCAGTTTCTCTGAACTGTAGGCTTTGAAACTTGCATCTTCTCATATGTGACTCTCAGTACTTCTCTTTCTACTAAAAACCTCTGTATTTTAACTCTATTGTTACACCAACATCAGGACTGCAAATGGCCCTCCCCATTATATGAATGGGGGAGTTGTCAGTAAAAAGTTGTTAAAGTGTCTGAGCCTTCCCTATGAATGCATCACACCCACCAGCCACATATCATTGCTAAAAGAAACATGGCACGCAGGTGTTTGAATTATTTACACTCATAATCGGCCTTTATGTTACATTGCTGAGCCAAAGCTCTGTTATTCTAGTGCATAATTGATGGTGCTCAGTTGTGGAAAAGTTAGAAAAGCGGAAGTAATATGATGCGAAAGTTGAACGAGGCAACTCCAGCTGGCTCAGCTGCCTGGACCGAGCTGCCTGCACGGCCACCTGGAGAAGGCAGGGGAGCAGGCTTGGACCAGGCATCACATCAGGAGCTTCATCTGGCATTTGAGGGGCAAAGTGTTTCTTCAATTGAGCTGTGTGACCAGCAAGGGCTAGGATGCTTTTGTGGTTTGTCAGAAATCATGTCCCTACATCTTCTGAAGGCATTACAATTCTGTATGCCCCAAAAGCAGGAGTTTACTATGAATACTATGTGATTTTGGATGGTGTGATGGCAGGTATCAGTGGATGGCAAAAGGACTGTATCACCCTAGTCATTCTGGTTCAGATTAGAACTAATTTATTCTAGAACAGACAGTTCCACAGCCAGGCATATTTTATAAGGCTGCAGACCTTTGGAAATTCTGACCACTTTTGCATACACAGGAATCTCTCACAAACAAAAATGATGCAAAGACTGTCCTATTTTATAATGATTTCAGTAATATTAAGACTGTGTTGGAAGCCAGTACATTACATGCAATTATTTGAAAAAAATCAATTACACCATATCCAAAAACTTCAGCTAATTTATAAAGCAACGTAATATCTTTTTTTCCCATAAATGCTGAAATACTTTTTAAAGAAATATGAACTAATTTTAAATATTCTTTTTTGCCCTTTCCTCCCTTCTTTGAGCTTTTTCAATATTAAGTCAGTACTTTTATTTTCTGATTGTCCAACGTGGTACATGTATGTATTGTATGATAATGCACCATGATGTGACAGAGGAAGAATTATTATAAAAAATAACTTGCATATTAAACAATAATGATTGTTGGTTTGGACTCTGGTCTGTATCTAATAACATCTGTAAAAGTTCAAATTATTTTGGAAGAGCATCACTTCTATTGCTAATTTACCGTAATTTCGCAACTACAAGCCGCACCGATTATAAACCACACTTCCAGGGTGTCGGCAATGTTTCGTTTTTCCTCCATATATAAGCCGCACTGGATTGTAAGCCGCACTTTCGTTTGCAGTGAGGATCCCTGTGCAACTTTCACAAAGTTGCCAATTAGTAACAGAATTGTGGGATTGCAGGGTTTACTGGCTCGGGGCCGTGCAGGCTTGGCCCAGCTTCCCCTGCCACCGCCGGGGAGCGGCTCCAGCCCAGCTCGGCCCCCACCTCCCCCACCGGGGAACAACCCCGGCTTGGCTCCTCCCTCCCCTGCCGCCACGGAGCTGCCCCGGCCCAGTTTGACCCCACTCCCCCACGGCCGCCGCAGAGCTGCTCTGGCCTGGCACAACCCCTGCTGCCGCCACCATGGAGCTAACCCGGCCCGGCACAACTCCCCTGCTGCCGCCGCGGAGCTGCCCCGGCCCGGCTTCGCCCCCCCTCCCCTGCCAGGATGCTTCCCCGGCCCACCTCAGCTCCCCACTCCCCCGCCAGGGAGCTGACCCAGCCTGGCTCGGCTCCCCACTCCCCCACCAGCCCTGGCCCCACTCCCCCGTGGCTGCCGGGGGCAGCCCTGGCCCTGCTCAGTGCAGAGCGGGCTCGGCTCAGCTCGGGGCTGCTGCATGCGCACATTTCAGGTTGGCAAATTTCTGAACTTTTTTCATATATAAGCTGTTCCGGAATACAAGCTGCACTTCTGTGTTGGGACCAAAACTTAAGTCAAAATGGTGCGGCTTATAATCGTGAAATTAGATGAATGTCTTAACCACCAAACCCCTCAGCATTTCTTGGTCATTATCATTAGGATATATAAAAGGATATTTCACTACAGAAAGAAGCAACATGGCTGTAGTAAAGAGTTAGTTGCTTTGTTTGTTGCAAGTTCCTTTGGTTTCTATTATTGATGTCTAAGTATTACACTGATTTTTTTTTTTTTAATTACAGTAATTTCACGATTACAAGCTGTACTGACTATAAGCCGCATCCTCCGGTTGTCGGCAACATTTTTTTCTTTGTTCATACACAAGCCGCACCCAATTATAAACCACTCTGTCGTTCGCAGTGAGGACCCGCGTGCAACTTTCACAAAGTGGCCAATTAGTAACAGAATCGCGGGAACACGGTGTTTGCTGGCTTGGGGCTGTGTGGGCTCGGCCCGGCCCCCTCCACCGCCGCCACGGAGCTGCACCAGCCTGGCTTGGCTCCCCCTTCCCTGCTGGGGAACGGCCCGGGCTCGGCTCCCCCTCCCCTGCTGGGGAATGGCCTCGGCTCGGCTCCCCCTCCCTCGCTGCAGAGCTGCCCTGGCTCGGGGCTGCTGTGTGCTAGCATTTCCGGTTGGCAAATTTCTGAATTTTTTCCATATATTAGCTGCTCCTAAATACAAGCCGCACTTCCGGGTATGGAGCAAAACTTAAGTCAAAATGGCTTACGGCTTGTAATCGTGAAATTACTGTATTTTAAAATTTTTTTTGGTAACCCTATTTGTCTTTGAGGAAAGTAGTGCTTTGCCACGTGGTAGGGTTGCAAGTAGACCTGTTGTGTAACTGACAATGAATAGTGCCAATGAGCAGGACTTTCACTCTTGTGAAAATAAGGGCTGCAGCCTGTGTAAACACTACTGGTGGAGCTGAAATGGGACATATTGTGACAACAGATACATGGCTGAAATAATGACACTTTTGTGCACCTTGCTTGTATTTTGACAGAAATTGGTGTACTAGCAATAGTTGGAGCCCCTGACAAAAACACAGTATCTGGATGCATGTGAATGGATATTGGTTTTTTATACTAAGTAGAAAAAAAGGAAATGTTGTAAGGATTGTTATGATAATAAAAGTAACAAAAAATTTACAAAATTATATTTGATATAGAAAACACTTCCTTGTAACATTTAATGAAGCAATACAAATCCTTGCAGATTCTCTAATGATGTTACTATAAAATAGCCTAATATGCTATAATGAAGAGAAGCCTGTGTCCTGTTGAAAATAAGGTCTATAGCAAAACCTTGTGTCATAACATTAGGGAGACAAAAACAGAGCAAAAAATAATTAGACACTGAGGAAGAAAACTCCTCAAACCATGGTTTTGCTTGTGTTGAACAAGAGCAGTAAAGATACAATAGTAAGATGTACATTTTTGCAGTTAGGAAATATTTTGAAGACTTTTATTTCATCGAAGTTATCTTTCCAGTGGCAATTATTTTTGTGTCCCAGAGTAATATTAGTGCTTTCATTAGTGTTTTCATCATTACGTACCATTTATTTTACATATGTTTATATCTTTTTGTTTGTGTGTTTGCACAAACACACTTTTAAAATATTATTTCTATACCACAAATATATGAATATTAGTCTCTAAATTAAGACTCCAATCTACCTTTGGCTTTGAAAAAGAAGGTGGAAGAAATGACTTTGTGGAAGAAAAGATTTTCTAGTATGAGTCAGGGTCTGTTTTTCCTTGGCTTCCATTCTTTAACGTTTATTAGAAACATCTTTCTGAGTTTTGATCCTCTAGTTAAGGATTTAGTTAAAGATTTAGCAGTGGTGGAAATTCATACCCCAGATGAAGAAGTGTTATGGCAATGTAACAAACACAGTATTAAAAGCTGTGTCAGGAACGGTCTCAATCCAAATATGTAGTCTACTTTGTTAATTCACAATGCAGTTATTTTTACTGCTTAGTGAGTCAGTAAGTGTAAGTAGTTGCAATTTGAGAAGCTGAGTATTCAGTTTAAGAGTTTTGAAAATGTGATATATCAATCTCTGAAATATTTTCAAATGTATGCTACTAATATGTGTGGGTTTCTTAATGTATTGTTTATGCCTGGGATTTGAGAGCTTCGAGGTTTATTGTCTTGAGTTACTCTCTATTTCTAAAAAACTTTTTGTACCATATCTGTGTATTTTTTTAAGATAAATTTTTACATATCTAATGTATATTTTTAAGATAGCTATATATTTAGTAGCTATAAATATGCATGGGTGGGAAATTAAAGAGTGTCCTTTCTACTTCTCCAGAAACAAAACGTGCTCTGTATTATCAAATTGGTCCAGTTACATTCCTTGTTAGACTGTAAGAAGGCTCCGATCCTTTAATACGTCACTGTAATTGTTAATTAGCATGAAGTTATAGAGAATTTGTCTTGTCTACATGCCTTATTGATCCAAAATTACACTGTTAATTGTAGAGGCTCTACATGTCTTTTAAATTCCTCCAGGAATGGTGACTCAGTCAGTTCACTGGGCAGCCTGTTCCAATGCTTGACAACCCTTTTTTTGAAGAAGTTTTTCTTAATATCTAATCTAAACCTCCCCTGGTGCAACTTGAGGTCACTTACTATCATCCTGTCACTTTTTGCCAGTGCCCCTTCTCACTACACCCTCCTTCCAGGCAGTTGTAAAGAGCAATAAAGTCACCCTGAGCCTCCTTTTCTCCAGGTTGAACACCCCCCACTGTCTCAGCTGCTCCCCATCATACTTATGCTCCAGATCCTTCCCTAGCCCTGCTACTCTTCTCTGGACACACTGCAGCCCCTCGATGCCTTTCTGAATTGGGTGACCCAAAGCTGGGCACAGCACTCGAGGTGCGGCCTCACCAGTGCCAGCACAGCACACAGGGCACTGCCCTGCTCCTGCTGCACCACTATTGCTGATAAGGGCCAAGTGCCCTTTGACCTTCTTGGCTACCTAGGCACAGCTGGCTCATGATCAGCAGCTGTCAACCAGCACCGTTAGATCCTTTTGTCCCAGGCAGCTTTCCAGACACTCTGCCCCAGCCTGAAGCAGTGCAGGGGTTGTTGTGCTCCAATGACAGGACCCAGCACTTGGCCTTATTTAAACTCATTCCCTTCTTCTCCTTGGCCCATAGATCCAGCCTGTTCAGAACCCTCTGCAGGGCCTTCTTACTTTCAGGCAGATGCACAATCCAACCCAATTTGGTACTATTTGAATGCGGGTGTACTTGATGCCCTTGTCCATATAGTTGATAGACAAAGATGTAAAGATGTAAAACAGGTCTCAGCGCTGGGTTTTGGGGAACCCAGTGGTGACCAACCATCAACTGGATGTAACTCCATTCACCACCACTCTCCGCGTGTTGACATTCAGCCAGTTTTTCACCCAGTGACACTATACCTGTCCAAACCATGAACAGCCAGTTTCTCCAATAGAATGCTGGGGACAACGGTGTCAAAGGCTTTACTAAAGTTTAATCTGGCAGCATCTACAGCCATCCTAAGCAGCTCACCTTTTCGTAGAGGGAGACCAGCTTAGCTGAGCCATACCTATCTTTCCTAAACCTGTGAACCTGTGCTGGCTGGGCCTGATCCCCTGGCTGGGCTCTCTGTGCTGCATGATGACATTCAGGACAATCTGCTCCATGACCTTTCCCAGCACCAACATCAGACTGACTGTAGTTCCCTGGATCTTGACCCTCTTAGATGGACACCACATTTGCAAGCCTTAGGTGAACTGGGACCTACCTAGGAGTATTGCTGATAAATGGTGGAAAGTGGCTCGGTGATGGCTTCCTGGGACCTGTGGGTGCATTCCATCTGACTACACACCACTTGTCTAAGTGATAGGTCACTGATCATGTTTACTGCTTGGTAAATAGTAACCAATATTTACAAGTGGAGTTAATAGCGGGGTATATTTTGGAATCTGCCATTTTTGCTTTGGTGAGAGAGATGTGCTTTGGAATGGCTTGTCAGAGTTCAGCCTGGGACATGGCTAATGAGCTGTCTGTCAAAAGGGTGACAGCTGCCTACAGGATCTCAGGACAGTTCAGGCTGGAAGGAACTTCAAGATGTGTCTAATGCAGGGAATGTGTTGTAGCCATGATGGTCTCTGTGGCCTCCAGCTCAACTCACTCCAGTCTATCTGAAGCAATAACATACAAGACAATAACACATACCATAAACCACAAGACCTTACAGTGCTCTGCGCAGAGAGGTCTGTGCAGGGTGTCCAAACCATTCATCTGTTATAGTGAGTTGGAGGGACCGAGGATTTTACTTCTAAGGTGGTGTCTCCACCTGCCAACTACCATTCCCACTGCTCTGGCTCACTCAAGCAACAAATCCTTTTATGAGCACAGAACTTGCCCTCTGCATGCTATCACCACAGAGCAAGGGCCATGTTGGCACCCAAAAAAGAAATTAAGCCAGAATTGCCATGCTATTCCTGCATTTAGTCAGTTCACAGTGCAGGAGGTAGAGGCCTTAAAAAAATACTTTTCTCTCATTAAGTAAATCTAAACATACTTTTAAATGTTAATCCTTAGGGTTGTTTTATTGTTTTAGATCTCTTTTATGAATTTTTCATATGCTATGTCCCATGCTGCTCAATGTAATACACTCAGGTATAAATCTCAAGACATCTTCATAGCAAAAGTTAATTTTTTTTTTTTTTTTTACTTTTTTGTTGTGCCTTCTAAGAAAAAAAAATTAGACAAATATTTCTACAAAAAGGCTGAATTTCAAAAGCTGACAGTTGCCTTCTTGGCTACTTTAAAAATTATAGTAGGTAACTCCAAAACTTATGTCTAAGATGTGCATTTGAATAGTTATCTTCATATACAGTTTTTGCCTTTTACTTTCTTGATAGGTTTTTTTTTTTCCTTTTTGTATCCTGCAGTGTAGTTCTATGCTTGATTTTGTACAGAGATGTCTTTAGGTGAAGGACATATTTATTAAAGTGTGTGGACTGTTTCAAGGGAATTTCTTACCTGGATGGTCCGGATAGTTTCATAGAATTTACCTGAATTCTTAGTGGCCTGATTTATGTGCTTGCGCAAAGAACATAATTAGCTGGGAAGAAAAACATGCAGGGAATATTATCCATTAGATAAAGAGAGTTGGTGTATTTTTGTATTTAACTTATCTTTTTCCACTGGGGAAGGAAGAATTAGTGCTTCCTTTAGGGACATATAAGATTTTTTTCTGCTAGAGTTGTTTATAGTACGAAGTAATTTCACGATTATAAGCCGCACCTGATCATAAGCCAGACTTCCAGGTGTCGGCAACTTTTCATTCTTTGTCCATATATAAGACGCACCTGATTATAAGCCTCATGTCCGAATGTCAGCAACTGTCTGGGGTTACAATACAGAGTGTGATAAAACGTATCTATTCTGTCACCATCTGTTGAGGGTGGGGACAGTGATCCTTATCTCCACAGGAGATAGTCTGCTAATGGGCCATCCATTGAAACCAGGCAGGGCATTGTTCTTTATCTTTTCACAACCTGTCCTTCCTCCAGTGAGTCATTTTCTGCTAATGGCCCATTGAGTCCCACTGTGTGACTGATAAAATTACTTCATCCCATTGGAAGTTGCTTCAGCCAGGGGGAAGAGCCAGATTTCTCCACATCACCACTGGACCTCCAGAGGAAAACTGCACCCTTCTGCAGGAGCACGGCTTCAACTGAATCACATCTGTCACTGCAAGAGGACTGCAACCACCATTTAATGGGACTGCTATCAACACCCTGCCTGACAGGGTGTCAGATTGTACTCCGACTTTCTCAGGGTTTGGAGTTTGTTCCTTTATAGTACTGTATTTCTATTTTAATTTCCCTAGTAAAGAACTGTTATTCCAAATTCCCATATCTTTGCCTGAAAGCCCCTTGACTTCAAAATTGTAATGATTTGGAGGGAGGGGTTTACATTCTTCATTTCAAAGAGAAACTCCTGCCTTTCTCAGCAGACACCTGTCCTCCAAACTAAAACGGCAACTTTTTGTTCTTTGTCCATATATAAACCACACCTGATTATACAGTAATTTCACGAATACAAGCCGCACTGAGTATAAGCCGCATCTATGGGTAGTGGCAAATATTTCATTCTTTGTCCATAAATAAACCGCACCCGAATATAAGCCGCTCTGTCATTCGCAGCGAGGACCCGCGTGCAGCAAAGTTGCCAAATAGTAACAGAACCACGGCAGGGCGGGGTTTACTGGCTTGGCTCAGGCTGTGCAGGCTCGGCCCGCTAGGGGCTGCCGATGGGGCCAGGTGGCCCAGCTCAGCGCTGTCGCTCGGGGCCAGCTACCACTGCCACTGGGCTCGGTCACCACGGCCCGGTGCTGCCCCGTGGTGGCAGGCAGGGACAGAGCCACCCCCGCTCCCGCAGCAGGGGGCGGCGGGCGGGGACGGAGCACCCTGCCTCCTCCCTGAGCTGCGGCAGTGACGGCCCAGGGCCCCCGCCGCTTCCCCGAGCCCCGACTGTGGCGGCACAGGGCCCCCGCTGCCTCCCCGAGCCGCGGCAGTGGTGGTACAGGGCCCCCCCGTCTCTCCCCAAGCTGCAGCAGAGGAGGGAAGGAGACAGCTCTCCCTGCTCTCTCCCCGCCCCCCGTGCTGCCTGCAGGGATCCAGGCTCCACCCGTGGTGCAACAGAGTAACAATTTGTAACAATTGCGAAATGCCAGCTTTTACTGGCAGCTGCTCGACTCGGCACTCTGGCTGGCACTTCTGAGGTTGTAAATGTCAGAAAATTATTCACATATTAGCCGCTCCTGAGTATAAACCGCATTTCCAGTTTGGGAGCAAAATCTTAGTCAAAATGGTGCGGCTTGTATTCGTGAAATTACTGTAATTCCGCACTTTGGGTTTGGACCAAAATTTTAGGTCAAACTGGTGTGGCTTATAATTGTGAAATTACTGTAAATATTATTTGTAGCTGCCAACTGGTTTTTTTTGATGTCTTTGGAAGTAATAAGGCAGGATTGCCCCTATAATTTTTGTTAGTGGTAGCTGGTTGCAGGCTTGCCTTCTTACTCATAGTTATTTATGAAAAGTTACATTTAATTTCACTTAATGAATACTCAGGACCAACTCTACTCAAATGCTTTGATGAGCTGTTAAATTTACAATGCCATGCAGTTGCAAATTACCAATAAAGATTAGTAAAAGGAGTACACTGACATGCATTTCACATGATTTACTCAGCATCAATCTTTCTGCACCCGCCCTCAAACAGGAAGCACACTAATGGTGTGACAAAATATGTCCTCTTTCCATGATGATTCTTACTTCTGCATTGCTACCTGCTTTTTAGTGGTTTGATTTCTTTTTGTCTTTGCATTTCTCATAAGACATGAGCATAAAGGTGTGTGTATTTTCAATAACTCACAGAAAACAAATGGGAATATGGGAATTAAAATATGACATGGTAATTAAATCAGATAAAAATACCTTTTCACTTACAGAAGGAAGTCAGATAATACTTTATCCTCAAATATTATCAAATATTTGTTCTGAAAGAAGAACATAACTAAGCAAAACTAATTAAAGTCTTGATTATGAAAATAATTTATGTAATCATGTAGCCATTATTCTTTGCCTTTACTGATCCTTTTTTAAGTGAGAAAGGAATATTTTCACAGGCATATGAATTCTGGGGGCCCATATTGTCATTTATTTTGTATATATAACTGAGGGGCAAAAGCGGTTGTTTTTTTTTTAATCTGGAAAGGGTACAACTTGGGCAGCAGATGAAATAATTCCATTTCATTTGATGATTTTCCATATTTGTATAAAATAGTTGTCAAGTTCTAGAACGAATTATTCTACTTCTTATATTCTTGAATTTCAGTTGAGTTTTAGATAAAGAAATCTGTCTGCTTAGATTACCTTTTATCTTGGAACATGTCATATTGTCTTCCCTTCATCCCCCCAAAATAGTCTTTCATTGCACTTGCTTTAGTAAATGTAACAGCTGAGGGTAATAGATTATATCTAAATATAATACTGATGCTACTGTATATGAACACCTCCATTAAGGAGTAATAAATTACTTTCCTACATATATTTAAAATAAGTTAGTTCATTAAAAAATTATTTTGCTTATTATTTTAATATAAAGACAAATGATAGCTCTGTAGTTTTGCATGACTGAGTTTTTGAGGAGGGGGAAAACTGCTGTGATTAAGTGTTTTTGAAAAGATCCCAGTGTGCCTGTGAGGACTTCAAAAAATATTTCTATTCCTTTTGTAGGACAGTAGGAATTTGTGGGTAAACGTTATATGTCATAAAAAGTGAGAGCTGGAGAATTGTTAACATAATTTTTTTAATTGGATGGATATTAAAACTGTGGTGCTATTTCTAGATATAAGTTAAATTTATGCTGATGATCCTATCTATGCTTCCTGTGAAGACAATAAAAATTGCAAACAGATGGAAAGGTCCTATAAAGAAATCAAATAGGAGGTAAATGTTTCACTGAACATAGACTATGTCACAGAATTTTTGTAACCTTTACATATATTCATAATTATATTCAAGAATTTTCTGACTCTTGTCCTCAGAAGTATTTTTAAAGCCATTATAGATTATATGCTAAATAACATAAACACCTTATTATTTTTTGCACAACAAAAGGATGAAAAGTAATGCAATTTACTATAAAAATCCTGACTGGAAAGGTATTCCATATATGGTCCATCCTCTTTGAGTTGATCTAGATTTTTTTCAGTGCCATTTCTGATTTAAAGGACAGTTCTGAAAACAAGACTGTAATTTTTCAGAGCAGTTGTGTGGCATTTTATTTTCACTTTATAAGGGAAATGCAGCAAAATGCTGGATTTTTTAGTTTTAAGTAGTTTTTTACTAGTTGAAGGCGAATCCCTTTTTGTATCCAGTGTTCATTCTAAGTTTTGACACTGAGGTGTGAGATGTATTTCAGACAGACTTCAGTGTTTAGAGTCCTTGGACTGTCAGCCTGAGACAATAGGCATGGCTATTGCTGACGTACAATGGCAGGGGGAGAAGGACTGTATGACAAGTTTTCTTTGGAAGCTAAAAAGGACACTTCACAAGCACCCAAGAAAACTTCAGAAAGGACAATATTTAAAAATATTTATGGGTCAATATGCTAGGATTGCTGGCAGGTTAGTAACACCTTTTGAACCGTGAGCAACTCCAGATGTCCTGAGGAACAGCTGAGTAAACTACAGCAAGTCACTTCTCTCAGGCAGGAATCTCAGCTGTAAAAACTGACATTGAAGCACAGCTCTTCACAGTTCTTGAGTGCTGCTGTCAAATAATGATTTTTAAATCCATGTTTGTGTTCTGGTATTGGTAAAAGAATGGGAAATAGTTGGTAAAAGAAAGGGGGGAAACCAGAGACCTGTTAAGGCTGATCTAAATATGGTAGATTTTTCTAAAGGTAGGTAATTTTTTGGAGGTTGTTGATACAAACCAGGTGGACTAATACCAAAATATCTTGCTGACTAGACACTGGAATTCAGCTTTTCATATAGTTAAGTGGAAAACAAGGTCTTTTGATTTGTAGGAAGAGAACCTAAGGAGAAGGATGAACTACATTTTTTCCTTCTTGGAGATGCAATTTTCTAAAGTTCTGCTTTGCCATTTTTGACAATTGTATTTTGCAGTGAACAGTCCATTCAGAAAGAGGGTAACTGAACATAAGATGTCATTGATGTCATTAACACACATTTATTTTATTTTGTTTCATTGCTAGTCAATTTTTACTTCAAAACCAAAAAATTTTCTGCCTTGTGGATAGTTTCACCTTTAAAGAAGTATCTGTATATCTCCCCACACATTTTGCTTCTGGTCATGGCTGCTTCAATAATGATGTATAATAAGAGGTATCCAATGAAGGGAAGCCACACATGTATTAATTGCCTTTATTGAACTGGGAATCTGAAGTCCCAGTCCAGTGTTTAAGGTCCAAAAATCAGGTCTGTTGAGGGAATATTTTAGTGTCTTCTTTATAACAGGGAGAGTAGAGGTAGCAGTTTGCCACATTTGCACAGTTTGGTAAAGATCTAATATTTTTGAATTCTTTGTTTGTGAGTTATTATTTCTAATTACATGCTTGACTGAATCCACCTAAATAACTTTGAAAAGGCAGGGAGTTAAATCCAAAATTAAGTATGTATTTTAACTGAAAATAGGGATCATCATAGAATGTGTTCTCAGTCAACACTTGATATTCATCCGAATATATATCTTAAAAGGTAAAAAAAACAAAAGGTAAAAAGGGTAAGCACTGTTCTGTCCTTTGGCAGGAGCAGTGTGTGAAAAACTGTGATTGAACTCTGAGGATGAAAATGGAAGCCCTGGATCACACAGAGAAATAATAAAACTGGGCCCTGATGGTGTTATGCAGTTTAATATTGTGAATGTGCTATGAGAGGAAAATCAAATAACCCTTTGAAATCCCTCCACAGGTTGCCAAGTAATTTAAAAGTTTCAGATTTTTAGAATAAAACAGGACCACGTGCAAATGTTATCAGTGTTTGGAAGATGCACAGTATAGTCTTGCCAGAACATTTCTCACATGAGAAGATCTTAGGCGAGTGGTGTTTTTTTCATAATGACAGAAACTCCCAAGAAGGCACTTTTCAGTTGTTGCTAAATTGAAAGGAGTTAGAGATTATGACACTGGAATAGTCAAAATTGAAATTACAGTAATTTTACGATTATAAACTGCACCATTTTGACTAAAATTTTGGTCTGAACCCAAAAGTGCGGCTTGTAATCTGGAGTGACTTATATATGAACAATGTTCTAAAAGCTGCCAACCCAGAAGTGCAAGCCCGCAGCAGCCCCAAGCTGAGCTGGAGCCCGGCCGGCCCCAGCAGAGGCAGGGAGTCCAGCAGATGCGGGGCCGGCAGCGTGGGGTGGGCCAGCACTGTGGGAGGGGCCGGCAGCATGGGGAAGGCCGGTAGTGCGGGGCTGCCCAGCAGCACGGGGGAAGCCCAGAAGAGCTGGGGCCAGCAACACAGGGAAGCCCAGCAGCGCGGGGCCACCCAGCAGTGCGGGGAAGCCCAGTGGCGTGTGGCCACCTGGCAGCACAGGGAAGCCCAGTGGAGCTGAGGCCAACAGCGCCCGGCCAGGGTGAGCAAACACGGTGGTGGCAGTGCTGCCCAGCTGGCCCCAAGCGGCCCCACTGAGCGGCAGCACCAAGCTGGGCCACCCAGCCCCATCGACAGCCCCAAACGCGCAGAGCCTGCCCGACCCTGAGCCGAGCCAGTAAACCCCACAATCCTGTGATTCTGTTACTAATTGGCAACTTTGTGAAAGTTGCACATGGATCCTCGCTGCGAACAAAAGTGCGGCTTACAATCCGGTGCAGTTTATATACGGAGGAAGAATGAAACGTTGCCGACACCCCAAATGTACGGCTTATAAACAGGTGCGGCTTGTAATCATGAAATTACTGTATTTAATTTTCAGGAAGAGTGTGCAAAGAGAATTGGTGCAGGGTTTGTTTGATTTTGGTCTTTTTTTTTTTAGTAAAGGAAAGGTAATACTACTTGCATATTCTCTTTATACAGGTATTGGAGTTGTTTTTTCTTTGTCCTTCAGACATTTCACAAGAAGTATCACATGTGTTGACTTGGTTAGAACATTTGGTTTCTTACAGGTAGATGATGCACAACAAAATTGTTCTACATTTGCAGATGAAAGATTGGCATTTTCCGGATGTCATAAATGCGAGTAAAATATGGATCCATGTTAGTGCATGTGATAGATGGTCTCATATACTGGGAAGAGTACTTTGTGAAGGATAGCAACCACAAACAGGTGTTTGAGTAGCTGTAGGTTCCCCTAGGTTCAGAAGGTTAGACAAACTGCCCCTAAGATATAAACAGGGCAGTTGCTTTGTGTCAGTTTAATTATCCCTATGTTTTGTGAGCCAGTCACTCAAGTGGTGTGGAAATATTAGGAAATGGGAGGCTTTAACAGCGTTGAGGGCAAAGTTCTGATTGGTTTGTTTGGTATTCATTCACTTTGTGACAGTCTTAATGCAAGTGATGGGCTGTTTAGAACCATGGGTCATGCTTAGTGCCAGTACAAGATTAAATCGAGACACTATCTTTCAGCAGGAAATGCCTCTCTGTCCAATTTTATTTATATGAATTTACACCGCAACTCAGTTATCTCTGCTTGGGGTCATTACTTTGATTTTAACTTAGCAATTTAACTCCTGAAGTGTTTCAAGTAAAAAAATCCTTGAAGGAGTAATAAGTTTAAATAGCTCTGAATCAGTTGAAAATAGTTTTTTAATTTAGTTCAGGCTGGGAGCAAAAACCAGCAGGAATACAAATAAATGGATGAGGAAAAAAGAGATTAAGCATAAATACAGTGTGCTTTACAGTTAAAGAACTACGAGATAGGACAGAAGGGTTAAATATATTCCTTTCTAGCATCCTGGTATTATTAAGTATCTAGTGACAATAAATAAATAAATAAATATTAATAATCAACTCAATAATGTTTACTTTAATACTTAGCGGTTTTGTTTGTTTGACTTTGGCTTTGATTGTTTTGATAACATTACTGATACAGGAGATATAAAAATGTAACTACTGCTGCCTAAATTAACAATTTAGTTACTAAATGAAGAGAAAACATGTTAACATAAATAAAATACAAATCTTTAGTCATTTCAGCCAACCCCATTTATTTTATAAAGCACTTGAGATTTTATTTTCATTAGCACTGAGAGGCACTTTGAAATGAGTAGCTAGCAAATAAGCAAACCGAGATAATTCAAGTTTATATTGTTGAGTTAATAAAACTAATAAAATCTCCACATTTCCCAAGGTTTTCCATTATTACTATTTAATTTTTTATACTGCAGAGAAAATTGTTAGGGTTATATAGTGTTAGGCATCATGGAAATTTTCTTTACCAGTTTTATGTTCTTTTATGACTTGATGAAGAAAATGAGGCTTGTTTTGCAGCTTTTGAACAAGGAAAAGGCATCTTTTTAGTGGTTTACTCTGGGTGATTGTTTGGTTTCTCATTGTCATTTGTCTGATGTATGCTTGAAGGTTCATTTTTTCAGCAGCTTTTTCTTTAAGAGGATTCTGGTAGCACAGTGTACATTTTACAGGACAGTAAATAGAAAGTTTGCTAGGAGCTCCCTTCCTTTGGCAGTTATTCCATTTTATTAATACCATTATAAGTATAAACATCAGAGCTGAAGTTCCATATAATGTGCCCCAGTCACTTATGTTCTGAACAGCATTGTGCTTTGCTGTACAGTTGGCAGTTTTTATCTTGTGTGGTGGCAGAAAATTTTTAATTTTTATTTTTGTCATTACTTTTATACCCCATCTTCTTTTCCCTACATTTTTTTTTGTTACGAATAGTTTTCCTTCTCCCTTCTCCCTTCCCTCTTTCCCTCTTTCCTTCTTCCCTCTCTCTTTTTTCTCGTTTCTTCTGTCTCTTTTCTCTTTCTCTTTCTCTTTCTCTTTCTCTTTCTCTTTCTCTTTCTCTTTCTCTTTCTCTTTCTCTTTCTCTTTCTCTTTCTCTTTCTCTTTCTCTTTCTCTTTCTCTTTCTCTTTCCCTTTCTCTTTCTCTTTCTCATGGTATTTCTTTTTTTCTTTTCCTCTCTAAGGAAAGGAATATGTCATCATAGAAATACAGAAGTCTGATTTAAAAGACCATTGATCTTTTACCTAGTGGAATTTTTTAAAAAAGCATGTTTTACCTTATTATGTGCCTTTCTTGTGGTTATTTGGATCACTGCCCATAGTGTGCACTTTATAGTAATAAGAACCCTACTTTTAATTGCAAACCATCTGGGAATAGGCTAATATAGTATACCAAATAATACAGAAAAGTGATGCAAAGATTATTCAGTAAGGTGTGGTGCAGAAGATATATACAGTAATTTCACGACCACAAGGTGCACCGGACTATAAGGCGCACCCCCTGGGAGTCGGCAAAATTCACAATTTTGTAGATCATATGAGGCACGCTGGACTATAAGGCGCACTTTTTTTTTGCAGCGAGGCTCCGCCCCCAGCTCCCCTGCGCGGTTGCTGGCCAAGGCCCCGCCTCAGCCCGGCAGCCATTGGCCCCCGGGCCCGCCTCCACCTGGCAGGGGCGGTGCCACAAGCCACCAGGCCCGCCTTCACCCAGCAACCATGGGCCCCCAGGCCTGCCTGGAACCGGGAGGGGGAGTGCCACGGGCCCCTAGGCCCACCTTCACCCAGCAGGGGCGGTGCTGTGGACCCCTGGGCCCGCCTCCAGCCAGCTGCCGTGGCACTGCCGGCTCCTCCCATGGCTCACAGCTCACACTTCTGGTTTGGCAAATTCTGCAACTTTGTACATCAGATAAGGCGCAGCGGACTATAAGGCGCACTTCCGGGTTCGAGGGAATATTTTAGTCAAAAGGGTGCGTCTTATAGTCCTGAAATTACTGTAATCCTTTGTTTTATAAGTGGCTATTTTGCATTATGACAGGTGGCTTTTTGTCCCAAATTTTTTAGATATACTGTAATTTACTTTCATTACCTTTTATTAACCATGTGACACTTAAATCTCAGTAAATATCAAATAAAAAGACATGAAGGTGAGCAGAGCAAAAATATACACAAAGTAGCCTAGCAAAATTTAAATAATCTAAAGATATGAATACACAGAAGAATATTTGAATGATTTTTTAATTAGATTATGTGCTTCCCTTATTTTTTAAATTAAACCTCCACCTAACTTGTTTTATTTTTTGACTTCATGATTAGTCAAGTTTTGTGATCTCTACATAAGTAGGTATGTATATATGTCTGTCCAAGTGCATATGTTTGTGTCGCTTTGGATCTGTGTGCATATGTACAGTAATTTCACGAATACAAGCCGCAGCAATTTGACAAAAATTTTGGTGGAAACCCGGAAGTGCGGCTAATAGTTGGGGGTGGCTAATATGTGAATAATTTTCTGACATTTACAACCCCAGACGTGCCAACCAGGGCGCCGAGCCAAGCACCGGCCAGTAAAAGCCGGCATTCCGCGATTGTTACAGTGTTACTCTGTTGCTCTGGCTCCCTGCAGGCAGCACGGGGGGCGGGGAGAGAGGCAGGAGAACTCTCTTTCCTCCTCTGCCACAGCCCAGGGGAGAGACGAGGGGACCCAGTGCCGCCATTACTGCGGCCCGGGGAGGGGGGGTGAACCCGCGCCGCCATTGCCGCGGCCCGGGGAGGAGGGGGGGAGCCCACGCCGCCATTGCCGCGGCTCGGGGAGGAGGGGGGGAGACCGCGCTGCCATTGCCGCGGCTCGGGGAGCCGACGGGAGCCCTGTGCCGCCATTGCCGCAGCTCAGGGAGGAGGGGGGGGGCTCTGCCCCCGCCCTCCGCCGCCCCCCACTGCGGGAGCAGGGCACTCTCTCCGTGCCCGGCCGGCGCCGCGGCGGGAGCGGGGCCGGGGCGAGCGAACCCAGAGGCGGCGGCCAGCCCCGAGTGGCAGCGCCAGACTGGGCCACCTGACCCCGTCAGCAGCCCCTAGCGGGCCGAGCCTGTACAGCCTTAGTTGAGCCAGTAAACCCCCCGCCATGCCACGGTTCTGTTAGTATTTGGCAACTTTGTTGCACGCGGGTCCTCGCTGCGAACCACAGAGCGGCTTATATTCAGGTGCGGCTTATTTATGGGCAAAGAACGAAATATTTGCCAATACCCAGAGATGCGACTTATACTCAGTGCGGCTTGTATTCGTGAATCTACTGTATATATTCTTTTTAAAAAATCAAGCAAAACCCTTTTTTTCCCAATAATGCAATGGCACTGATTTTAAATAAATATAACTTGTAAACGTAGAAATCATTTTTAAAACATGGCCATTAATTTCACTGCTTATATGGCGGTTTTTCAGAGAGAGGAAGTAGAAGAGCTGAAACCACACTTTATTTAATAACATTTATTTTGATTTTCTTCAACTTCTCCTTTTAGGCAAAATGCAGACACAACACAGTGCAGAAGAGGGAGAAAAGCACTTCTTGATTAAGCAGATGTTTTTTTTTTCTCACTTTACTTTTGTGGTAGTGATGTAGTGTCCTGAAGAAAGGCATGCCTTGGAATGAGTGTGCCATCAAGTGAAAATCATTTCAGTATATAACTGACGAAGAGATTTTTTTTTCCCTACACCTTTATTCTGTGCAGTTCAATTCCTGTGTTTCCATTCTACAGAGGTTTGTGAGACAGATTTACGGCTCACAGCTCATTGTCAGTTCTCTCCTCCTTTTTATTGAGGTTTGTGCGAACATCACATGAGTCAGTATGGAGTTAATTTCCAATGAATACTGCTAGGAGTTTCTCTGCAGTGTTTCATGCAAAGTTTTGGTGTTTCGTGCCTGTCACTGCCCCTCTTTCACGCCTCTGTGGGTATGGAAATGTTTGGAGACAGAGTGGGGAGCAGGTTGTGGGCTTGGTGCTGCAGCCCCTGACTGCCTGGTGCATCGCCTACCGACAGTGCCTTCCTCATGCTCCTGTGCCATGCATGTCGCGCAATGCTCAGGGGAGTGTAGCAGAGACAGCGTGTTCCAAATCTGCCCTTCTAGAAATTTCTCTCCAAAGCCAAGCCCTCCTCCATCCCAGGGTAGGGGAACGCCAGCTCCATCAGGGCCACTCTAAAAGTGTCAGCTGGAACACTGATAAAATGCGGATGACGACAGCAGTCGGTCATGTAATTGTGTTTGGTTGCAGTTGACTCTTAGGAATCTTAGATTCAATGCCTGAAACCTGCATGCTGCATTGAAAATGGCAGCCAGTCTTTTTTGCGGCTCTCTTGCTAAGAGCATAGCTCTCTGATAGCTGTGCATTTTTTTTATCATCTGTGCAGCTCTCAGCAAAGTAATACCCAAAACACTGGGAAAGAAGCACCCATGAAGCAATGAGGAAAGGGAGTGGTTCAGCATTTTTACACGATAAGATGTAAAAGTTAATAGCTCAGCAGTTTCAGGGATTGTTTTGCTTTCTACCTAGATTTGTTAGTATTACTTCGTTACAAAGACTCACTGAGTAGTGAAGCCAGTTCATGTATTTACTGCAATGCTTAGGCTTTCAAAGCCTGATTTATTGGAAAATATGGAAATACCAATGATGCAGTGTTTACTAGTCTGTATGAAATGGATGTTGTAACCTCTGAACCTGAATGAAAAAATATGTCATACTTCCTAAGATTATTGTGCTCAGCAGAATTTCTCTTTGTATGCTCAGAAACAAAAGAATTTGAACATCAGAAGAAGACTGAATGAAACAAAAAAAACCCTCTGAAAGTCATCACAGTTGGCACAAAGTGCTATCATTTTCTTTCTCCAAATGAAAATTGTCGAAGCATGTTGTTTCCTTCTATAAAAATATTACAGTTTGCTGTGGTGTTTCATACCTTATCAATCTATTTAAGCCTGGAAATTGAGACTATAACTGAAGTCTATATTTTGAACAGATTTTATTATTTTTTAACATATGGCCATCATTATGGCTATTGGCTGTCCTTTGCTCTCATTAACCTTACTGAAAACTTTTATTTTTTTATTATTTTCCTTAACTCCTTTTTTTTTTTTTACTTTATTTTGCCTTTTGACAAAATAAATTGTATTTTTTTACTGTAATCTTCTGAGCTGTTCAACTTAATAATCTTTTTTGAATTAGCTAGAATGGAAGTAAAGCAAAAGTAGAATATAGACTAGTTTTATATGAAAATATTTTATTGTATAGAAAGTAGTGTGCGAAAAGAATAAACAACTCCCCCTTTTGTTGTTCTTTATTTTTTATTATTCTTTTACATGCCCCTGCATTATTATTTACAAAGAATATTTCTTGGGATTGTTCTTGTAATTGTGTTTGGCTGTATGCTGACAGAAAGCCATTTTGCCAGTGATTCAGCAAGAATCTCAAACTGAATCTCCCAGCCACCTTTTTCTTTGGGATTGGTTGGATTGGTAGCTACAAAAATTGCTATTTGTTATCACTGTTATTTTTTCTTAACTGTTCAGGCTAGCATCTCGGCTGCTTGCCAGTTTCAGTTTCATTCCACTGAGGAATTATTTACTTCATTCCTACTTGAACCTGCCACTCCTGCAGCTCATGTTTGTAACAAAGATGGACAGATCAAAGGAGTCAGAACCCCAGGAAGGGGAAAGCAGGGGAGTCCTCACTGGCACAAATGGCAATTAATTTTAATTGTTAGAATTATTATTTCTTTAACCTGTAAGAGAGCTTCAATAATGGAAATTGTGTGAATTAAGTACAGTAATTTCATGAATACAAGCCACACTGAGTATAAGCTGCATCTCTGGGTGTTGGCAAATATTTAGTTCTTTGTCCATAAATAAGCCGCACCTGAATATAAGCCGCTCTGTCGTTCGCAGCGTGCAACAAAGTTGCCAATTAGTAACAGAACCGCTGCAGGGCGGGGTTTACTGGTTCGGCTCGGGCTGTGCAGGCTCGGCCTGCTAGGGGCTGCCGACGGGGCCAGGTGGCCCAGCTTGGCACTGCCACTCGGCGGGGCCACTTGGGGCCAGCCGCCACCTCTGGGCTCGCTCACCCTGGCCCGGCGCTGCCCTGTGGTGGCAGGCAGGGACGGAGCCCCCCCCGTTCCCGCGGAGGCAGGTGGGGACGGAACCCCCCGCCTCCTCCCTGGGTCGCGGCAATGGCGGCATGGGGCCCCCGCCACCTCCCCAGGCCACGGCGATGGCGGCATGGGGCCCCCGCCTTCCCCCCGAGCAGCAGCGATGGTGGCAAGGGGCCCCCGCCGCCTCCCCGAGCCGTGGCAATAGCGGCACAGGGCCCCCCCATCTCTCCCCTGGGCTGCGGCAGAGGAGGGAAGGAGAGAGCTCTCCCTCCTCTCTCCCTGCCCACCATGCTGCCTGCAGGGAACCAGGCTCCACCCGTGGTGCAACAGAGTAATGATTTGTAACAATCACGAAATACCAGCTTTTACTGGCAGCTGCTTGGCTCGGCACCCTGGCTGGCACTTCTGAGGTTGTAAATGTCAGAAAATTATTCACATATTAGCCGCTCCTGAGTATAAGCCGCATTTCCAGTTTGGGAGCAAAATCTTAGTCAAAATGATGTGGCTTGTATTCGTGAAATTACTGTAAGTATTTTCAGTGATAAATCATGACTGTTTAGAACAATAGTCTTTTGTATGGAGACTTGGAGCACTGTCCCAGTCCTGAAAACAGCAGGAACAAGGCTGCCGGCATCCCTGTAGGAGAACAGGAGGACTCAGACCAGTAGCTGCCATGCTGAACACAACCAGTTGCTGTCACAGGGCCCAGTCCACAGAAACTACCAAAGAGGCAGGCCTACCTGTAATGCACAAACCAACTTGAATATTTGCTGTGAAGGAGCAAGAGTTTTAGCTAAAAATGTTTTAATAACTGTTTTAGATTAACACCAAACAAAGAAAAGTACTTGTTTTTGCAGTAATTTGTCCCAGATGCTATTGTGTATAGGTCTGAAGTTTACATTTCAGTGGAATGAATATTTTGGTCACAGCCAAAATCAGAAACAGACAGACAGTAAGGAGGAAGAGCTGCACCCTTTGGAAGAAGAAGATGAGGATCCTTGCCTTTAATTAGCAGGCCTGATCTTTCCAGTAAGTCATGTGATCAACTTCCTTTTTAAATTGCGTCTTTGTTGTTAGGGTAGTAGTGAAAGTAGTCAATTCCTTGCCCTTCTCCAGTTGTTGTGCATCCCAAGGTGGGCTGCCGTTGTGCAGCTTCTCTTTACTGCCACGCTGTGGAAAAAGAAGCCTGGCTGGAATGGTGTACTGTCTTTTCCACAGCATGGCAGTAAAGCAAAACATTGGAGCTTTATTTCACTTAAAAGCAGGGTTGGGTCTTCTTTTTCTTTCCCCCCTTTTCTTCCCATTCATACTAAACAACCAGTAGATGCATCCCTACAGTTTTTGTTTGGTGTAGGGATTGATGTACTGCTCTCTCCCATACAGTGTCCATGTGTTGACTGAAAAAAATCACTCGGGAAAGAAATGGATTTTAAATAATGTGCTTCTGATTTAAGCATGTAGATGTGAATTTAAGCATCAGCACCATATTGGGAGTTCGTATGGGAGAGAGTGGTGTTGAGAGCCACATTTCAGAGCCTGGGACTGAAAGGCATCACATGGCAGGAGGAGCATGCTGAGGGAGGAGAGCCTGATGCTGTGCAGCACTCAGGCCGGCATGAAAATATTCCTTAAGAGGAAAAGTCTGTTCTGGAGGGAGCAAATGTGCTTTGACAGAGTCTGCCTGGAGCCAGAAATTTTTGATTCTTCAGCCTTGGACTCTTGCCAGATTAGCTTTTGGTGACCAGCTGGACATATTTACTGAATGACATTTTGGTAATAAAAAACAGAGTGTTAGCAGTTTAATTTTAAGTGTCTGATCCACTAACCCTCTACTGTAGATGTAACATATAAAAAAATATGCCATGTTTGCCATCTACATGCCAATATTTTGTGAAGAAGGATAGTGCTAATGTCTGCTTTATCTGTTCTCTCCTGCACTGTTTTTGGACTTACAGTAATTTCACGAATACAAGCCGCACTGACTATTAACTGCATTTCCGGGTGTCGGCAACATTTCATTCTTTGTCCATACATAAGCCGCACCTGATTATAAGCCACTCTGTCATTCGCAGTGAGGACCTGTGTGCAACAAAGCTGCCAAATAGTAACAGAATCACGGGATCATGGGGTTTATTGGCTCGGCTCGGGCCGTGTGGACTCGGCCCGCTCAGGACTGCCGATGGGGCCAGGTGGCCCAGCTCGGCGCTACCACTTGACGGGGCTGCTCAGGGCCAGCCGCTGCTACCGCTCGGCTCACTCGCCCTAGCCCGGTGCTTCCCCATGGTGGCAGGTGGGGACAGAGCCCGCCGGCACCCGCGGCAGCAGCAGCAGAAGGGGATGGAGCCTATCTGCTCCTGCGGCGGCAGGCGGGGGCGGGAGCCCCCCGCCTCCCTCCCAAGCCATGGGTATGGCAGCACAGAGCCCCCGCCTCTACCCCGGGCCGTGGGGCCAGCAGGAGGGAGCCCCCGCCTCTCCCCCCCGCCCACCGCTGCTGACACGGAGCCCGCCTCCACCCGCCACGCAACAGAGTAAACAATTTGTAACAATCGCGCAATCCCAGGTTTTACTGGTAGATGCTCAGCTTGGCACCTCAACTGCACTTCCGGGATTGGAAATTTCAGAAAATTTTTCACATATTAGCCGCTCCTGAGTGTAAGCCGCATTTCCGGGGTGGGAGCAAAATTTTAGTCAAAATGGTGTGGCTTATAATTGTGAAATTACTGTATTTATTTGTGGTTTTTTGTCTTATTGCTGTCTGCTTCCAGTTCCTACATTGCTCTCTTGCCTTCAAAGCAGTGAAAGAATGAAAGCAATGGGGAAACTCATAGCCCTCCTTTTCCCTCTGCTTTGTTCGTTTTAGGAGGAAAAGCAGTTCAAGAAATATTAGGAGGTCATGCCTGCTCTAAGATGCTGCCAATTAAAGGTCATTCAAAGGCACATGAAAAATACTTGGTTTTCGCACCTATTTCAACTTAAGTGACACTAAGTAATATTTCTTTCTTTCTGATTGAGCTCATGCATACAAGGAATAATTGGTCCTTTAATGTAACAATAAATGGACATAACTGCCCAGAAATATTTATATTTGCTTTGTCATAAGACAAAATCTTTTCAAGTTTCAGCCTCTACAGCCTCTGCTCCTGTGTACAGCTGGGAGAATAAATACATGTGACAACAGTGCTATGACAACTATGGCGTTTTTATTGTTTTGTTTTGGCTGTTGTGAGGGTTTGTTGGGTTTTCTTCCTTTCTTTTATGTGTTTGGTTTTGGGTTTTTTTCTCCCTGAGGATGACAGAGGTAGCTCAGTATCTTAGCTTTCATCCTGGTTGTTTAGACTCAGTCAATTCTTAAATTCGTGGCAGAGAGCATTGTTGAATATTGCACCATGTAATACTAGCATTATATGAATAGTATATAGTACTAAAATAGAATGAGAGTGCATGATGTTTTCCAGTATAAGCATGCAGAAAAGTGCTTCTGTTTCTTCTCAGAGGTTATTAGGAGTCACCTTAGAGTGGTCATACAAAAACCAGATTTAGATGTTTTAGAATTACTCCTGCATCATAAAATAACAACAGGAATGGTAGTTACTGCTAGAAAAACCTGTAATTTTTTGGGAAAACCAGTCTTTTTTGTTATGTGTGTTCTTAGCAAGGAAAAATACCTCTCCTGCCTAAAGTCACTAAGGGTGTTACAGTGGGATTGAGAGTGAGTAACTTTCTTAAGAAATCTTAAGTTAGGTGAATGAAGATGCAGTCTTCAGCTATGTTTAGCAAAAACTAAACATTCCAAAAAAATCTTTCTTACCTTTCTTTGTCTTAATTGTTGTCTTCAAGGTTTTTTTAACTTAAATATTCTCTTTTTAAGGACTGAACTGAAAGACATTATGAATTGTTTCCAAAGAGGTGAAAATATATTTAATCAGAACCGTAACAGACGGACTAGTGCAGTCTCTGATTGGGGTCCCAAGTACCTTGATGTTTGGTATATTACATTTAGAACTTTTTTCCACTGCAGGACAATTTTTTTTTTTATGACTGTGAACATACTTGCAGCAAACTGAAAATCTACCTTTATATGACTGTTAGACTGCAGAAAGGCATATTGTTACAGTATTGTTTTTGCTAGCATCACCTGTTGAGGAGCTTACTGCAATAATACTCTGTCAAACTAGGACCAAAGTGAGCTTTGAAAGCAAAGCAACACAAGTGAGGAGGGTCAGATCTGGTTAAGCTGCATCAGGAAGAGCTCTTATCATTTCTGATCATGGAGGGTGTGAAAGTTTAGGGCACTTCAGTTTAGGGCACTCTTGGGTTCTCCTTTTAAAAAAGTTTGGGTTATTAGTACCATGCATGCTTTACTTACTGTATGTTAAATTTAAATCTCAAACTATGGAGGTTATTGTTTGGTTTGGTTTATGTTTTTCTGGATAGAAAACAGTTTTGTACATAGTGGTGTGCCTTGTTAAGAGTTGTTGTTTGCCTTTAGAGGGGACAATGGAATACAAGGGAAGTTTGATCCAGCAACAGAATTACCATCCACAAGGTTGATTGTAGTGGAGCATTTAACTTCTAGTTCCTGTTTGTAATTCACTTAATAATTAAAACTGATACTCTGAAATTGCAGTTTTACAGTATGGTATGATACCTACATAAGGGAAAAAGTTACAGTAATTTCACGAATACAAACCGCAGCAATTTGACAAAAATTTTGGTGGAAACCTGGAAGTGCGGCTAATACTCGGGGGCGGCTAATATGTGAATAATTTTCTGACATTTACAACCCCAGACGTGCCAACCAGGGCGTCGAGCCAAGCACCTGCCAGTAAAAGCCGGCATTCTGCGATTGTTACAGTTTTACCGTGTTGCCCTGGCTCCCTGCAGGCAGCACGGGGGGCGGGGAGAGAGGCGGGAGAGCTCTCTTCTTCCCTCCTCTGCCACAGCCCAGGGGAGAGACGAGGGGACCCTGCGCCGCCATTGCTGCGACCCGGGGAGCCGACGGGGGCCCCGCGCCGCCATTGCCGCGGCTCAGGGAGGAGGGGGGGGCTCTGCCCCCGCCCTCCGTTGCCGTGGTGGGAGCAGGGGGTGCTCCGTGCCCGGCTGGCATCACGCCGCGAGCGGGTCGCTCTCTCCGTGCCCGGCCGGCGCCGCACCGCGCCACGAGCGGGCCGCTCTCTCCGTTCCCGACCGGCTCCGCGCTGCAAGTGGGGTGCTCTCTCCGTGCCCGACCGGCTCCGTGCCGCGAGTGGGGCGCTCTCTCCATGCCCGGCCGGCGCTGCGGCGCGAGCAGGGCCGGGGCGAGCGAACCCAGAGGTGGCGACCAGCCCCGAGTGGCAGCGCCGGGCTGGGCCACCTGGCCCCGTCAGCAGCCCCTAGCGGACCGAGCCTGTACAGCCTTAGTCGAGCCAGTAAACCCTCTGCCATGCTGCGGTTCTGTTAGTATTTGGCAACTTTGTTGCACACAGGTCCTCGCTGCGAACCACAGAGCGGCTTATATTCAGGTGCGGCTTATTTATGGACAAAGAACGAAACATTTGCCACTACCCATAGATGCGGCTTATACTCAGTGCGGCTTGTATTCATGAATTTACTGTAATTTTTTTCTTGAATGAGTTACTCTATGAGTTGTGTTTATTTCTATGACTGAGTTGGCTCTCTTGTATGGATTCCATTATATTCTTATGTGTGCTGTGTGTAGAGGAGAGATTGGTGTTCACTTGCTTTTGCTTGTGCATACACACATACACATGCTTACTTTCATAATTTATGGGGTTAAGGGAGAGAAGGAGAAAAATGGAAAAACCACATCCTGACAGCTGCCTCCAGTTAGTCCAGTTTTGCCCCCCAGACTTTTAAATCTTATTTGTCCCACATGAATTTTCTCCCAGTGGGGCTGTTTTCAGTTTCCTTTTTACTTTGATTTGATCCAAAGTTAACAGTTAACAAAGAATAAACCAATTCAGACAACTGTCAATGGACCATCAGCTTTCAGGTGTCTCAAACAGGAAGAGGAGGGCATATTATTTTGAAGGTAAGAAGGTAAAATGGTGGTGTGAACCAGAAAATTATATCCAGGTCTAATCTGTTTAAGACAATGATCACAGTATGACCAGGAGATAAATTCTGGGATGTCCATTAGTGTTTTTTAACATGTGTACAAACCTCTTAATGCAAAATGCTTTTTAGATTAGAAATACCTTGGGCACGTGACTTAAGATGAAAAATTACAACACTTTACTATAAATTCATGAGATCACAACACACTTTCCAAAAAGACCTGTTGGAGGATGCAACTGTTGCAACTGCCAAATGTGGTAATGCTGCATTTACTGATTTTTAAGGTGTGGTTCCCTTCAAAGTCTGAATGTATCTTCTATTATGTAAAGGAGTGTCTAGGAGCAGAGTAGATAATCCACCTTTCTCTTAAAGATGTATAGAGCATGTAAGAGCACCTTTCTTCTACCTGTCCACTTAGGTTATTCTCTTCTAAGTACAAATTACTTATCTTGACTTGAGGACTCAACAAAGTAATTTATCATGTCACTTGAAAACTTCTCTAGTCTGTGTTTAGGAAAGATCTAAAGGATTCCTATGGCATTTCCTTCAAAAAAAACCCAAACCAAACCAGGAAATTTTGCCAAAATAATACACTTTGTATTGAGGTGTCCAAAATTAGTAGCAATGCAGCTATTTGCCTCCAGACCAGTATTGGCTCTGCCTTCCTGTATTAATTAGAGTAAAAACTGTCTCACCAGCTCTCTATGGCTGTGCAAAAACCTATCACTGTATTCTCTATTACTGATGCTCTGCTTCCGTTGAAGTTTGGAGCTCTGTCTACACCCCTCGTGTTATTACCTTGCTTTGGTAACATGTTGGGGTATTTTTCCCCTCCTTCGTCTGTTGCACAGTTTCTATAAGAATGATTTTCAGAGAGATGGTTCTTGTTACTATGATATATGGTATATTTTTGTAATGGAGCTCTTGAGATCTTGTGCAGTGTTGTGCAGGTTGTCCCATTTCTCTGAGAAAGTGATATATTGGAAGAAAGTGAGCTATGTGTCATAATTTTTACTTTCTTCAGTTTCTGTTATGTGGAAATAACTAATAGTGAAGTAATTCTGCATTGATAAAGAGTAATGTAATTGACACTGAACACCCTATTCTTTCTCAAGCAAATAGTCCTGTTGTTTTCGTCTGAACTTCAGGGAGAAGAGGGATCCAAGGGAGAGGCTTAGGCTCCTAAAGGGTAAAATAAACTCTAGTCCTCACAGAATTGCTGTAGAAAAGGAACATAGTGATGGTTATCTGGGGCTTGGAAATGTTTGCCAGGAAAAGTTAGTTCTGCTGAAAATGAGGAGAGCGATGTATGGCGGATATGGACCCAGAGATCTGCCAGCTCACGTGAGAGGGAAAACGCAAGTTTGAGGAAGTCAGGACACCTCTGGGAAAACTTTTGCACAGAGGCTTGAATACAAGCAACCTGAGGCAAGCTTTAATAAACACTGAGTTTCAGAGAAAGCAAGCAGTAGAGCCTGTAGGTGGCATAAGGTGCCTCATGTGTGGGTTTTTTATATGAAATTGCACTGCTACCCAGTGAAATGACAGACAAACATAAGGATTTGTGTGTGTGATGACTGCTGCAGGGATTCTAGTGGGAGGCTGATCTTAGGGGCAAATACAGGTGTCTTCTAGGGTGGGGGCAGCCAAGGTGTTGAACTGTAGCTCAGTATAGACAGCAGGTGTGTTATCTATATGTTGTACACTGTTAACAGTACAAATTTTTAATTTTATTCTACTTTTAAAGAGGAATTTGTTTGTTTGGTTTTTTATTTGGCATGACTGATGAAGCTGACGCATTTCATAGCAGTTGTTGTGAGTGTTTCTGTTAGCATGACATCTGGCTAAATGAAAATACTCCATATTTCTCTCTGCCCTCACAGTCTTTTGCCACTGTTTCAGTATTTGATGGTCAAAGAAGTGGGATTTTTGTAAAGTGCAGCAACAAACCTGGCATATTGTGTGATTCTTGGGACTGTTCAGCACAGGGCCAGCAGTTTTCCTCAGGATCCTTGTGGGTCCATTCCAGCTCAGAATATTTTGTGATTCTCTGATTTCTGTTGGACATTTATGTCTGAGTGAAAAAGTTATGTTTTGAGCTATATGTTATTTTCCCTACTTATGGTAATGAGGTAAAGGAAGTGTAAGTAAGAGGAAGGGGGGCAGAATCAGTCAAGGGCAGGGAAGGAGGAGTCCTTTGCTGGAGCTGGGGGCTGTAGCAATAGGAAGGAACACAAAATCAAGTATGTCGTGCTGGAGCAAGAAAACAGCACATGCACCACATGCACACATAATGTGTCTACACAAATATGTATATTTATGCCACTGTGAAGAGGTGGTTTATTTTTATGCTACTATCATAGGGGTAGGTGTTGAAATAACTATCAACAATGCACAGTTTATGGGATTTGTATCGCTGGCACCACTATTTGCTGACTGGGGATAGTAACGCATGCCTCTCTCCTTCAAAACATTCCTTTCATCTCCAGCTAATGCTGCTTAATAAAATCACCCAGCTGTGTAAGAGAAATCTAACAACAATTTTAAAGCCAAGTTCCTCTATTATCCCTTATTCAGATACATTTTGCCATCAGTGATAGGCAAGCTGATCATGTGGGGCAAGTCCTGGCAGTGCTTTTCTGTTGACTTTCAGCAAGAAATACACCATCCTGCCAAGAGAAGTATGTCTGTATTTCAGTAAAACTCATACAGACTAGAGGTTCCAAACACAAATTACCCAAATATCCATAGCTTCTGGATGAAAGTCTTTTTAATATTCTGGCTTCTTCTAAAGCTGTAGTGCTTAGAATCTTGTTGCTTGGTATTATAAATTGAATGCCTAAGAATATACAGTGGTATTTAGTTGAGAGTGGATTTCGCATGAGCATGCAGCCTTGGCCTTCTGTCTCAAGAAATCTGAAAAGAAAGCCTGAATAGTCCAAGATGAATACTGTGTGAGTATTGAGTGATGATTTACATTCCCATGAGGGGCAAAGAGCACTGAGGATCTAATTTTATGTGCATGTCACTTCAGGTACAAGACCTGCAGCTACAATATAATCACATTGCAGTCTTCTGCACAAGGTTGAATTTTCCTTCTCCCTCACCCTACATGTACATACTCTTACCTTTCTCTGCTTTTTTCCCCTGTGTTCTCACTTAGTCCATACCAACTATCTGAAGGTAAGGCTTACTTACATCTGCTGCCAGTCATCCATTTCTTCTGATCTAGGCTTTTAAATGATAGTATGTTTGCTAGAAGAAAGAGAAGAAGAACATCTGTTGATTGCTTGCTGGACGTAATCCCTATTTTTTTAGGATTATCTGTTTGTTCCACTGATACCTAGATAATATGACCACTATCTGAAATTCTGTTTTAAGAAGCTGTCTTAGTGTCTTGCGTGGTGGGTGATTCCCCATATCATCCAGCGGGTAGTTGTCTTTGTTTCTGGCCATCCTCTGCAATCCTGTGCACTATACTTTGCTTCTAGGTTGATTGAAATGGATGTGCGGCATGACAGATGATTTTTGGCATGAGCATCAGGCAATTCCTGCAAATCAGAGATTTGAGAGTTGCAGTCAAGCAATTCTTCTCGAGGTGATGTTAATAGCTTATTTCCCTCGGCAACCTGCATCACCCCTTCACTCAAAATTATTGCCTGTTCAGTGTTGTGTATTCACTTATCCCTATGCTAGAAGTTACCAGCTTTATACCTAAGTGCTAAACGGTAATATGTGCCTCTTCTCCCTTCACAAGTTAGTGCATTATGCTAAGCTGCTGTGGAGAGAAACTACACTGAAGATTCTGTGTGAAGATGTCTAAGAGGTTGCTCGGTAATGGAGGGGCAGGCTGGCAGCTGGTATTCAGCTGTCCCAGCATGGTTTACCAGAGACATCTGTCAGTGCCCTTAGTCCTTTGTTATCAAGGTGGTAATTTTTTGCCTGCCTGCAGTGGTGAATTACAGTGCTCAACCCCTGTCTGTGTTCTTGTTTGGATCGATTTCAGAGATTTTAGTTTCATGTTATTTGATAATGGCCAGGGAGCTCTGGAGTAAAGAGGGTTAAATGCTTGTTAATTACTGTTAATACCTTTTTTTGCAGTTGAAAATTATGTACACTTATTCCTCTCTATGTTACATCTCAGTTGATTCCCTGCCATACTGCCTGCCATGCTCTTGAGAGAGGCAGGCAGCAATGTACTCATCACTACTGTCTGCGACTTAAAACTGGTAAGAAGTGTGTGCTTGTGAAGTGCAGACTGAGCTGATTTGTATACTTGGTGCGCCAGTCCATTCAAATATTGAGGTACTGGAAGAATAATCTTAGCTGGTTACCATTTAATTAACTTTTGATGTAACTGAGAAAGTGTGCACAACTGTGTAATTTACATGCTGACGTTTCAGAAAGTAGCAATTTATTATGGGAGCTGAAAATGAGACCACATTTAATTTCAGGTTTTGATAATATATTTTTTGAGTTCATTGCCAATGGTAGAGGAGCTGAGTCTCCTCAGTAAGTTTGTGCAGCATAAATTGTAAACACATTCCCAAAGAGAGCCCTGGGACATGGATATTTGACACTAAGCAGTACGTTTTCTTTATCTAACAGGCCTCAGTGGACAGAGTATATTTGGTTCCCACTGGCAGACATGTCAAAAGTACAGTAAATTCACGAATACAAGCTGCACTGAGTATAAGCCGCATCTCTGGGTGTTGGCAAATATTTCGGTTTTTGTCCATAAATAAGCCGCACCCGAATATAAACCGCTCTGTCGTTCGCAGCGAGGACCCGCGTGCAATTAGTAACAGAACCGCGGGAGGGCGGGGTTTACTGGCTGAGCTAAGGCTGTGCAGGCTCGGCCCGCTAGGGGCTGCTGATGGGGTCAGGTGGCCCAGCCCGGTGCTACCGCTCGGGGTCGGTCGCCACTGTCACTGGGCTCGGTCACCCCGGGTTGGCGCTGCCCCACGGTGGCAGGCAGGGACGGAGCTTCCCCCGCTCCTACAGCAGCGGTGGCGGGTGGGGACGGAGCTTTCCCACGCCCGTGGCGCTGGCGGCGGGTAGGGACGGAGCTTTCCCGCGCCCGTGGCGCCGCCGGCGGGCGCGGATAAAGTACCCCGCCTCCTCCCCGAACTGCGGCAATGGCTGTGCGGGGCTCCCGTCGGCTCCCCGAGACACGGCAATGGCGGCGCGTGCTTCCACCCGCCTCCCCGGGTGACAGCAACGGCTGCGCGGGGCTCCCGTCAGCTCCCCGACCCACGGCAATGGCGGCACGCACTTCCCCCCCCCTCCCCGGGCCGCGGCAATGGCTGCGTGGGGCTCCCGTCGGCTCCCGGAGCCGCAGCAATGGCGGCAACCCCCCCCGTCGGCTCCCTGGGCCGCGGCAATGGCGGCGCAGGGCCCCCGTCAGCTCCCCGGGCCGCGGCAATGGTGGCGCGCCCCACCCCCGTCCTCCCCGGGCCACAGCAATGGCGGCACGCCCCCCCCCCCCTCCTCCCCTGGGCTGCGGCAGAGGAGGGAAGAAGAGAGCTCTCCCGCCTCTCTCCCCGCCCCCCGTACTGCCTGCAGGGAGCCAGGGCAACACAGTAACACTGTAACAATCGCGGAATGCCGGCTTTTACTGGCAGGTGCTTGACTCGGCGCCCTGGTTGGCACGTCTGGGGTTGTAAATGTCAGAAAATTATTCACAGATTAGCCGCCCCCGACTATTAACCACACTTCCAGGTTTCCACCAAAATTTTTGTCAAATTGCTGCGGCTTGTATTAGTGAAATTACTGTATTTGTTGCTGATCTTTTGCCAAGTTGCTGCATTCATCCCTATCTCCATTACCTTTTGTTGTCTTGAATGACCTCTTGAATTTTGATAATTTTAGGAAATATCTCTTTGGGGTGCACAGAGTAAGTAGAAAGTGCTTCAACTTCTCTACATCATCTTAATTGCAGTTATGCTTAGGATTTGGACTTTACTGCACGTCTTCTTCCATCTTCAGTTTGTGATTGTTATTCTTGAATTTGATGAGAATCTGCTGTGGGTTTATCCATTTTACTGAATGGAGCAAGTCTGCCTGGAGAGGAATACAGTGTTTGTGTATGTAGGCAACTGATGGTTTTGTTTATATTTTTGAATTCAGGATGCTGCTCTAGCAACTACTGTTGTTTGGGGTTTTATTCTTACATAGAAATATCAGCTCCATAGCTTAGAAGGCTGAAAAACTGTTGAACTAATAAAGGAGTAGGGAATCATTTGGGTTTTTTAATTTTAGGTACCGCTTTTAGGTCTAACTTGAAATATAGAATACAAAAAGGCATAGAGTAATTCTCTCTTGCGTGACTGGTGTCTTTCCTTTTTTTGTGTATGATGAATGGATGGGAAGCAAACCAGTAGCACTCTTTTTTTATAATTTAACTCACAGGTCTAGAAAATTGGTAATTAGCAGCTGGGAAAAACGAGTATAATTTTTGGCCTATTTACTGGAGAAGGTGTGGTGGAATTGACCCCCAACAAGAGTGGCATTTGGAATTAAATCCTACTGTTAAGGGGATTAGTAGCAGTTGTTGAAGTGATGAATAAACAAGGACTTAAAGGCTGGCCATTTTAGAATTTTTAAATTATAAGGAAGAAGCAACATCAAAGGATTTACTACCTTGCTCAACAAATGCAAGAACTGCCCCTCCTTCCTTGCACTGGAGTTCACTGGAGTTCTTGTAAAGCATGAAGATGTTATCTAAACCCTAGGAGGAGAAGTGTGTTTTTGCTGCACTGAAGTGTGCTTGCATAAAACTCACCATGGAGCAGATAATCTCGAGTGCCATCACATGGCACATGTGCAGGACAACCAGGGGATCAGGCCTAGCCAGCACAGGTTTATGAAAGGCGAGTGCTGCCTGGCCAACTTGGTTTTCTTCTATGAGAGTGTGACCAGCTTGGTGTGGATGAGGGAAAGGCTGTGGTGTTGTATGTCTGCACTTCAGTAAAGCTCTTGACACCATTTCTCACAGCTTTCCCCTAGAGAAAGAGGCTGCTCATGGGTGGGACAGGTTCAGTGTTCACTGGTAAAAAATCTGCCTGACTATCTCGGCCCAGAGGTTGGTAGTGAATGGAGTAACATCCAGCTGGTGGCTGGGGTTCCCAGTGTTGAGGTTAACCCTGTATTATATTTCTATCTTGATCTGGATGAGGGGATTTAGTGCACCCTCAGTCAGTTTGCAAATGACCACAGATTGGGTGGGAGTGTTGATCTGCTGGAGGGCAGGAATGCTCTGCAGTGGGATGTGGACAGCTTGGTCCCATGGTCCAAGGCCAAAGGTCTGAGTTTCAATAAGGCCAAGGCCCTTGGGTCACAAACCCTGCAGTTCTACAGGCTGGGGTAGAGTGACTGTCTGGTGGAAAAGACCTGAGGGTGCTGGTTGACAGCAGCTGATCATGAGCCAGCTGTGCCCAGGTAGCCAAGAAGGCCAAGGGCACCCGGTCTGTGTCAGCAATAGTGGGGCAGCAAGAGCAGGGCAGTGACCATCCCCCTGGGCACTGATGAGGCCACACCTTGAGTGCTGTACCCAGTTCTGGGCCACTAAATTCAGAAAGGCATTGAGGGGCTGGAGTGT
Source organism: Catharus ustulatus (assembly GCF_009819885.2). Lineage (NCBI taxonomy): Eukaryota > Metazoa > Chordata > Aves > Passeriformes > Turdidae > Catharus > Catharus ustulatus. The sequence continues at coordinate 7,958,733 of NW_024879446.1, forward strand.
ATCCAGAGAAGGGAAAACAACTGGGAAAGGGTCTGGAGCGCATTTGTGAAAAAGAGTGGCTGAGGGAGCTGGGGGTGTTTAGCCTGGCGAAGGAGGTGCAGGGGGGACCTTATCGGTCTTTACAACTCCCACGGAGGAGGTTGTCATGAGGAGGGGGTCAGACTCTTTTCCCAAGTAAGAAGATATACAATGAGAATAAATGGCCTCAAATTGCACCAAGGGAAGTTTAGATCGGATATGAGGGATAATTTCTTCACTGAAAGGCTTGGCCAGGTGTTTGAACAAGCTGCCCAGGGATGTGGTGGAATCACTGTCCCTGGAAGAGTTAAAAACTCCTGTTAATATGATACTTGGGGATATGGTTTGGTGGTAAACATGGTGGTGCTGGATTAATGCTAGATTCATTCTTAAAGGTCTTTTCCATATGTTAATGATTCTATGATCCTTGTTCTCCGCCATGAAATAAGCTAGCTGGTTAGTAGCGTGATCATCAGGCCTCATGTTAGGCTGCAGATGTTACTTACGATAGGAGAAAATAAAATATTTTCCTCTTCTCTCCCAAAAAAAGGGATTTCTGAGGCAGAGACAGACAATGAAACACTGCCTGTGCCATAAAAGCCAGAATGCTGTATGCATTAGTGCTTCACAAGAGTGATCAGTGAAATTACTAGATGTAATTGATGTTTGTGCAAAACAGAGAGCATTTGATTTTTTTTCCTCCTCGTGGTTAATGTTCAGTGTGATAATACAAATGAGTCCTACACACTGCTCCCTACTCTGCCATGTCACATGTACTTTTTATCTTTTCCCTTTGTCTTGCGGGTACTAGCAGTTGGTAAATGGCTTTTGTGGAGGATAATATATTTAGAAAGCAATTTCCATTTGAGATTTTTACTGCTACCTCTCCCTCTCTGTGACCTAGGGCATGGAAGGCTGATATAATACAGTTATCTTTCCAGGTTGAGTCACTTTAAAGCATGTGCTTATAATATAAGGTTTTTAATAATCTCTCCTGCCACAGAGCAGAAACTGGTCTCTGAATGAGGACAACCCAATGAAACTTGCTTCCATGTAAACATGGCTTGGGCAGAATCAACCAATTTCAAGGCGGATTAGTGTCAGTGCAGTGAAAACAGGATAAGTAAAGTATGAATATAGAGAGAACTTGAGTGTCACTTGTGAAAAAAAGAAAAATCTGCATGGGATTATTTCCCTCCCTCTCTCTCCACAGTTCCAAAATCTTGTCCTGTCTCTGGAGCCTTTTGTGCTTTTAGGGTAGGGCAACAAAAGTGATGGGAGAACTGGCCTCCTGGTCCGTTGAGTAGAGCACAACTCTGGCTGTTGTCTCTCCATATCTGCAAGACTGCAAAACCAAATGAATGGGTTTCTGCTCTGGGTGCTCCTCCCCGGTGCTGCTCTGTTTGCTGCCATGTTTTTGATCAACTTGGCGTTTGTGTTTTAAGTATGGTTGATTGATGACCAGGCTGAGAACATGTATGAGGGCATATTTTAAAGAAAAAAACCCTTTCATTGTAGCATATTTTGAGAGATTTGTACCTGTTACATTATCAGAGAGTTTTTAAGCTTAGGATGTCAGTGCTTCTGCAGAGACCTTTGCTTGTTCAGAATCTATATTGTAACCTTTCTGTGGGAATGCTGTGTTTGGACTGCAAGTGCATCTTTTTGGTACTTAGGAGACGTCCTAGGAGCTTTGACTCAACTTGCAGCAGTGAGTTGGATAAAAAATTGTATGTATTGCAAATTTACCCTTAAGAACCTGACTGACCAGCCTGGGACTCATGTAATCTAATTTTTGTCTTACCCTTTGCACCTATATGTGATGATAGCCCAGAACTTGATGTGTAGTTGAATGGGTTTCTGCTGAGGTTTGATGTGTGAAGCTGGTTAACAATTTTTATTCTGTATACAGTGTATACAGAGTATACAGTGTGTCTCAATATCCTCCTCCTCCAAATAATCTTTATCCATGAAAACAGTAAAAGGTACAATTTAATACAATCTACAAACAGCTTGCTTATTCTTAGTACTCTCTCAAATGTGAATGTTTTCAAATGGCCTTCTAAAATTAACTGAGAACGAAGTTTATAAAAAATGGAGGGCTTGCATATTTGAAATGAGGAATGAAAAGAAACCCACAGAAATTGCATTGTTGGGATTTATAGCTGGGGTTTTTCCTTCAGGAACAAAAGATTGACAAGAGGCATACCTTTTTGCAGGATTTCTGAAGTAATGATATGTTTGTGCCAACTTGCAGCAGATCATTGAAAAGCATAGGCTATATTACTGGATTAGCTTGCTCCTTAACTATGTACAGTAAATTCACGAATACAAGCCGCACGGAATATTAGCCGCACTTTAGTTCGCTGCGAACTTTCACAAAGTCGTCATTTAGTAACACAATCGTGGGATCGCCGGGGCTTACTGGCTTACTGCCGACCTCGGAAACATTGTTTCCAAGTGAAAAAAGACACACCCTTTATTTACAAGCCGAAAAAGACAGGAACAATAGTGTGGTCATTTTGCGAGCATTCCCAATGGATCCGCGTTGCCTTTAAACAGCCGCTCAACCACGCGGGCAGGCAACTGAGCTCCGAGCGGAGCCACATCTCCCTGCTGGCACAGGAGCGGCCGCTCTGGCCCTCGCAGCCCCGCGGGGGGAGCAGCTGTTGTAGCCCTCGCGGCCCGCGGGTGGAGCGGCCGTTTTAGCCCTCGCAGCCCCGCGGGGGGAGCGGCCGTTTTAGCCCTCGCGACCCGCGGGGCGAGCGGCCGTTTTAGCCCTCGCAGCCCCGCGGGGCGAGCGGCCGTTGTAGCCCTTGCGGCCCGCGGGGCGAGCGGCCGTTTTAGCCCTCGCGGCCCCGCGGCGAGCGGCCGCTGTAGCCCTCGCGGCCCCGCGGGGCGAGCAGCCGTTGTAGCCCTCTCCCTGCGAGCCGAGTGGCCGTTCTACCCCTCTCCCTGCGGGCTGAGCGGCTCCCCCAGCCCTCTCCCTGCAAGCCAATCGCCCACTTCATCCCTCTCCCTGCGGGGAGAGAGGCTCCCCCAGCCCTCTCCCTGCGAGCCCAGCCAGCCCCGTAGCCGCACAAGACTGAAAACACTTTAAAAAGTACAGAGAAATATCACACACTTTTATCGAACTGCCGAGGTAACTCGCCGAGGTAACTCACCCCGATAACAACCCCCGCCCCTCAGTAACGCCACCATCCACAGGCAGGCAATAAGCTGTTCTCTGATTGGTTCATCGTCGGAACAACGGGAAACCATGGATTTCAAACTGTTTCGGCTCGGGACTGGACTGGTATGATACTAGGTAAGGGCAGATACCACATTTTTGTTCATAGATTAGCCGCACCCAAATATTAGCCGCATTTCCGGGTTTCCACCAAAATGTTTGTCTAATTACTGCGGCTTGTATTCGTGAAATTACTGTAATTCAGGATAGGCATAAATGTGTTTCATATTAAGTGGGGTTGTGATTTATTACCTGATTAATGTCATCCTTCCTATCGAAGGTGGTGTGTTTCCAGATTCCATTTTGTAGTGATTGTTAGTACACAAGTTCTCCAGGGCTGTACTGCAGAAGGAGTTTCTCTTGGGAAGAAACATTTCTGGAAGAAGGCTTCTTTTTCCTGAGGAGCTGCATGTTGATTGGCAGTTTTTTAAAGCAGATTCTGCCAACAGCATTCACATAATTCACAGAGATTTCTCTAAAAGATCAGCTCTTTATAACATCGGCTTTCAGTCCCCCCAGTTTACATTTTGACTGTTTTTGCAAATGTAAATCATACCAATAAATTTCTCTCATTTCTCTCGTCTATAAAAATAGATGCAGACTAAGAAATGAGGAATTTCTGCTATAATATTTTGGATCAGCTTCTAACTTTACTAACCCTATTTTATTTTAATCTTCTGGCACACACTGTAGATCTTGGCAAGCTGAAAAGCTGTGGTTCAGCTGTTGTTTCCATTTTATTTTCTAAAGATGTGAACATGTTTACACAAATAATAAAGAACTGTGAAAAGAACATGATAAACACTTTCTGTGTCTCTTTTTCTCCACCAAATTATTGCAGGGTTATATTAAAAACAAAATAGTTACCCTGCATCTCAAGAGGTACCCAACTGCTTGCATATAGTAAGGTAAATATAACCTGGGGACTCCACTTAGTCTTTGAAACCATAAGAGGAATACTTGTAAGTTCTTTAAACTTTTGTCCTAAAAGCCAGAATTTCCTTTGTCTGTTTTCCAAAATCACTGGATGGCTGTTTATGAGCTTTGTTTTGTTTCTGTTTTTTAATACAGCAAACAGTGGATGTAATGTAATTCTCTATTGTAATATGGAAGCAAAGAAATAATGATTTTAATGAAGTTACTTTTTTCCAGAGCAGAATCTGTCAAGCAGTTAAGCTTGCTGTTGTTTTAGAATTGAGTGCATGCACCATAAACAATAAAATTTCCAATTCAATGGGAAATAGTGTCTTTGAACTGAGCTGGGGAGCAAGTTAAGTCCTGAGCATGACTGTTGGTAAAGATAGAAAAACATAGTGCTGGAAGGGTTATTTTCAAATTGCTTGATATCACTGAGGCCTTTGAAAGGAGCTCAGAAGAGACTAGTTCTGTTCTAGCTATTCTTGTGTTATGCGAAATTGGTAATAACAGCTTACTCTCTTCTGTTGCTAATTTTGGTCTGTACTTATGCACCTGGCATTACTGCAATTCCTTTGCAAGTTTTATAAACTTGCAAGGCAGGAATCATTAAGCATCTGTTTGTAAATATGGAAGAAACTATGTCGATACTTTTACAGAGAATCAATTTTTTATTCTATTTTATTTTTACTTTGGGTGTACACAAATTAGCTTGGATAATAAGAGCAGCAGTATTGGCTCTGTCTCGCACAGAATCAGATCTTTAATTCTGGTAATAACAATATTGAAGGCTTCCAAGAAAGTTCAGAAAAATGTTGCAAGTAGAAATCTATGTTCTTCCTTGGTGTGCTAGTCTGGTTTTTGGCAATTGGCAGCTTAAATTAAGAAAAAAGAAAATACTTGAGGTGGAGATTCAATTAAAATGTTGGTTAAGAATAAGATATGGAAGCATTTAACTCCCTTTGATTTTTTTACCATACACTGAGTTTCTTCTCCGTTTTCTCACTTCTTTAAACACAAGTATTTTACGATATAATTCTTTAAGGTGTAAGGAGTTAAAACGACAGGAGGAGAAACTTCTAGGGCTCTTGTGAGATGTTTGACTACTCTTACTGTGTGCTTTGCTGTGTATATGCAAAGTCTTTTGTAAATTAATTCACATATCTTGTTTTCTTTAGGAGTGGGAATATGTTTACCTCAGCAAAGTGCGTTCTGAGCTAAGAAATACTGCTACACTGTATGAATACACCTTCATCCTCAAGCAAACTGGCAGATAGATACTGATATTTTGGTGACTGTGGAATTTCTGGAACTAAAGATCTTTACACTATTCAAAATATAGAGAAGAAAGAAGTAGTAGAAACAGATTAAATATTTAAAATTACATTTTTATGAATGCAATTTTAAAATCTAAACAACTGGATAATAGAACTTCAGTACAAAGTTGACCTAGAGATTAATGCACTTGAAGGGTATTTATATGGATAAACTTTTATTTTTGCTTTTTAAATTCATTGACTTTCAATAGTAGGCATTGTTTGGCTGCTGTGTGTGTTAGAAACTTTTGAGTGTGTTACATACTTTCTTGCAGCTTCTGAACTGTGATTTTGTCATCTTTATAGCAGAACTTGGACATTGCTGAATGCCTTGCCAGAGTATGTAAGATGTTTTTTATGTTCCATCTAGTCAATGATATGCTTTAAATTCCTCTCTGAGAATTTAAAAACGGAAGATTTATTAACGAAGAACTGTCTTTTCTCACAAGTTATGGTTGCTATAAGCAGGAATGAGTGAAACAAACCATCACATGAAATTATTTAACAAAGCAGCAATAGAGTTATAGTTTAATACAGCCTTACATGTGAAGCGAGAGACCAGAAACCATGTTTCCTAAAACAGATAGGTAGAGTGCAGCTGGTGCTCCTTTAGCCTCCTGGGGTTTGCTGTTGCTCCTTTTCAATTTCCCCTCATCCTGAGTTCCCAGGTTTAGTATGGTGAGGATTTGAAGGACTTTTGCAGCTCACTGAAGGGATCTTTCAAAGATATGGGACCAGCTGAGCCGTTTGAGCACAGAGAAAGCTTGCAAATGAGCTGACTTTGAACAAAACATTTTGCTTTGGTTGTAACTGAAGGTAGAAGGAATGCCTGTTACTTTCTGCCAGACAGCTCACCCACTGAAGTGAGAACCTTAACTTCCCCCCAGATTAGCTGACTAGCAAGCAGCTTGTGCAAAATTAATTTGTTTGCCTCTTCCAAGTTTGAGGATTGTCTTTTAATTGACTAAAGATTTGCAAAACATTTAGTACAGATGTCTGCAAAACAGGATGAAATAGTGCTATCCGTTTTTTTTCCCCTTTAAGGATGTTTGCATGTATAGAGAGAAATGTGCTTCTCTAATCAAAGGCATATCTAAAATCTGCACTTAAAAGATGGTGTCCCCACCCTCTGGACCAGCCAAATCCCAAATGAAAGGCATAGCCATCAAGTTTGAAATGAGGCCCTTGGGTTGTTTTAAATTCCAGCATGCTGAGATTTTTCTCAGGTTTTGGATGGTAAACAAGATCTGTGATTTCCATTGATGATACAATTGAACTTTTGGCAAGGTATACAGCTTTGTTCAGACAGGAAGGATGAGCTCTATGATTGAAACTACTGAGGGACACTTTTAAACATTTAAACAACTAATGTCTCCTTTTAGGTATCTATAAAAGCAGCTTTTTATGGTGCTCAGCAATTTTAAATAAAATTGTCTTTGCCTTTCTAAAATGTGGCAAAACACTGTGCTCAGATTTCTTTTAAGGAGGAAGAGGCCGAGCTGATGTTGCTTTATATTTTGTATTGATATTCTTTCCTATTTTGTGTTGGACAAGTGTATTTGGATGCAGTCCATCTGGAATGTTAGGTGCATACTAGAATAGTCCACTGTTGTAAAGAGCTGCTCTTATTTCCAAGTGCTACAAAACAAATTGCAGCTCTGGTTCTGTCAACATTATCTCTTGAGGTTTTAATAGACAGGAGTCACTATCCTTGAGACAAAGACAGATGTGCTTTTTTTCCCCCCTCATTGCAAACACTGCTGGTAAACAGCATCTATGTACAAATACACAGATCCTTTGCCAGAATTCCAGATGAGTTCTTACTGTTCATATATTTGTGATTAATTTGTTCAGGAAAACAATAACGAAATATGAATGATGGCTTCAGATGAACTCTAAAGGAAGCACATGAATGCTGTTTATTACTTTAAAGTGAGATCTTGGCTTAAGTTTTGTGACCTGAAAAGAGGTGCTGGCAATGAAAGGTGAAAACCTGTTTGGTTGGCCTGTGGTCTTTTTGATCTGTGGATACAATTTAGCATACCATCTGGGGAAAATGTCATCTACATAGAGACATACGTCAATACATCTGGCATAGAGAAGAAGTAGACAAACCAAGAATGGTGTCCAAATATACTTTCTGTTTTTCTGTTGCTCTTGTAGCTGTTCAGTCTCATTTTGATTAAAATACAAGAATTCTACATCTGCAAGGTACACTGCACAGCTATCTTAGCCAGTGGATACAAAATTGCAAGTATATATTTAATGATATTCCTATTACAGTGCCTATAAAGCGATTACCGGGTATATTATCCATCTTTTTTCCCCAAAACCACTGAGGAAAACCTGGTACAATGATGTAATCTTCTTAGCTCACTTCCTTAAATAACATTCTAAAGTTATATGATTACTGGACTTTTCTAGTCTGTGAATCTGAATGACACAGTTGTAATGTGGAAAGTACTATAAATTTATCTGTACCAATCTAAATGTTTGGAAATGAAAGATGATCTTGCGTAAAAATGACTTGCTAATGATGGGAGGCAAGAGGGGGTTAGTTAAGGAAACAATGTCTTAGCAATAGCTGCTCTGTTTCCCCACATTTTGGACTGAGACAAAATGTTGATCACTTTAAAATCTGGTTTGTGTAGAGCACTTGTTAAGCTTAGATTTGGAGATGATCCTTTAATGGCTGAGGTTTGGTGTGTGTTCAGCACTTGAATTTACTGTGAGTCTTCAGAGACTGAGTAAATTTAAAAGGCACAGAGATACAAGATCTTGAAGGCATGTGCTGAAGGGGGTGGTGGCCTTTGGGGAATATTTCTTCCAGGGGAAAAGTTACTATGGTGATGCCAGTAAAGCAAAAAATGAGGTAATACTTTTTGATGGTTGAAGGGAGAAGTGAGCAACTCTCACAGATTACTTTTTTGATACCTTGGGCACTGAAAAATGTGTTTTGATTATTTTTTTCTAATGTTTAGCCTGATTGATCGGTTATGAATTTCTGTCTGCAAAAGTTACATTTCACACAATGTATTTTCACCTTATGGACCACTTTGATTAATCATCCATGTCTTCCCCGGGATGAGAGGCAATGAAAGACTCCAGTTTCCCTCTTTTCTGTATTTCAGGGATTAATGGAAAATAGTGTCATGCTTTGTCAAGGGATGATTTTTTATATTAATGTTTGCAAAGCAGAGACAATGCCCTGTGCTGTGGCTCTTTACCATATTAAACAGGAATGTCCTTCAAAGTCTTTGTCAATGATGGTATAAATCAAAGTGAAAAAAGGTCTATCCTGAGTTTAACAAAACTGTGTTTTTTAATATGTGAGTAGGCTTAACTTTTTCCTTGTTTTAAGTCCATCAAGATCAAACTCAAGTAGGCATTCATATCCACAATTGAAAATTACCAACCTTTTCCTCCAAGTTAATGGTAGTCCAAAGTCTCCCCCACTGCTTTTTGTCAATATATTTTTTAAAGGCTAGCATTAAATTTAGGTTTGCCTTAGTCTTTTTTTTTTCCTAATTACTTTGTATTCTTTTTTTTCTTCTTCCCTACTTCAGACTCAAAGACTTCTTTTAATAAACATTAGTTATGGCTTGGAATTAATAGATATTTGTGAAGGAGACTTGAAATTTGGAACAGAATTGTCCTTTATAGTTTTTCCATGGAGGAAAAAAATATTCTTATGAGAATAAAGACTTTAACCTAATCTCTTACCATCTGGAAAATGTAGAAGCCAGAGGTTGTTGGCACCTGGTCACATCCCTTATGTAAACTGTCAAATTCTTTTCATATTAATGGCATATCAAGTTAAACCCATGAGATTTGTCATTGGCCAGACTAATTTATTGATTTCTTTCTTCTTTTTTTTCCCCTTTCTTTTTCCTTAATTTTGATTCTACCCTATTAGTACATGATAGTGTTGACTGATTTGTGGTAAACATTGTTCATCTCAATTTAGTGCAGTATTTATTAGTCTTTCCACGTTCCTCAGTTCTGTAGTAGGGGATGATATCTTTTAGAGCCTTTAATGTGAAATCCCCATGAAGGGGAGAATTTTCTCAAGTGACTTTTGCAGCTAATTAGTTTGAAATGAAGCTGGAGACAACTGTTAGGTGCAATGAAATGGTCTGACACATGCCACCATTCTAGTGCTTCAAATTTCTGGATGCATGCCAGGATCCAGTGTGATAGTTATGTGTGGATGACTCCTCCACAGCCTTAAGCACAATCAATCAAATTAAGGTTTCCTTTTCCCCCTTCATCAGAAGGATTTAGCTGTTGTGGTATTTGCTGTTACTTTTTGTTTGTTTGTTTTCTAAAGAGGCAGGCTGGGGGGAGTAGTTTTGCCATCATACCACTCTCCCCTTCTTTGTGCTCACAACATGCCCATAAAAGTGATAGCTTGACTCATTACCACAGAAAAACACAGAGTGTGGGGATGGGGCAGAAACAAAGAATGTTTATAATCATTAATTTTTAGTCCAGGAAGGTAACTGCCTTGAAAATAGCCCTTAAGCACTTAGCTATATTGACAGCTTTATACAAAGAAGGTACACTTGCCAACAGCTGCTGCTACCAAAGTTGATATGTATTGATTTTTGTTTTTTCAGAATTTTTTTCACAGCTTTTTTCCAATCCTCAGGAAAAAAAAAGAGAAACCATGAGCTCTGTTTTAAAACTTTTGATAATCTAGAACATTTCACCAGTGAAACCTTCAAAGATTTGTTATTACAGAAAGCAGACAGAATGCGGCATGCTGAGAATAATGGCCTAATAGAAGGAAACTATAATGTTTTATTGCCAGGAACTTTGCATCAAGAATATTGTGCCAGAAGGTAAGTGTATGCAAGAGAATAGCATAGTTGCTTTTACTAGTTTCTTCTTCCCTTTCCCACTCCCCATATGATTAAAGCCTTATCTAAAACAGAACCATAAAGCAAGGGCAGGCAAACTAATGGTTGTTATGATTTCTTTTTTGCTTCAGTCATTATGACTCCACTTACTTGTAGATTCCACTTTCTCTTTGAGATGTTTTCTGTGGGTGAGAGCAGCCATAGGGCGAAGGTTCCCAGAGCAGCCAGCACCTCCTTACCCTGGGACATGTTCTCCCATAGGGAACAGATGGGAGGCTTTCCCCCTGCTCCCGCTACCCAGTATGGCACATTTCAAGTAATGTAGTTAAGAGAGGAGAAGCTTTCAGAGCTGGCAGTGGCAGCTCCCAGAGTTAGTTGCCTTGTGCTTGTTTCCAGCACCAGCATTGCTGTCAGAGTGGGTAGAACCAAGTGAAACATACTGGTAGATTTTCCTAAGTAAGCATTGCCAATTGATGATGGTGGGAATGTGCTGGCAGACAAGCGCACTGCCTGTGTTACATAGGATTTTCTGTCAAAACCCTGAGGTAGTAGAGGAATTGATAAAAGGGGCCCCACTCTGGTGCTGCACAAAACTGTTTCTTTGAAAAACCTTTGTCAAATCCCAGTCACAAAACAATGTGAAAAGGGAGGACTGAATTAAGTGTGAAGGTGAAATGAAGAATTGGAGTGTGATGAAAGGGACAGTAACATACAAAACATGTATGTTCAGAGTTCTTTGTATCACAAAAACTCCAAATATGCTCTAAAGTTGTCTAGCAGGATGTAAAATTATTTCATGACTGTGCCTCATAATTTGCCTACATAATTTCAGCATTTGCTCATAATTTTCAGTTAAGGAAATGTATTTCTTTTAGTTCTGTGGCTCTGCTCTCCTGTGTGACTACAGCCACTTGCTGCTGCTAGCTTGGGTTGCACTGACTGGAACAGTACTGCTGCTTAACATCTGTTATTTTACTGAGCCATTTTCTATTCTTCTATCTCATGGTAAGATAGTGGTACAGTTGATCAGGATAGAGCTGATCAGGTTAAGGACTTCTTGGCAAGGAACAGTGCCAGTGTTGAGGAAGACATCAGGAAGTGCCTTGGGCTATTAAAGACAGTTGTAGGAAGGGTACAGGGTCAGCAGAGAGAGGAGGTGTTCACACAATCCACTTAAATTTCTCTCCTTTTACTAGTCTGCACTGAAGCAGTTCCAGATTTTTTCTCCATATATCTCACCCCTTTTCCTTCCACTCCCCCAGTCCTCAACCCCAACCCCACTCTAGTACCATGTCTGCTCCTCTCCCTCCCCAAAGACACTGCTATACTCCTGACTGAAGCCAAGGAATTGAACTTTATTTGTAATATTTAGTACCCTATGTCTGTTCAAAATGCATTTCCTTAGCTAGGTTTTCTATGGTACTGCTCTCACAGAGATTTTTCTGGGCTGTGGAGAAATTGCTGTATATGAACAATAAGTATCATCTTTAGGAAACAACCATTACTTTTCAGAGAGTAATACTCCCAAGTTATGTTATGTAATTGCTAAAATATGTCAAGCCTTTCATTTCTTGGGAGTAAAGGAAGCTTGTACCTCTGCTGTATATTGCTCCACACACAAGGGTATATGTACACTTGTCAGTATGAAAATCATTGATGACCCTTGCATTTGAAACATGCTGGAAATTCTAGTGGAGAATCCCACTTTATGTTTTCTTGTAGTGTTGAGTGGAATGTGTATTATCAATTGCGGTATGATTTTACTTGGAAAGCAAAGTGCTGACATACATTTGTTTGCTGTTATGTTTTACTTAGCAGTTGGTAAGATGGGTGGCATCATTTAGCATCATTCCCCCAAAACATTAATGACAAAAAACCCAATAAATATACAATAAAAATACTAAATAAGAAATGAAATTAAATGAAATGAAACAAATTTTTAAAAAATATGTTTACTGGCTTTAGGTGTGTTATGCTGTACCCTGAAAACAAGCCATTTGCACAGTGAAATGTTCACTGATGGCACACTTCAAGCTTATAACTGCAATGTGTTGCTTTACTGCTGACTGCCTTGGCTCAAATGACTGACCCTGTGGGTTCTTGCGTGCTACCCCCATGTCAGATTATTTGCATCCCTCACACTGGAGCACTTCCCATTCTGACTGAGGCAAACCAGAGGAACAGAAGATACACAGCAGGCTTCACAGCTTTTGATGAAGCTTTTTGCACAAGACCACTTTAACTGGGAGTGATCCCCAATAACAGCTGCTACCAGTTCTACCATTAGTCACTCACTTTCACTTACAGACAAATTTAATCCAATAAGTTAATGTTAACAAAATGTACATTCTACTGAAGCAGTTGAAATTCCATGCTTCAGATAATTAACTATTCCTGCAGAGGTTTTTTTGTAAATTTTTATGTATATCCTTGGAAATTGATTCTGCTTTATTTGTTTTTCCTTAGAAACAGTCTTGTGAATACTCTTCAGTTTAGGTAAGGTTCACACCTATTGCTTTTTAATGTGCTCACAATTAATGGAAATGAGCATACTGTGTGTAAACTCACCTGTTAAAATTCCCTGATGCACAAGGCCTTATTGTTCACAAATTAATGTCATGAATCCATTTGGACGTCAACCAGGAACTTGTTGTAATTGCTTACACATAAGTAAAATCTTTCCTTGTGTTTTAATTAGTTGATGCAAGGGATTAATATGATTACATGGAAGGCAGCACAGTTTCTCTCTTAATAAATCAAGCACTGTGGGTGCCAAATCAGCCCTCAATCTCATTTGGGCAGAGTGCTTTGATAAAAGCACTGATTAGACAACTAAGGCTTCCTGTGGCAGCAGCAGTGTAGATCATTCAGGTTTGCTGATACTGTGCAATGCAGGATATTAATCAGGACTAACTGTATGCATTGGCTATGAAACAAATTGAAGGCCACTGCAGGGCATGCTTCCATATGTAATTGCTGACTTTAAGGTACTGGGTTAATTGGTAGAAATTAAGAGGATCTTCCATTTACTGATATTGAATTTCAGAATACATCAGCTCCTTCTTTGCTATTTGGTCCATTTAGTTTTAAACACATTCTGGTTTCGTATGGTTAAGTAGACATCCATTACTCTGCCTCTTTTTAGCTTTCTTGTTTTGTACCTTTCAATTTTGTTTTAAACCTTTCCAGAGAGGCAGCAAACAATTAAATACTTTTAATAATGATAGGCAGCATGGTCTGAGACTGCTGTGAGCAGTGTCCTTAGCTTATGTTAGACATTCAGAAGAACTGAAAGATGCTACTTTGTGAATAACACTGAGGACTACTTTTTTTGGTGTAGATTAGAATCTGCATGTTTACCCTATGCATCTGCTCATGTAGTCCAGGTGTTTTGATAGGCCAGCAAATGCGTATATATAGGAGATAAAAGCACAGTCCAGTGCACTCTCATATCTATGTGTCTATATATGAATTTGAGTCAGTGCTGTCTTTCTGATGTATGGCACAAGTACAGTAATTTCACGATTATGAGCCACATCATTTTGACAAAAATTTTGCTCCGAAACAAAAGTGTGGCTTACATTCAGGAGCGGCTTACAGTAATTTCACGACCATAAGGCGCACCGGACTATAAGGTGCACCACCGGGGAGTTGGCAAAATTCACAACTTTGTAGATCATATAAGGCGCACCGGACTATAGGGCGCACTTTTTTTTTGCAGCAAGGCTCCGGCCCCAGCTCCCCCCGTGTGGTTGCTGGCCAAGGCCCCGCCTCAACCCGGCAGCCATTGGCCCCCCGGCCTGCCTCTACCCGGCTGGGCTGGGGCATGCCCACCGCTGCTCCGTGCCGCCTCTCCAGGGCCGGGACCTGCCTGTGGGGGAACCATCCTGCCTGCGGGGGAACCATCCTGCCTGCATGGGGCCGGAGGGTGCCTCTGGAGGGGCTGTTCCGCCTGCACAGGGCTGGGGCGTGTCTGTGGAGGGACCGTCCCGCCTCCACGGGGTCGGGGTGTGGCCGCCACCGCTCTGCCCTGCCTCCACCTGGCAGCCATGGCCCTGCCGGCTCCCCCCGTGGCTTGCAGCTCTCACTTCCAGGCAGTCAAATTTCTGAACATTGTCCATCAGATAAGGCGCACCAGACTATAAGGTGCACTTCCGGGTTCAGGGGAAAATTTTAGTCAAAAGGGTGTGCCTTATAGTCATGAAATTACTGTATATATGAACAAATTTTGGAAATTTTCCAGCCTAGAAGTCGGAGCCAGCAGCAGCCCCAAGCCGAGCCAGAGCCTGCCTGGCACCAGGCGGCAGGGCAGTGGCGGTGCAGCGGCAGCACAGCAACAGCGCTGCCTGGCCCCGGGGGGCACGGTAGCGGCACTGGTCGGGCACGCCCCTCTCCCTCTTCCCGGTGACACTGGCTGGACAAACCCCTCTCCCTCCTCCCAGCGGAACCAGCCGGGCACGCCCCTCTCTCTCTTCCTGGCGGCACTGGCCGGGCAAGCCCCTCTCCCTCCTCCCTGTGGCACTAGCCGGGCAAGCCCCTCTCCCACTTCTCGGCAGCACTGGCTGGGCACACCCCTCTCCCTCCTCCCAGCAGCACCAGCTGGGCAAGCCCCCCTCCCGCTTCTCGGCAGCACCGACCGGGCACGGCGCTCCCCTACCTCCTGGCGGCAGCAGCAAACAGGGATGGGGCTGCTCCCTGGCGGCCGTCCCAAGCAGGACTGAGCCAGTACACCCCGCGATCCCGCAATTCTGTTACTAATTGGCAACTTTGTGAAAGTTGCACGTAGATCCTCACTGTGAACGAAAGTGCAGCTAATAATCCAGTGCGGCTTATATATGGACAAAGAACGAAATGTTGCTGACACCTGTACCAGCAGCTTATAATCAGGAGTGGCTTGTAATCGTGAAATTGCTGTAAGCTTATTTGGGAGTGCTGAGAGGTGATCTTCAATGCTTGTATGTACAGAAGGTAAACGCGAGTAAAGAAAATTCAAGTATTCTTTGACAGAGATGAATTGCAAATGCTTGTGAGTTCTTACTATCTTAGTCCATCAAAAGTAAGCCCTGAGATTGATTACAAAACTGCATAGGACTGTCATTGAGGGCTTTAGCTAGAGTAATGTACCAAGAGAAGAGGATTAAAAAAATTTATCTTGCTATTTTACTGTGCACTTCTGCAAGTATAGTATAAATGGAAGAGGGAAATCTGAATATCTGGGTCAAACCTATTTTTTTTTTCACTAAACCTGTATTTATTCCTTTCCCTGCTTTCTTAGTGTGTAATGTTTGTTGAATAAACCAAACAAAATCTACTAATCAAGTCTTGCTTTTTGGATGTGTTTTGTTGCACACATCTGTGCAAGGATGAGAAAAAAGTTGTTCTGTATCTATCAGGTCTGTTCTAATAATAATTGTGCTATTGGTAATAGAGCTACCTTCTTTCTTTTTGCAGAAATACTTGACTGTGTTTCACTCACCACCATCCATAACAAGCAGGAAACTTGCTACTGTCAAAGCCTTTTTTCTTCAAGTCTGAACTTCTGTGGCATAAATTGCTTGTAGATGGGGTGTGAGCCAGTCCATTCCCATTGTCTGTGCAGAACTAGCCACGTGAATGGCACAAATTAATCACATCTAGCGTGAGAATAGAAAACTCTCACCCACTAACACATTTGTGAAAACACTTTGAATTCGAGGGAAAGAACCTCTCAAATGAACATGAAAAATGTTGGGCTTTTGAAGGCCGGGAATTGTGCAGCCTGACCAGACCTGTCTGCTGCCATGTGGGGGGAGTGAGGGATGGAAAGACTACCAGCCTGGGAGGTTTTCTGCTAAATGATCTGCTTTGGCTGACTGATGCTGGGGTCGTAAATGAGCTGGCTACAGCCGTGCTGGCGCTCAGAGTGCAGTCCCAGCTGTCTGCCTTGCTGGGGAAACAATAGCAATACTCTTTGGTGTGTGAGAAAGGGACATTCAGGCATAATGTTTTATTAGACTTTGGGATAACCTTTTCTTTTGCAAACCTGAGGATTCTTAGATAGGAAGTCTACAGTGTCATTTATAATTAACTTTTTTCTCCATACCAATTTGTGCATAAAATTTCCTTAAAAGTTGTCCATGAGTTGGCCAACATTATGCATTCTGGTCTTGTCTTTCTTTTTCTCTTTAATTTTTCCGTCTGAAAATTGATGTAATTTTGAAACATACTGTTCTTTTAACAGGGGGGAAAGAAAAACCCCAAAACACCCCATGACCAAGTTGGATTTGGAATACTGGCAAGAATAATTACTATATTTCTTGGGCCGTGCTTGTAATAATGAGTCTGAAGAGAAGGGTATTGATGTTTTTTTCCTCCCTTCTCCTCAAGACCCTTGGACATAAAGGGATGACAGATGGAAAACTTCTGAGCCCCTTTGTTTCTTGGAGTACAAGTTCTTTGGAGCAGAAGCAGTTTCTATTTGAGTACATGCATGAAAGCAGACACATACCAACCAGTCAGAATATACACGTAATTTTTATATTTATAGTTTATGATAACAGTGAACTGAAACGGTATCTTAAAGACATTTTAAAGGGTGTTTTAAAAGCATGGTGTTTGCCTCTTAAAAAAACTGCAATTGAATGATGTTTTCTCTAATCTTTTGTTTAAACATTTATCCTGAGATGCTAAAAAATCTTGTCTAATGGAAAAATTGTACTTTTGACAAACACAGACTTCACTGTGGAAGGCCAGAGATTGTATTAGCAGAGAAAATTAAAGATACCATGGTATTTACATAAAAATTATAATAAATACAAAGCATCAAGTATACTTACTTTTTTCTTGTTTTGTCTGATCACCAAATATCCTAGCTAAAGGGGAAGTAATTTCTAGTGTGCAGCCTGAGTTCTTGACCTGCAGGCTTTGTATTATTTTCTTTCTTAAATCATCATAATGTTTGTTTTTTGCATCGCATGCTTTTCTTCATTCTTTCCTTTTCTGTGCATAGAAAGCACACAGAGCCTGTGGCATAAGGTGGGGGCTGAGGGGGCCACATGTCTGCCCTGCTGCATCATGGACATTTTTGTGGCATTGTCTTGGAACTCCTCTCTCACCACTGCTGCCCTTCAGATCTTCTGAAGCATCTGTACTTTTCCAACCTCGAGCCTCAAGTCACTCTGAAGGTCACATTACAGCTAACCCCAGAGAGCAAAACATGAAGTAAAGGGTATATAGTTTCTCAGAGAGATGACTCTTCTGCACTTGGCCTCTGGAAAGCTCTGGTATAATGACAGAGCTTAACAGCTTGTGCAAGCACTAGTGGCTTGGGGTTAGCCCTGTTAAACAAATGGCTGTCTCACATTATTTGCTGTCCCTGTCATATTCATAATTTGATATTCAAGAAGCACTCTTTAGGAAGTAATGAAAAAGGAGGAAGTAGATAAAAGAATTGCAGAGACTTAGTACTTTGTTACATTTTTTTGTGTGTCTTTTTTTAATCTCTGAAATTAGCTTGTGGATGGTACTGTATGTCCAAGTGAGCATCAGTGTTTTCTGAAATGCTGAAAATGCTAGAGAATCGTACCTTGTAGAATTAACCAAAAGACACAGATATCTGAAACCATGCCCCGAACCTGTGTAGGTACAGATTTTTTTTTATCCCAAATTCAAATCTAGTATTGTTTTAGGGAGAATACATGAATTGAATGAGTGAAAGGCTGGTTTTGTCACTGTCTGAGATGTAGCTAGCAGTATGGTAACTATTAGATATTTCTGTCACCAGAACAAGTTCTTGACTGCACTCATCCTTAAGGTTGTTGACAGTTGTGTGTTGTTTTCTATCCATATATTATTTTCAACCACTCATATTATCACAACCTCTTACTAGTCTCCTTATCACTTGTTGAGAAACTGGAATTATGAAAACCACATGGAACCCCTGATAGTGAACTAAAGGCATAAAATACTAATATTGATCATTGCTGAACTATAATTCCTGTTCCCTAGGTAGACTAATTAAAAATTATGGAAAACTGGTACCAATTCCATCTGCAAAGTCTTGTTGTCACTGCAAAAGGCTATCTGCTCTTCTCCCATCTTCTCGCTTCTTATTACCTCTTCTTTGTGTCAGCAGAAGCATGTTTGCAGCAGTGTGGATCTATGCCAGTTCAAAGGGATTGTGAGCCTATTTCATAGGTCAAGTGATTTTTGTAGTAAAGGTATAAATAGTCGAACATGGTCTCAAGTGCAGGAAAGGAGAATGTTTATTATTTCAAACCCCTTTGTTTAAACATAACAATGTGGTTGACTTACTCTGAAAGGTTTGTTTCGTTTTTGTTGCTGTTGCTTGGTGTTTGGCTTGTTTTTTGTTTGGATTTTTTTTTTCAGTATGCTTAGGAAAAAATGTGTCAGATATATAATCCCTTGATAGCTATCAGAGGACAAATAAATTTTTTATAGGTTGAGGGGTGACTTATTCTGTGATCCTGTTTTTGTATTTTTACTGCAGTTAAAATTGAAATGCTCTTTTACAATGACATGCACTTGTACGATGATATTTATTTGTATAGTATAAACAAATTAGTCATATAAAATTACTTATCATATTACTATTCTATATAATCAGATTATATAATTATATAATATGATGTTATATAATTGACTATTATATAATAAAACTATTGTTATTTGCATATTATATACAAATTAGTTAAATTTCATAAAATTACTTGTAATTCTACTAGATTCTAGTACTTGCGATAGTATATTTGCCTCTCCTAGATTATGAGATAGTACCGATATGGACAGATATGCTATCAAAGTCAGAGGAATGCTGTTCAGCAGTAAGACTTCGCTGTGCTGCCGTATTAAAACTGGCTGGTATCATAGAGACTAATGCAGTATTTGAGCTGAGTACCCTGTTCTTTCTTGTTGTCCATTATGCAAATATTTCTTATGACATGATAGATTTCTTATAAATAGATAGATTTGTACTGTCATTTGTTTCATAATTTGAGAATTTTTTTTAAAAAGTAAAGTTCAGGGAACTTAAAGCTTAATGGCAGATATCTGTGAACTTTACAGTAAATTTTTTTAAGTACTTTTCAGTTTTTTTGGTTTGGGTGGGTTTTTTTTGTTTGTTTGGGTTTTTTTGGCATCTGGAAGTACTTCATATTAATTGTTTATTGACTAGAATCAATCTGAATACATTATATCAAAAACTGGTCCATTTATCTTATCAATTTCAAAATGTATGTTGAGGTAAGCTATATATGTGCATTTCAGTTTAAAAGTTCTGCATTTTTCTATTTTGAAGTTCAAAATTTAAATAAGTTTCTTTTCTAAAATATAATGGGCTTTCCAGATGTATCAACAACTATCTGTTGTTTATGTTTGAGCTAAAATATGACAGACATTCTCTTTCAGTAATTCCACTCATTATACTGCAGAGATCACTACAGATACCTCCTCCTTCAGTGAAAGAGGTGTTTTAAAAAAACATATTTTCAATAATATATTTGCCCTGCTTTGAGAGAAAATATTCTTTCTGTTCTTGAAGTAATTTAATTCAACGCCAATGAAATCCTTGAGAGACAGTTGCTCTGTGTTTAGTCACAGATGGATCAGTAGTACCACAGATTACTATTAGCTTTTGGACTAAGGAGTCTTAAGAATTCATGGTGTATGTATTTTCTGAAAAGTACAGGTGACACTGGGCCACTATTTCTAAATATGCTTATTTCTAAATATGCATATTTTTAAATATGCTTTAAGGCATGGTTTTAAGTACCTAGTCACATTTGGTTTCATAAATCTTTGTAAACAAGCACATTGATTCTTCTTATTACAACTCCATGGAGCATAACCCCAGACAGCTACATTTGACCTTCTCATATCCTCTTCCCTCTTGTGAACAATGTTTACTGTATTATATTAGTTCTTTAATAAAATACAGGGATTATTGAAGGGGAGCTATTCACTGACTAATGTAATTTGAATAGTAATAATTTGAATCCCATATTCAAAATTACTGTCATACATATTATTTGTATGCTATTTTTCTGGATATTTGATAGACTACTCTCTTAGCTGGAAAACTCTTTGAGATCTTTTTCTATCTTTGCAGTTAAAAACCGCTCAGTATGGAATATAGCATGGGTGGATGCCTAGATGGCTCTGTTTAGTTTCTGTATTTGTTGTCTAAAGTGCTTAATGTTAATATTAATGCTGGGCTTATATTTAATCAAGAAACATGCAGATATGAAAATCAGAGCTGAGAAGGTAGAAATAAATGGAAGTTACAATCTATTTGTTATTCTAGTCCAGAGTTTTGGGGTTTAGGTTTTTTCTTGTCTTCTGCCATCATTCCCAAAATCTTTTCAAGAGAGACATATCCACTCCATGCCTTCAGCCCAGATTCCTGTAAGGTTCTTCAGTGCTGCAAGGCAGAACACTTTGAAAAGAGAAGTTACAGAGATGCTCTCTACTGCACTATATTCTCTGCCAGAGTAATGAGGGCTGAAAGTTCTGCTAAAGAGAATGCTCATCCATTTTAGTGTGTGAAGAGTTGAGCAGATATCAAGATTTTACCCTAGCAACTGAAGCCTAAGGCCTATAGAGCAAAAATTATGCAGTTATTATTTTCTGAATCCTGATGGCAGCAGAGGAGTATTACATAATCAGGAATAATCAGGATACAGTGCTTTTATTTACTTCCTTTGGGAGGAGGAAAAAAAAATTTAAAAGCAAGGCGACAGAATGCCTTAACTTGATTAGTGTCAAGGGCATGCATGATCTTCCCCTCTGCAGGTTACAGAGTGAGGACAAGCTTTTCTAACCATTAGTCTTAGCTGGGATCTGGTAACATTTTTTGTGCAATACAAAGACCAAGATATCTTCCCTTCATTGCTCTCAAGAGAGAAATACATTGGTATTTCATATCTGCTCCTCAGCAATTCTGTCTACACACCAGTTCCTCAATAGGTGAAAACTAAAGCTTGGTTTTGCTACATTTTAAGCAGTACTGTGTACCACGGCCACAGCATCTAATGAGGATGGAGCCCGATAATATAATGTAGGCAGCCTTAAAGCTATTGATACTTTAAGTACAAGGTTGCAATAATGGTCTAAATGGCACATTTGTTTTTCTGTTAGGGATGTCAGCTGGTGACTCAGTGCAGCTCTGCAGGCTGGCATTCAGTTTATCCTGGGTGAGAGAAACAGTCACAATGAAACCAGCTAGAAAGCGAAAAGAGAATAGACCCCTGCTCCTGGGACCACATAGATCTACTTGCTGGACGTTGCAGGAGGATAGCTGTCTGAAGGTTTTGCAGCTTGTATCAGAGCAGTGTAATAGAATTGACTGTCTGGCAGATAATCTGATTTGGGAATTCCAACCAGCCACACACCCCTGTGTTGACTAATAAGTCACTGGCTCACTAAGCCTTGTCGTTACCTAATATGTTTTTGTTTAACAACTTGTGACTGTGCAGGAGAGCCCTATTTACGTTGTAGTCTTTTCCTGTTTTATTATTTTTTCCCTGCCGGAGAGCTCTGCTGGGTTCAAAAGCTCCTTGGCGAAGGGCCTCTGCAGGATATACCTGCGTTTCTTTTGTGCTTGTGATACAGTTGTTCAATGGTGTTGCTGAGTAAAGAGGACTGAAATACTGACATCATACAAGTTAATTACCTGTCTCAAAAGTGGAGGCAGTACTATGACCAATATCACCACTTAGAGTCTTCATAATCACCAAGCCAGGACAGTTGATTTTTGTTGCTGAATGAAAAAGCAATTGGCATTCCCTTCAATTAAGTATGAATTATTTTAAAACCTGTAAAAGGATATTTGTTGCAGAATTTGAAACTTCAATTTAGGTTTTTTGGTATGACATACCATGAATATGCATAGATGGTCCAGTATTTTTCCAAATCTGCTTTTGTAGATTAACTTTGGCATTTGTAAGCAAATAAGCACCTGCACAGTCTTTCATAGTGGTTTTTGTTCTTTGATATACCAGTACTTTGACATCTAAATACTCTTCTGCATGCCTGAACCTCATGGTGTTAGTAGTATGTGTCACCAATTCATTGTAAAGAGAAAAGTCTGACACCAGATACTTATGCTTGCAAAATTTAAGACCTGGTCAAGTGCTGGGTGAAGTTCAGCCATTTAGTTGTTTGTATGTTTTCTCTCTTTCTAAATTGTCCATTTCATGTCATATCACGAGACAATTTTTCATGTCCTAGTCAAAAACTTAAAACACTGTTCCTTCCCAGTAAGGCTTTTTTCCCCTTTTATGTGAATTCTTTCCTACCAAAGAGCAAGGTAGCCAACAGAGAGGGCACACACATCTTGCATTCTGGTAACAGCCTGACTGTTAGGGTAGACAACCAGGAGCCATGTCTCAGATGTGGCACAGAGAGCAGTGTTAAAGGACTGCATCAGTGCAATGATATTTGAGCACATACAGAATGTAATTGTTTTTCACTGATAAGGTCTACCTTGATTTTTACTTTTTTTTGGAGGGGGATGAATCATCCTTGGGACACGAAGTATTACTGGAATGAGTATTTATGGAGTTAAATATATTTGGTTCTGAGTTTTGTTGCTTTTTTAAATTGATCTGAGTGAATACAACATTGCTACTGAAATGAATACATTATTTATTAGTTATCTGTTTTCAAGATTCACGAGGACAGGGACAAAAGGGTGGTATCTGTGAATAATTTGAATACATGAGCATGGGCCATAATCTTCTTGCAAAAAACAAGACTGTAACCCTTCCATTAGAAGGACTTAGGAACAAATACTTACCATACTTACATACTTACTTACTGTCTCTGATCGGTATTATTTGTTGTTACTGTGATGTTCTGAAGTTAGAAAGTATTGCGTCTGTGTACTCGCTAATGTTATTATTGCTGTAGTATTTATTAAATAAATTTTCTTTGAGATTGTGAGGCTTTCCTTTCAGCCTTATATACAGTTGCATGCAGTGTTATGCACTTGAGTTTTAAATTATTGTTTTGACAGTCTGCTTTGCATTTAGTCACTTTAGCCTAATCATGCAAGTGTTTTAGCATGTGTGTGACTGAACTCATATGAGTGATTTCTCTGAAGTAAGTCACTAGGACTGCTTGAATATGCAAAGGTTTAGATATTAAGCCACAGAACTACAGTATGTTTTACTGAGACAGGAAGACAGGTTTATTGACTTGAATTTAAAATGTGCATTTCCCCGTAGGTGGATTTTTAACCTCTGTGTTTAAAGGACACTGTGATGAGTTTGTAATGCAGAGCTGGAACAGAGGCTTGCCAAACTTGTCTCTCATGTATTTACAGAGACTGCTAAGTATAGAAATGGCTGAATTGGGCTGTTTTCAAACTGAGGAAATCAACAGATGTTAAAGTCTTTGTAGCTTGCTAGAAATGCTCTGAGACACCCAGCCACCCAGTGAGTACTAGTGTTAAACCTTTGAGAATGGAGTCTGCTTTCTTGGCAGGGAATATATTAAATCAAACATTGACTTTTTTAAAGCCAGTAAAGGCAAGTTTTTCCTTTATCTGGGTACACAAAAAAAATCTGCAGCATTACAGTTGTCCAAGCACACGGGCACAACCTGCTGCCCTACCCTTTTGTGAAGGAGGTGCCACATGGCGATGACATAAATGATGTTGAAATCCCGTAATGGTCTCCCAAAGGCCTTACTATCCCAAGTGTGCTATTTGTACTGAAGAAGCAACTTTCGGCTACACAATAAAGAGAAAAACATTGCTGGTAACAATAAGGTTTTCAGTGAGTTGTAGTGAAAATGGATGGCTGTATTGTCTGCCAGAAACTTGAGGCTCTCCATGTGTGAGCAGCATGGTTTAAGCTGCAGATTTATGCATTAGTTTTGTGTGTTTATTCTGAAAGGTAGTGGGCATGGGTCTTGGTCTTGTCATTCAGGATCACAGGGTTCTCTTTTCAATTGTCACTGAAGGAAATTGATGCAATATATTAGTTTCCCTCATTGTAAAAGAAATGTCATTTCTTACCTCCTGGACAGCTGTGAAAATTTTGTCCCTGAGACAGGGCTATTGAACTGCACAGTGGTTTTTACATTGCCCAGTAGAACAGATGAAAACAGAGCTGCTAGGCTACAAAGAAGGCCAGAAAAGAGTGCTGTAAACCTATGGAATGGAGATACAAGTATTTTTACCTCAGTGCTTTTACCATTACAACATTTTCCTTTAGCTTGTTTATTTGTAAGACAAAGAGGAAGAAGCTCTTTACATTGCTGCAGCATGTAGAAAACAAACACATTTTGTACTCATAACTGAATTGGCATCCTATGGACAAACCTTACTGCTTGGACTTGTGTGAGCAATGATGCTAAACTCAGGGAACCCAAAGTGCTTAAATTTGACACAGTTGTATTTAAGTATTTAATATTTATAGGCTTTGGAAAATGATGGAAATAATTACAGTAATTTCACGACCATAAGGTGCACCGGACTATCAGGTGCACACCCCGGGAGTCGGCAAATTTCGCAACTTTGTAGATCATATAAGGCGCACCAGACTATAAGGCGCACCAGACTATAAGGCGCACTTTTTTTTGCCGCGAAGATCCATGCCGTGTGCAACAAAGTAACTAATTAGTAACAGAATCCCACGATCATGAAGTTTACTGGCATGTGCTCAAATTGGAAACATTCTAACAGATTGGTGAAGCCTTTAAACGCAGCCCCAAGCGCCCTCCTTGTGCGCGGGGCCCGGCACTCCCGCCCGCCCCCGACTGGCGAGGCAGGGCTCACGGCTGCCACGGTTCAGGGTGGCCACGGCACACACCTCAGGGTTGCTGCAGTTCAGGGCAGCTCGGGACCATCTGCAGCTTGGGGTGGCGTGGCACTGCCCGCTCCCTCCCTGTGTGGCTCCTGCTGGCCGGGGGCTGCCTGCCCCCTCTCTCCCTGTGCGGCTGCCGCTGGCCGGGGACTGGGCTGTGCCTCTCAGCCCACGTGGCTGGCGGGTGCTGGAAGAGGGGGCTGGGTGGTGCCTCTCAGCCCGTGCAGCCGGCGGGGGCTGGGATGGGGGGCTGAGCAGTGCCTCTCAGCCCGCACGCCGCTGCTGGCTGGGGGCTGGCTGTTCCTGCCCCCCCTCGCAGCTGGGCTCAAGGCTCGCACTTTTTTTTTGCAGCGAGGAGCTGAGCCGCATGCAACAAAGTGACGAATTACTGGCAGTTTGCAAATATTTTTCACAGACTGGCGTAGCCTTTAAACGCAGCACCAGGTGCCCTCCCCGTGCTGTGGGCCCCCGCACTCCCACGTGCCCCCGGCACTGGCTGGTGCGGCTCGCGGCTCTTGGCTACCACCACGCGGCCGCAGGTCCCGGCTTCCCCTGCCGGGCAGCCGCAGCTGCCGCGGGCCCAGGCACTCCTGCCCGGTGCTGGCTGATGCAGCTCCTCCTCCGCACCGCCCGTGCTGTGTTGGCAGCAGTGGCTGCTCTCTGCCTTCTTCTCCACACTGCCCACGCTGAGTCGGCGGCGGTGGCTACTCTCTGCCTCATTCTCCACACCGCCTGCGCCGTGTCGGCAGAAGTGGCTGCTCTCTCCCTCCTTCTCCGCACCGCCCACGCCGTGTCAGTGGCGGTGGCTGCTCTCTACCTCTTCCTCCACACTGCCCACGCCATGTCAGCGGCGGTGGCTGCTCTCTGCCTCCTTCTCCGCACTGCTCGCGCCGTGTCAGCGGCGGCTGCTGCTCCCTGCCTCCTCCTCTGCACCGTCTGTGCTGTGCTGGCAGCGGCGGCTGGTCTCTGCCTCCTCCTCTGTGTTGCCCACGCTGGGCCAGCGGCGGCGGCTCCCTCCTTCCCTGCGCAATGGCTGGGGCCGGCTCCCTCCCTCCCCGCGCAGCTCCTGCTGGCCGTGCCCACCTTCTCCCCTCGCTACTTGGTGCTCCGGCAGCACTGCCCCCCCACTGTGGCTCCTACTTCGGGGTTGGCAAGTGTCGCAACTCTGTAGATCATATAAGGCGCACTGGACCATAAGGCGCACTCCTGGGTTTGGGCTGAAATTTTAGTCCAAAGGGTGCGCCTTATAGTCGTGAAATTACTGCAGTAACAATTGCTCTGGAATTACAATGGACCATGGATAATGCAGTCTGCATGGGTGTTGGAGAAGGAAGACTCGGACACCATATGGTTCATCGATGAGTCTCGTTTATTTTCTTTATTTTCTGCCTAATATAGCACTTCTAATGAGCTTATACATATTGCAAAACCTGAGCTCCTCATAGGCTAAACAGACACATACACACTCTCGATTTGCAACTTATCTGTTCCTCATTCCTGTAGTTAGCACGTCCTTGTTCAGGCATCCATCCCAAGGGCTCCTTGCCCTTGAGCCTAACTTCTACAGACAATAGCTCTGTTCTTACTTAGGACATTTCCGACAAATCCATGGTGCTGTGGCCTTTCTTGGCCAGCCAGGCCTGTATCACACTATCCACACATGGGTAGTTAAGGTTTAGAAACAAGTGACAGCTTTACCTTTAAGTTAAGTCTATAAAGAGGGCATTTTTTATTTCATCTGCTTTCAACACTTGGATTATTTATTTCCCCTTGAGCAATATGAGACTGTGATGTGAAAAGGTTCTGGCCCTTCTTCCCCGTTCATATTAATGATTAACAGAGTGAGTAATGACTTCAGGTGCCTTTGTGGCACAGTGATTGCAAGAGCAGAATCCCACCACAGTGAAATGTGATAAAAAATGTAGTGAAGTAGGAGAAAGGCAAAATAAGTCTATTTTCCTTTCTGTTTGTGTTTTAAGCCAAAGCCTAAGTAATAGCATTGTTCTGTTGTTGTTCTTCACTAAATGGAGTAGAGTTTCCTTAAATCTGTCTTAAAAAAAAACCCCAAAAACAACACCAACCCCTGTTCTAGAAAAGAACTGAAACCAGCATATGTTCTTCCAGGAATTCTTAAACATTTTAGTATTTAATTATTCTGTACAAGTCCTATTTCCATTCACAGTAATTTTTTTTAGTTTTGAGGAATTTATTAGTGTGCAGGAAGTTCTTGGAGGAAAATTCATATTAACCTCATGCAAGGGAAAAATCAAAACAGTCATGAAACCATTTTATTTGAAGACTAAGAATACGCAGGATCTTGGGGTGGGAAGAAAAGCAGAGTAACAATGCCATCTTAGCATGGCATTATCTGTGTAGTGGAAAGTTGTAACTGTAATGAGAGAGAACTCTACAACAATGCAGAGTTATAGACAGTTGTTTTAATAACTTTGAATTAACTTCAGTAAGTCATGTTCAAGTTGCTATGGAAGGGCACTGAACTATGTGGTTGGCAGTAATCAATGCTAAAATATACAGGCAGACGGTGAAGAATTTCATGGTTTCCTTGTGTGCTAAACTCTTTTTAAATGCATCTAACTGCTCTGCCATCTAAATCCCAATTCTGTTAGGATTTTGCAACTCAGTTATATAAAATTGCATGCTCAACTTGCAGCTGTGACTTCTGTCACAACAGGAATAATGGTTTACTGTTTACATGCCTACATATATTGTGTGTACAGCCAAGTTTGTTAAAAGTTAACCAGTTGTTGATATGCAAGTAACTCTGAAGTGGGTTGGGTGGGTTTAGATGAAGCTGCAAGTTCTTGAATTCTACTTTATATTCACAGACTACATTTATCCCAAATACTGAAACAAAAGGTTCAACTCACTGAACAGCTTTCCTGTCTGGCTTCTAAAGCACTTGGATCAGGGAAATGGTAGCTAAGTTTATTCATGTCTTGACTTCTTTACAGAAGACTATGAGCAATACTTAGAGTTATTTAAAAAGAAATGGTAGCTCCTGTGAATTGGTACCTATCTGCATGGATGAAGGCTACCAACTTAGTTCTTGTATTTACTGAGGTGTGTCACCTGATAGATAACCTTATATGTTTTGTCATGGGCTTGAGTGTACTTCTTAATGTAACTTTGTGTTGCTTCTAACCACTTCTGTATCACTTCTGAACTGCTACAGCAGCTAAGTTGTTTTAATTTTCCATAGTCCCACGTCTCAAGAAATTCCAGGGCTCATGCCATTACTGTATAGTCACTTACTTCAGTGAATACACAAGAAGTAGTAGAGTTCTTGATAGTGGTGATGAAAAATTTGCATCTTCTGCTCCTCCAAGTGTGTGTTTGAAAGATTATACCTCAGAAAGCATGTCTGGCAGCAGCAGAAACTTGCTTATCCAGCATGAACAAACTGGTGCTTGCAGGATTTTACCCTCTGTGAAGCAGAGACACTGGGTAAAGGCAGATTATTGTCCCCCTGCCTGCTACATAGCATCAGTCTGCTGAACAGTGATCTCTCTGCTCTCAAAGAATCATAAAAGGTTTTGGATTGCAAACGACCTTCAAAGGTCTCTGTTTTACTACCCTCTTTGTAAATAATTTCTTCCTGTATCTACTATATCTAGTCTGAATCTGCCTTTCCTTTTTTTTTTTAATAATTTAAAACCATTGTCTATCACTACAGGCTTCACTAAGAAGTCATCTTTCTTATAAATTTCCTTTAAATATTCCAAGGTTTCAATAAGGTCTCTCCAGAGCATTTTATTTTCTGGGCTGAACAATCACAATTCTCTCAGCTTTTTTCACAGTGGGGGGATTCACCCTTCTGATTTTTTAGAGTCCAGATCTTGACTTGCTTCATCAGATCCATGTCTTTCCTGTACTGAGGGTTACAGCATAGAACTCTGTGCTGTAGGTGGAATCTCACCAGAGCAGCAGAGTAGAGGAGCAGAATCACCTCCCTCAGCCCGCTGCCCACACTGCTGGTGATGTAGCCCAGTCGACTTTCTGGGCCTCTGGTGCATCTTGTTGGCTCACATTCAGTTTTCTGTCCACCAACATCCCCAAGAATTTCTATGCAGGGCTGCTCTCAATCTCTTCCTCCTCCAGCCTGTGTTTATACTGGAGGTTGCCCTGACCCATATGTGGGCACAGTTCACATGTGTCCACTCCTCAAGGTTTTCCAGGTGCATCTTAATGGCATTTCGAACTCATCTCTAAGCCTGTCTATCTGAATCCATGTTAGAATTAGAGGATGCATACTCTTAGTGGCCTGTGCAATTCTTCTTGTGGGAAGCTAATTGGATCTTATAAATATTCCTGTTAAATTCATGGAGACTCACATATCTGATAATTACTTTCTAGTATTCATGATCTGTGAGTAAATATTACAATGTGGAATACGTATGGTGTGGGCACTAGGTGGTAGGATATAAGTCATCCAGCTACTCCAAGGGAGATAAATATTGCTTTGCACTTGCAAACTGAAGAATCTGTGTGCACTACAGCATGTTTGTTGACTTCACAAGCATGTCATAACTCATAAGTCAGGGTTTAAACTGCATGTGTTAAAGGAGTCCATTTTGTGAGTGTCAGAGGGTGATTGTGCTATTTTCAGGCAGAGAAATGCAGTACAATATTTCCCATGCTCTATATTTGCAATATGAGGACAGAACTAGAAGAATAATGCAGGGCTGCTTTTTTTTTCAGTTTCATTAAAACACACCTCCTTATATCTGCAGAGTTTTCAGCTCAGGCTGGTCTCCAACTCTTCCTACTTCATTTTTCCATTCATCATTCCTGAGAGAACAGAAGGAGGAATAGATATGGTGTTCTGTGCTTGCTTAGACCATGGCAAATAACACTTCATCAACTTCCTAGCTTTAAGAAAGACCATTCTTTGGCTTGGGAAGAGCATTGCAATTTACCTAGTGTCCCTGGTGTCAAGAAAATAAACTGACCAGATCTAAACCAAGGAGAATCCTGCAGTATATTCTTTGAGTTATTAATTAAAATAGCTGCTGTGTTTAAGAGAAAGTGGATGAAAGCCTTTCTTGGGTGACCTTGATATTATGTGGATATTTCCAGGATAAAAGTGTTCAATACAATAATTAACCTACTCCACAACAAGAATGAAAAAATTAAGCCCCACAAAATATTGCTGAAGTGTTTTTGTTTCATAGAGGAGGATCTTTTAATATTGTTATTGTTTCAGAGCTGTTGTTACATTGGAGAAGAGTAATGTAATCAAACCAATTGGCTGCTGGAGATATTTTTTAATACACTGCTTTGGATACAGTACATATGCTCTGCAAATAAACACAGAATTACTGTTCCTGTTGGAAGCACTTAGTGAGAATGAGTGATTTGTCTTCATTATAAAAGGTGCATATATTTCTTCTATTAGCTGTTTATCAGACTGCTGTTTTTCTGCTTATGGATTCTGAGATGGGATTCATCATTTGTCAGCTTGTGAGCAGATGTTCCAGAGACAACCAAATTGATCACAAGGATGAATCGAATAGCAGTACCAATGCTGGAGGGCAGCTTTTACAAACTGCAGCAATTTCATGACTATAAGGTGCACCCTCTTGAATAAAATTTTGGTCCTAACCCGGAAGTGTGCCTTATAGTCCAGATATGCCTTATATATGGACAAAGTTCATAAATTTGCCAACCCGGAAGTGTGAGCCGTGAGAGCCACGGTGGGAGCCGGCAGGACCGCAGCCAGAAGGGTCTGGCGGGGCACATCTGGCATGGGCAGGCAGGGCCAGCAGGGCCGTGTCTGGCATGGGCAGGCAGGGCCACGGTGCTGGGGCCAGCGGGGCCATAGCTGATAGGGGCAGGCGGGGCCGTGGTGCCGGGGCCAGAAGGGCCGCAGCCGATAGGGGCAGGCGGGGCCATGGTGCCACAGCTGGCAGGTGCAGGAGGGACCGTGACACTGGGGCCGGCAGGGCCGCAGCCAAGAGGGGCAGGTGGACCCGCAGCCGATAGGGGCAGGCAGGGCCAGCGGGGCTGCTGCCAGCACGGGCAGGCGGGGCCGTGGTGCCATGGCCAGCGGGGCTACGGCTGATAGGGGCAGCGGGGGCTGCGGTGCCACAGCTGGCAAGTACAGGCAGGGCTGCGGGACCGCAGCCAATAGGGAAAGACAGGGCAGGCGGAGCCACGGCTGGCATGGGCAGGCGGGGCTGCGATGCCAGGGACAGTGGGGCCACAGCCGATAGGGGCAGGCGGGACCACGGCTGGCAGCAGCAGGCGGGGCCGCAGCCGTCAGCTGTGTGGGGGAAGCCGGTGGTTGATCCTCACTGCAAAAAAAAGTGTGCCTTATAGTCCAGTGCGTCTTATATAATGTACAAAGTTGCGACATTTGCTGACTCCCGGAGGTGCGCCTTATAGTCCAGTGCATCTTATAGTCATGAAATTACTGTATATCTCTCTCATGTTCTGACCCCTCCATTTTCCACTAATTTCCAGCCATTAACTGTCCTCCAGAAAGTTACAGGAGTAAAGAAAAAGCTGGTTCCCTGTGTGTTTATGTGTGTGGTGTGTGTTGGCAAGTTGGTTTTTATTTGGAGAAACACTATTCAATACAAGACAAAAAGACAACAAAGATTGAGTCTGTACTAAAATGACTCTGCTGCAAACCAGTCTATGATGCCATCAGGGGAGGAACATTTAATGTTGCTGGCAGTTTTTTTAATTATTATTATTATTTTTTGTGGGTTTTTTGTTTTGTTGGTTTGGTTTGGTTTGGTTTTGGTTTTTTTTTATTTTTTGTTTTTTTGGGGTTTTTTTGTTTTGTTTTGTTTTTTTTTAACAAAACAAAATCCTTGCCATGCAAAATTATAACTCTTTAGGGAATATTTCTTGCTGTTTTATCAAGCTGATGCCATGATGATTTATTTTGTTGTCTGTTTTGTGTGCATATCAATTTTTCAGTAAAGTTAATGGCAGGCTAGGGATAACATGTTACTTTGTCAAAACTGACTTTCCAAAGTTTGATTTGTTCTTAGCCAATACAGAAGAGAACTTCTGGAGCTGTGTTGATTACACAGCTATTAAGGCCCTTTCTTGCCAAAAAAATCCTCCTTTTGTGCTTGTAGGTTGTTGAAAATTGTGGGCTGCTGCCAGAGGATTGAAGAGTAAAACACATGCTCCTGAAGAGCCACATGTGGCTTTCAAACCACAGGTTTCTGACCCCAGCCTTAAGTAATTAACAATGGCCTTTGGAATGATGCAGTACTCAGTCAGAATTGCTGAGATAAAATACCTGTCCTTCTTCTAAAAAATGGCAGGGTTTGAAAGCAGACATTATTTTTTATTGAGAGCTAAGACCAGAAATTTAGTTCTTTGTCAGCTCTGTAAATGGACTGGGGAGGGGGTAAGAGGGGTTGTTGTGAAATGTCCTGGTCAGAATGGCAGATGAGGGAGCACACTGTGTTCAGTGCTCTACAAACAGGACTGGTCTAAGAAATGCACTTAGAAAAGGTTGTATGTTTTTCCTTTAGAAACCAGATATCCCATACATAGTTGTTCATTTAATATAAATGAATATTTTCTGCAGCATGGAACTTCTTTTTACATAATGGTTTTCTTCTTTATGCCAAAAAAGAAGTTGATCTGCTTAACCTCTTTGATATATTTCATGTTCTACTGAAGAGACACAAAGATGAAGCTTTCGATACAGTAGTTGATGCAGTAAATACACACAGCTAGCAGCTGAGATCATGAAAGGCATGCATTGTTTGGCATGCCACGTCATGATGCCTTGACAGACGGGTAATTGTGGAAGATGTGTTTTTGATGCAGTAAGAAACATGACAGGTTCAATGCATGGTTCTTATTTTCTCATTTACTGGGAAGTGGAGAAAGAGTTTAGATGACAAGGAAGAACGTATGTTCCAAGCCTGGCATTGGGGTTGTTGTACACTGTCAGTTGCCCTTGTTACCCATGTATTGGAGAGCATTCATTACCAATGATAAATATCATAGGCAAACTTGTGTGATGCTACAGTAAAAATTAAGAGAAGTTTTTCTGGGTGTGACTTTTAGGAACTGTGCCTGTGCACAGGAAAATAAACTCCTTCAAGAGTTTTATTTGTGCTGTCTTCATCTGAAGTCCAGTTTTCAAAAAGTTAAAGGAAATTACTTTTAAAATTCACACACCCTCCCAGTATATTCTCTCTTACAAACACTTTTGCCAGCTTTAAAACCTGGAGTTCTGCAAATAATCACAAGAGTCTGTCTAAGAAGTGGATCTTTTCATGTGTAGAGAGGGCTGGATGTGGGTTGATATCCACATAGGTTGCAGAGGAAGAAGCTCTTCTGTGGTCTGACCAGCAGTGGGGACTCCACGAGGCTGCTGTGGATGCCAAATTCAGGACCTGTGTACTTCTTACTGCTGTGCTCTATAGAGGTAGAAAGGCTTGCTTATGCAAGCATAGAGGTTTTCCCCCTTACCTGCATTTCTAACTCAACAAATACCAGATTCAGTCTGCATTGGATGAACTGTCCTGGCTGGCCATGACTTAGCCCTCTTCATTTCTCCCTGGACCGCTTTCTCTAGTCCTTATATTATTCGTCTAGCAGAGGTGCTTCATTCCGAGGTTATTTCAATGCTTAGCTGCATTAATGAATGTGTATTTAGTTCAATTTTAAATTACTGCCTCAAACTTGTGTGTATTAATAGAAATCTCTTCAAAAAATGTTTCTAAATTTTAATTATTTTCTGTTTTTATCACACTGCCAAACTTCAGATATTTTTCTCAGATACCTTCTTTGTGCTACTGGCTTTCTCAGGAGTTGAGGGTCCTCAGAATATCCTATGTTCTCTATTTCAATGTCCCAAGTTGGGCACTCCAGACTGACACACAGAATTAATGGACATTTTGGAAATGCAGCTTTTAATCTCTGTGCCCTAATTTCCTCTTGTAAAATGCAGGTTTATAATACTTGTCTGCTTCAGATGGGAATATGAGGTTGTGAGGATTAATTAGTTAATTTTTTTAAGTAGTTTACACCTGTGAAGTACCATACATATGCTCATAGTTGTTCTTACTTTGCTGAGTTTTTCCCTTGTGTCTTCTACATTTTGTTAGCCAGTTTGACCTGGTTAAAGAGAAAGGAAATTAGTCATCTAACCAAATTCTCTTTGTGTTCTTTCCCATATGTCTAAGCTACCCCTATATATCTTAGCTGTCATTTGCGTTTTTTACTGTTCTTCTTCACCTTACTATCTAAGGACTTATCACAAAGATTAATAGTATAGTGCTTGGGGTTATCTGAAGGATTCTTGGGTCCTTCATTTTAAAAGTAAAAATGCTGCTTTGGTTAGAAAATTTGCTGTTGAATGGTTTATTATTTTAGTGATTTCCTTTAGAAAGTAGAATTAGTTGCAGAAGCATCCTCTTGGACACAAAGTAGTAGAGTGATAGGCTACATTATTCCCAAAACGCAATTTCCACCAATGCCCAGGATGCAGTGAGTATAGAAGAATATGATTTATTGAGTGAAGTCAACTTTTTCAAAAGTTTCTGTGGTGGTTTTGGGCAAATTGCTTAACCTAGATGTTGCACAGATGATTGCAGCTTGTTCCTGATTTATTGGGTGTCTTGAGTTGAAATTACAGGGGTCTGATCTGCAAAAGTAGCGAATTCTCACAGGTGCAATTGTAGTCAATGGGAGCTATGTCTTGAACATGAGTGACAAAATACTAAACACCCTGAACCACTGCTAATCAGGAGTCCCAAATTGTTGGTCACTCTTGCATTAACCTTTTTCTGCTTCAATTCAATTTCTGTACCATACAGTTAATAATATCCTTCAGCTGACAGAAGTGTTAAATGTGAGGTTTGCCAGTATTTGCAACCTAAGTAAATTCTTGAGTAAGAGGCAGTGAGAGGCTTCTGACATTTTTTTATTGCAAGATTTTTTTGAATGGAAAAAGATCTATTAATTGAAATGCTTTCTCATGAAAATAAAAAAAAAGTAATTGTTCTTTGAACAGACTCTTCTCATTCTGAGTTAATGATGCAGGAGTTCCCTAGAACAAATAGTAACAGAATTACATTGTTATGCACTGTATTGTAATTGATGCAGATTAAGATCAAGGTAAAATCGCAACTTTTCAGCATTTCTTGGCTTTGAAAATTTGACTTTGCAACCCAACAAATATTTTTAACACTCTGCTGAAGTGTTCACATTTATCTTCTTTCTTAACAAATCAAAGTGTCAGAGATCACTATATTTCATCCCATAATTCTCTGCTATTTCAGCTAACTGAATAAATGGTAGCAGCAGCAGGTTGTCATCTTTTGCATAGTAACACTATACAAGGAGGGATTTGCTGATGGGCTTTGATATCTTCTGACAGCAGGGTAGTGGTGGAGTTGGAAGTCTCCATGCCAGGCTCCATAGGGAAGCATTTTCTGATAGGCATGGATTCTGCTGCCCTTCCTTCTGGCTTCCCATCTGTACTGTTCTGTGCCAGGATTCTTTCCTGTTTAAAACACCCAACAGAAATGTTCCAGTTGTAAGAAGTTAGACAAATAAGAAAGATATGAAAAATAGAGTTTTATAGGTGGGAAATACTGGAATATCTTTGTAGATGTTGCCTCCAGTGTTACTTGCAATATAAATGTCTTTCCTGAAGATCTGATGTATTACTCAGTTGCAGTAGTTAGTTCTATACATTACTGGTCAGTCCTGGTGCCAAGATTGCAGTAATAATGAGGAAAAAATGAATTAAAAAATTAATAGTAATCCCAGATACCATGCTTCCATCTGCAAAATAGTAGCTGACTTTCCGCTATGGAAGTAGATGAGTCACCCATGGTATTTGGCTTGTTGTTTTGTAGGAGGCCATGCTCAGTCATCTTTGGTCCTAAATTTGAAAAAAATAGACAGAATTAGAGCAATTAATATACCTGAAGACCATATATTTTTTCCTAAAAAGATTCATGAAATAGCTGGTTAAAATCTTTTTTCCCCCTCCCTACCACCATTTAGATGCAGAAATAAAATGGAGCATAGCACTATGTGGACACATTAAAATAAATCATAGAGTTGCTGATGCTTACTTGCAAGAGATTGGAGATTAGGGGTGGTTTTTTTTTCCTGTCTTCTATTTTTACACATGCAAGTTAGTTTTGTACTCAGGAAAGTGAGAGACAGAGAACACCTGTGTTGAAGAGGTACCTTTGCAAATGCACGCTGATTCTGCTCTTCAGAGTCCCAGCTGTTTTAATCGTGGACCTCTCCTGGGAAGAAACATCTAGATGACAGCTTGCTTTGAGTTTTCTCTTTTTTCTTTTTTTCCCTTCCTATTTTTTGGGGTTTTTTGTTTGTTTGATTGATTTTGTTTGTTTGTTTGTTTGTTTGTTTTCTTTTTAATTTGGCATGGGGTACACAAATGAAAAACTGAATTTGCCCTTTGGTATCCCTTCTAATTGTCTTAACTCTTGGTCCCTTTGCAATCTATGCATATGCATATTTTCTGAATGAGTTCCATTGAAGTTTTGTTACGTGAACAAACTCACAACATTCACTCTTTTGTTGATGGGGTGTGAGTGAATGAGATATGATGAAGCGAGCAGGGAAGACAATTTGAATTCAAAACTTCAGTCCAAATATTGACAGTAAAGAACACCATCTTGCCTTTCCTGGGAGGAAATGATACCTACTTGAAGTACATAAAAAAATAACAATTCATGATGTGAATTTGAGATATCTTAGGTATTTTCTAATCTGCTGCACAGTTTCTGAGTCTTGCATTAATATACTAAGCGTTTTTTAATCATGCTCCCTGGTAATTGAGAGAACAACATTGACTTGAATTCTTTTTTCCTTGGTCAAAGACACATGAAGGCTGTTTGTTACTAGTTGAGAAGGTATATTTTTCTATCTGCCAGCAATATGTGGGCTTTTGTTATACATTTGAGTTTGCCATTCCTATCTTCACTTGGCCAGGTCCTGTAAAATGAATCTTCCTTTTTTTTCCCACCTGCTTTGGACATGAAGATTTTTGGTTTTCTGCACAGCAAGTTCAGGATGTGCCTAAAGAACTACATTAAAAAGACTATTTTATGTTCAGTTCTCTTTGTCACTAACATATTATTTTTTCAAAAATCTGTTACTTCCTGAGAGCCTTTTTTTTTGCTTCCTACAGGTTTTCCAATCATAAAACAAAAACATAGGCAAAATTGCTCTTTCAGAAGAAAATTATTAAGAAAATGGAGGAATTGCGATACAAAGTACACTCTCTTACAATGTTTCTTCTTTCATCTTTTCTTTCAGTGATGAGTTGTAGTATAGAGCCTCTGACTAATACTTTTTTCAAGCATAGACTTATGGAGATACTGGCAGAAGTGTCTGTGTGGGGAGGACAGGAAGGATTGTTAATAAAAGTGGAAATTTTAATTTACATTAGTAATTACTACACATTAACTTGTACTTTAATATCTACTTTACTGACACCAGTCTTCACATGCCCAGTAGTGTACTGAGATTTGTGTAATGTAGGCCTAAAATAATCGTGCTCAGCTCAGCCTTGAACTGGGACATACAAAACTGCTTTCTTCAAACTTCAGAATATACTAATAATAATAAATAAATGGAGCCTCAAGATTATCTGGAGTTCTTTCAAGTAAGTATTTTTTAAGTTTTATTGTCTCTTGAAATTTATTATCTCAATCTACTTACAAGACCTCTG
Organism: Catharus ustulatus; assembly: GCF_009819885.2. Taxonomy (NCBI): domain Eukaryota; kingdom Metazoa; phylum Chordata; class Aves; order Passeriformes; family Turdidae; genus Catharus; species Catharus ustulatus. The sequence goes on from NW_024879446.1 coordinate 7,996,598, forward strand.
AATTCAAGGGTTGTAATTGCAAAGAATTGTTGATAGTGTGTGACTATAGTTCTGTTTATACTCACATTCACAGGAATTTTGTTTCATCATAGGCAATAATCTGTATTATAAAATGTGGCTAAAATTATTGTTCTTTGAAATTTCCTTGTTTCTGTTGTTTCATCTCAGTCTGTGAGGCCATCTGTCTCAGTGCACAGAAATTTCTAGCCTTCCTAAAATAGTGTGGAACAACTAGTCTTGGTCCTAAGATAGCTAATGAGTCTTTCAATCTGAAATCCCTTGTAATAGCTGTGACTGCTACTTGCTCTAAGTGTAATAAGAGATTAAACCTACAGTTTAAAGTTTAAAGTTTTTTAAAATGTTATTTTGAACACTGATGGCATGAAACTGTTCAAATAACAAAGCATCAGTAGCCCACCCACTGCCTCTAGGAATATACTTATACCTGGTGTCGGTTAGTCTGATTATTTAGGGTATAAACAGTCCAACTCTTCTCAAGATACTTATAAACCCCAGGGAGATTTTTCTTAAATACCCTTTTTTGTCTGGCATAATTTCTTTGCAAGACAGCAATTTTGAATTAAGAACGCTATGAAGTAACTGAACTGATATTCACTGCTGCATTTTGCAACTCTGCCATTAACTCTTGAGAGACAGGCATAATCCCTTGTGCATGCAGTGCAACCTGTAGCCTCTTGCATTTTCTCTTTAAAGGCTTCTGTTCTCCTAAAAACATAAATTAAACTAGCATGTGTGCACACTTAAACACTTCAGACATGTAAAGCATAGTTCTCTTGCTGAGAAATAATCACCACAACATTGAAAGACCCCAGTGTCTCCCAGCAAACTCCCAAGGACATCTCAATGTGGCACGACCTTTTCAGGATAAATGGGATTTTAAATTCAGCCTTTTCATTGGTGTCCTCTCTGAGTATTATGTCTCGCAAATTCGAGAGTGTTTTAAAGCAGTGAGTGTTGTGACAGTGGCTATTGTTTCTGCATGTGCATTGTTAATTGTAATAGCAGGAAATGTGCAAACCATATCAAAACAAGTGAGAAGAGGGCAGAAAGGAGAGAAGCCTGAAGGGAGGAAATTTCAAAGATAATAGTACAGGTGCAAAAGCTGCAATTATTGTTACAGAGGAGTAAAACTGAGTTGTGTCCCTCCCATTAGAAAGCAATATGGAAGCATTAACAGCTGAACTATCTTCATTCCTGAAACCCATTTTGCTCTGAAGGGAGTATTTAATTCTCTCAGAAGAGACCGAAGAAGAGCAAGCCATTGTTCTCACAGAGATGCCAAACAATGGCTGAATGATGTAGAGAGGTAGTACACACATCTGAAATACTGCATTGCTCACAGAGTTGCACTTCATATTTAGTACCAGCCATAGTTCTATAGGTAAATAAGAAAAATTAGAATAATGAAGTAAGTAGTTGGAAAAGGCCACTAAGATTTTCTGCTTGCTATATTTTGAGAAAAGAGATAGTGATCCAAAATTACTTCACTGATTTAAATGAAGCATACTAAAGGATCAAAACAGACTAGAAGAGCAAAATGTAGTGATTTAGGAATTGTACCCCTATAGACAGGAATAATGCTATTATTTTAATTAAGACAAAAGGAGGTGCTAAGGAAGAGTGTTTTTTGTAGAAATGGCCTAGAAATACCTGAGAGCATTTTAAGTCAACTATACTATGTAGCAAAATTGTAGCTTAAATGTCGCATGAATTTCTGAATAATGCAGTTTTGTTAAACAATTCTTCAGTTCTCATCTGACTTTTGACTTCTGTGGAAAATGCTGATATTGAAAAGGCATAGTGCCTTCTTGAAGGCTAAAAATAAGTAAGAGGAGATGACTGGTATCTTTAAGCAATGTCATCGGTTTTTAGAACATTCTTATTTAAATTTAAGGCTGGTTATAACAACCTCCTTTTTCCCCTCTTTTTTCCTCTGTTTTTTTTTTCTGGGTGAGTTATGCTCACAAAGGGAGTAGCAGGGAGGTATAATAAGAAGGCTTCAGCAGATGTCCATTTGGGTAGGCTTGGACAAAGAGAAACTTTAGTTATAGAAAACAACTATGTTTGAGGGGATTGGGGAGGGAAGTGTTTTATTTAGATATTTAAGTTGAGGCTTTGCAAAGGTGTGCGTGAAGGGGGAGAAAAAGTGCATATTCTTACTTTCTGATTCTGAAATTGAAAAACCATGTTAAAGATGGTCTGCATGATATCACTTGGAGAATCACTTCACAAGGTTTAAATAACATTATTAAATGGTGAAATCACTATTAGAGAAACACAGTATTAAAAAAAGGAAATAATCAGGAAAACAAGAAAATGGGAGTCAGGGCTCCGTTCTGCTTTACATTCTGGTAGGTAGTCTACCTTTATGTGGAGTTCTCAGAGTTAAACAGAGATTAGTAGTACCACAAAAATAATGGATGGATGAATTTTAAAGTATTTCTTTTCCTATTTGTTTTATTGTTTACTAAGTTCTTTTCCTAGTGATTTACATGTCTAAATGAATTTTGATAAAACTGGGTGGGGACAGGAGATGTTCTAAGCAGCACTGTGTTGCTTGTTTGCATGTTTCAGCCTTTCTTTGGCTAAAACTGAGTTTTTATTTCTTAATGTCCATGATTTTTTAGCCAGATTTTCCTCATTAACACTAGTTTCCAGCAGTCAGTTACAGTCTTGCCCTGTGAGATCCATTAGTTAGATTTGATAGCAATCCTCCAATTTTCCTCTCTTCCTGTGTATCTGCCTTTTACTGCCAAATGAACAAAATTTTATGTGCTTACTAAGAAAGTCTTGCTCATGGTCCCTTTTACATGCAACATCTATGCTATATTTCTTAGCTGTTGAATGTGTAAAAATTTAAAACTTACAGCCTTATCAGAGGGTTTTGGCAATAATAATGAGAGATAAATCCTGAAGTAGATTAGGGTATGAGCAACACCAGAGATGCTAGCAAAATTGCATGAATGAAAAAGAGAAGTTGCTCGCATGTAAGGCAGAAAAGAAATACATGCCCTGCAGTTGTACTGGAATATTCATGCTGATGGCTGAAGCTGTAAACATCTTTCTAAACTTAAAATTAACCTATGTATGCTACTGGTATCAGCATTTGCAATCCAGAAGTATTTATGGAATTATTAATAGCTACTGTGTTTAGTCTTGAGTCTGCAGTGTTTTCCCTCACTCAAACTATGTATTCCATGTGCATGCCTTCTTCTGATGCAGAAGGAGGCTAGATCCTCAGCTGTGTTTTTGATATAGCACAGAGCACATTGCGTCTTGCCACTTGTGTGTGTTATGTTCTCTTATAAACTCTTTTTGTGGTGGAAGTTAGGGTCTCAATATGTTCACTGTTCCCCATTTTAATTGGTTTTATCTGCTGCTCTCATAACAGTCTTATCTCTGTAGACAGTTGCTTAGATATTATTTGGAGATGTGAATTCAAGCTCAGACACCCAGTGTTATCTAGCATTTAAAGGTTATTTGATAGTCCTGTCTGTGGCTCAGGTGCCAGGGAACTCTTGTCTCTGGCTGACATCTTTCTAGCATCATAAAAAATTTCTCAGGGGAAATCTGGGTATGGAAGGCTTTCCAAATGGAAATGGGTTGAAAAGCCTATGCAAAGTGCAGTTCAAGCCCTAGTGGAGGTTCAAGTCATTGGCTGTTTGCTAATGACTATGCAGTTCAGGTCTGGGAGATTTTTAATTATTTCTGTTACTGAGCTTGGTGAAGGAATAAAAAAATGCTACTGTCTCCATGACTTGGGTGCTTATGTGTACTGCGAAGGAGAAATTAAATGCTTCAGTGTTGCTTTTCTCATGTCTATTCTAATCTTTCATATGAGAACTGTGTAACAAACACACTGTGTGTACTGGAATACTACCGTAGTCTAACTGCATAAATCAAATTAAAGGCAGTTGCATGTGCCCAGGCTATTCACTGGTTTATTAGGTAAGGTAGTCACTTTGTTGGGGTTTTGGCTTTTTTTACCCACTATGTGTCAAGAGAAACAAAAACATTTCACAAAGAAGCTATGAAAGGAACATGACACTTTACATAAATAGAGTTTGTAGCATTTCTTTATCTCCTCTTTCATACCAAGACTGTTTCTGAGTTCTGTCTGCCTGTCGTATTGAAAGGTGATGTAGATATACCAAAGGTTCTGTGCCTTAGGTGCTTTAATTGTTTCTTTTGCCTAATAGGTAGATTAAATATTTTGAAGCCTGATTATTTCCTGCTTTTTATCTAGAGTAGATGAGAGCAGAGACAAAAAAATAGCAAATGGGATTGCTAAGTGGAGCACTGATCAATAGAAAGTGCTGTCCATTTGGGTAATGGACATCTCTGTCATATCACCTCGTAAAGAATTCAATTAAGATGGGTCCCCATAGATCTACAAACCATACACCATCCAATACAACAGCTATTACTGAGCTGATTTTATATTAAAATCTCAGCAGCTCTGTCTGTGAGATACTAGCTGCTCTCATTTGCTAAACTCCTTTTTGCTTTGCACCACCTTGGATGCAGCACTTTTTTTTCTTGGAAGAAAAGATACATTCACATACATGTAACAAGATCCTCCTGCCTGTTTTATTTAATAGAATATTTAATAGAATTCTCTCCAGATTTCTAGTAGCCAAAGAAAGTAACAGTTCTTTTTAAGAAGACCGACAAAACAGGTTTATCCTCCCAGAGCAGTTCTGAATACCTAGTATGAGAGTCTAGTGACTGTTCAGGAGTCCACTTGCGTCTGAAGGTGGTGGCTACACCTACCAAGCATTTCTAGCTGGAATTTCACTGTCACCTTTGAAAAAGTACATAAGCAAATGACATAGAGATTGCCTGTCAAATGAATCTTTCCTGATGTTCATCTCAGAAATCCTTCCCTGCTCATGAATGGTGATATTTTTTGGAGTGGCACTCCATGGCCCCTTCGCACTGCCAAAGGTCCAGGCAGAAGGCTGAAATACACAATTCTGTCCTGATGCTCCCCATCTTGTGGAATTTTCTAAAACTCTGTGCTCCAATATAGTTAGGTCAGCTGATAAAGATCTCACAGGAGAAAGATTTCCCTGGCAGACAACTGAACACTCCAGAGGTGAGGAAACATCTCTGTATCTACTCATCCTCTAGGTTAACGATTCTGTGGTATCACTGAACTTTAAGCAGTTTAAATAGTTTGATGTCAGCATACCAAAAGGTTGTGGTGTTTTTTGTTAATTGTAATACATTGTTTTCATTTCCCTCATGCTTCCTGATACATTTGGATGTTGAATACCGATTTTTCTGTGTACTCTTATCAATGATATGGTGTAAAGACCTCTGGATGTTCTTTATGAATTAGCTGGTGTGCACCAGTGTATGAAGAGCTGAACATAGTATGCGGGTTTCTCTGTTCTGCACTGAGGAGTTGAATCTAAAAGAGCTTTCATGAGCTTTAAACTTGCATTTCTGTCCAAATCTTTCCATCTTCTGCGTTAAAAATTATGGAGTTCCAAAAAATTTAATTTTTTCTTCCTTTTGCTTTAATGCTTTCTTGGTAAAATCAGCTATTCTCAAATAGTCTACAGTAACAGACACCTGATAGATCCATTATCAAGTGTAAATATTTTTATGAAGAGTGGATTTTGATTGGGCATCCAGATGCAGGTCATTAATTTTCAGCACTGCTGTTGGACTATTAATGGGGTTGCTACCCAAATGGCAAGAGTGATTTTACCTATCAAATAAATGTCCTACATATCCCAACGGGCTGCTCAGTTTCACACAGGGGTATTCACAGTTAACTGTCCCATGTAGTGTCACACTCTGTTGCTTTGGTTTCTGAGTCTACCTTCTAAACACCAGCAAATTCTTTGTGCTCCTTTCTACAATAATTTTTCTTACCCAGGACCCCTAAAACAAATCTGTCTGCATACTCCATACCCCCATGTCGCCTGAGCCTACTCGATATACAAGGTGTATAGTAGGGATGTCTAAGCACTGCCTGTTTGCCATCACTATATTTCTTAGCTGTCCCTTAGTTTGAGGAGCCTCAATCGCCATTGTTACTTACCGTATACAAATGTGGCAACATACTTTAAAAAGAATAAAAACAATGTGAACAAAAAATAGTATCCTAGCATAACAAATTTAGATTATGTGTGGATGTTTGACACCTCACAGAATTCTGGGAATTCTTGCCTCTGATATGTTTTTAAGGTCCAGGGACTGTGTCAAAGCACATTCTGAAAAGAAACCTTCTTGTGATTCTTCTCTTCCTGACTGTATTCTCTGTCTCTTTTGCTGCAGCATGGAGTTTAGTACATTTGATATGCATGGTGCATATTACACTCTCATTTTAAGACTGTTTATGCTCAAAAGAGAAAAGAAGGATGGTATTGTGGGTCCTTTGGCTAGAATAATATTGAAAATAATTTATTATATATTGCATTCTGTAGCAGACTTCATGCATAAGCTTGGACAAGCCACTTATTTTTAGTTTCTCAATTTTCTGACTGGTAAAATAGAAATTACACTAATTTATTCCTTCCTCCCACCAGTAGGATGGGACAGTTCATCAATGTTTGTGGTAATTGAATGCTGAATATGAGACTGGAATTATCCAAATACCCAGATGATCTCAAATATGAGATACTGAAGAGACAGTCCCAGCAAAAAAGCACCCCCTTCCCACAGCACTAAGCTGTAAGTATTCTGCAGTATTGAGTCAGAACTTTTGAATTTTAAATGATGAAATTACTTTAACACCAAACAACAAACAAACAAACAAACATCCCTCCATTGCTCTCTGCACCCACTCTGAGACCCAACTACCTCCTAACCCCTTAACTCAGTCTTGGCTAGTAAAATCTGAACATTTCCTCTTCTAAATGAAAAAAAAAAAAAAATCTTCTAATCCAAAAAATATAGAGAAAGTAAGTTGTAGGCTAAATTTGTCCTGGAGTTAGACCCCTGCAATGATTTTATAATGATGGGATGAATGGTGCTAAACACACCATTTATATACATACATACATAAATATATATATATATATACACACATATATACACATATATATACATATATGTATCTATATCTACATCTATATATCTATATATCTATATGTATCTATATATCTATATATCTATATCTATATCTATATCTATATCTATATCTATATCTATATCTATATATATATATATCTATATATCTATATATCTATATATCGATATCTATATCTATATCTATATCTATATCTATATCTATATCTATATCTATATATCTATATATCTATATATATATGTACAGTAATTTCACGAATACAAGCCGCACTGAGTATAAGCCGCATTGCCGGGTGTTGGCAAATATTTCGTTCTTTGTCCATAAATAAACCGCATCCGAGTATAAGCTGCTCTGTTGTTCGCAGCGAGGACCCGTGTGCAACAAAGTTGCCAATTAGTAACAGAACCAGGGCAGGGCAGGGTTTACTGGCTTGGCTCGGGCTGTGCAGGCTCGGCCCGCTCGGGCCTGCCGACGGGGCCAGGTGGCCCAGCTCGGTGGGGCCGCTCGGGGCCGACCGCCACCTCTGGGCTCGGTCACCACGGCCTGGCGCTGCCCCGTGGTGACAGGCAGGGACGGAGTCCCCCCCACTCCCGTGGCCGTGGAGGCGGGCGGGGACGGAGCCCCCTGCCTCCTCCCTGAGGGCGGCAATGGCAGCACAGGACCCCCCACCACTTCCCCGAGCCATGGCAATGGCGGCACGGGGCCCTCGCCGCCTCCCCGAGCTGCGGCGATGGCGGCACGGGGCCCCCACCGCCTCCCCGAGCCGCGGCAATGGTGGCGCGGGGCCCTTACCTTCCCCCCGAGCCGCGGTGATGGCGGCATGGGGCCCCCCCATCTCTCCCCCGGGCTGCAGCAGAGGAGGGAAGGAGAGAGCTCTCCCACCTCTCTCCCTGCCCCCCGTGCTGCCTGTAGGGAGCCGGGCTTCACCTGTGGCGCAACAGAGTAACAATTTGTAACAATCGCGAAATGCCGGCTTTTACTGGCAGCTGCTTTTACTGGCAGCTGCTCGGGTCAGCACCCTGGCTGGCACTTCTGAGGTTGTAAATGTCAGAAAATTATTCACATATTAGCCGCTCCTGAGTATAAGCCACATTTCCAGTTTGGGAGCAAAATCTTAGTCAAAATGGTGCGGCTTGTATTCGTGAAATTACTGTAGATATATATATATATCTATAATGACTTTTCTCGTGAAAAACATGGTATCTGGTAAAAACTGCCTTTCTTTCCTTATGGTTTAGCATGTGGATTCAGTGTAGTATAAAAAAGGAGTAATAAAAGTGAGGTATTTGTGTATGTGGTTTTGACCTATTTTTCAGCTGAACTGGAGTATATTTTTCAGCTGAGTGCAATGCTGTTTTCCAGGTAATATGCATCTACTTCTGCAGTGGCACTCTAATAAGTAAGTTTAATAAGAGTTTGCACAATAAAAAACAGGACTTAAGCATTGTAGTTTGGAAAATAAAGAAGCATGCAAGTAATAAATCCAGGAATGAACTAGGACTTTGCATGTCAACATTATATCTGTAAGTTTAAATTATTGTGTGTAATACTGTCTTGGGTGCTATTTTAAGCACACACGAAGGGAGTTTCTCTTAGTAATAATATATGTGGCAAATATTAAGCTTACATATATATATATATTACCATGGGAACTATTCCTGATCCCTATATATGTATTACAGAATTTCTTTCCAAAAGAGAATTAACAATTAAATGTAATCCCTCTTCTATTACTAGGACCTATTTATATTGGCAAAAGCAAATTTATGGCACCTCAACAGATGGTGATAGAATAGATACCCTTTATCACACTCTGTATTGTAACCCAAGTCATTTGCCCACACTCAGACGTGAGGCGTATAATCAGGTGCTTCTTATTAATGGACAAAGAATGAAAAGTTGCTGACACCCAGAAATGCGGCTTATAATCAGGTGCGGCTTATAATGGTGAAATTGCTGTATTTAAAAATTCAATTTAGATTTATATGCCTGTATTCCATCTTGTGTCAGCTCAGCTGCAAAATAAAATCATTATCATAGTTTTATTACAGCTAAGCATTTTAGAGGCATTTGTATGGTACTCTTCTGCAAGTGCACTTAGAAGAGGCTGCAGATAAATTCACTTAATGATGACTGCACTGCAAAATCAAAAAGTTTTTTCTTTACTTTGCAGAGCACATTTGCTCCATGCAGCATATAGCATGAAAATTATGACATTCTTTGCTTTGCTTTCCCATAATTTGTGGAATGCTGCGGTTATGTGATTTTTTTGTTTGTTTGTTTGTTTGGGGTTTTTTTGTTTGTTTGTTGTTTTGTGTTTTCTCTTCAGTTTTGGCTTGGGTTTTTTTTGGTTTTTTTATCTATAGCTTCCTATACAGAGGAAAGATCTACAGTAATTTCACAATTACAAGCCGCACCTGATTATAAGCCGCATTTCTGGGTGTCAGCAACGTTTAGGTCTTTGTCCATATATAAACCACACCTGATTATAAGCTGCACTTTCGCGTGCAACATAGTAATGAATTAGTAACAATTGCACCACTGTGGGTTCTACTGGCTGGTGCTCAATTTGCAAACATTTTTCACAGATCAGGGTAGCCTTTAAACGCAGCCTAAAAACTAAAAAAAATACACAGGAAAATCACTCACTTTTATTAAACCTGCTGGCTCCACTCTCGCCTAGATGAGGGGAGGGCGCGGCCCAGTGGGGTGAGGGCAGTGAGGCTGGGTGGGCTAGGGACCTGCTTTCCCGGGCTATCAGAGGCAGCAGGGATCACAGGCAGAAAAGTTTCCTGGCGAGCGGTAGAACCCCACTGAGTGCCACGCCAGCCCGCCCTGGTGCTGGAGTGGCCCTGGCGCTGGGCAGGCCCTGCTACTCACCGGCTGGGCTACTCACCGCCGCAAGGGAGCAGGCAGCAGTGCAGAGCCCCGGCCCACCAGTGTTGGGGGCTGCAAGGCTGGTGGAGCCACTTGTAGTGGCCCTGCGGGCGGAGGTGCTGCCGCCCGGCTGCTGCCCTGCCGCTGGGGGTTGGGGAAGCAGCCTTGCTGCCCCTCCCTCCTTGGGGCTGTGGAAGCGGCCTCACTGCCCCTGCTCCCCGGGGTCGGGGAAGCAGTCTCGCTGCCCCCCTGGGGCCGGGAAAGCAGCCCTGCTGCCCCACCGCCCCGGGGCCGGGGAAGCGGCCTTGCTGCCCTCCCTCCAGGGAAGCAGCCTCGCTGCCCTACCTCCCTGGAGCCAGGGAAGCAGCCTCATTGCCCCGCCTTCCTGGGGCCGAGGAAGCGCCCTGTCGTCCATATATAAACCGCTCCAGATTACAAGCCGCACTTCCGGGTTCGGACCAAAATTTTAGTCAAAATGGTGCGGCTTATAATCATGAAAGGATTTTGTTGTGAGAGACCTCGTGTTATCCTTTTTCAAAGTACTCTCCCTGTAGCGATGATTTGACACTATGTTGGGTGACACTTGCAGATTTGCATCAACCATTTTTATTTGCTTATAAGAATACTTTCCAAAATAGAATAAAGTAGTTCTGATCACGATCCTTGGAAACACACACCTTTTACAGGTTAATAAATACTTCAAGTAATCCTGTTTTGATTACAGTATTTTTATGCTGTTCATGCTTTCTCTTTTCAGTTCTGTTCTCCTGAGAAATAATGTTTCATTTACCTTATTTGGAATGTAAATTGCAATTTTTATTCTTAAAAAAATTTAAAATGGAAAGGACTGACCAGGCTTATTTGTGATAATGTGCTGTTCTCTGGAGTCAAATTTTGATAGAGTAGGAATAAGAAAAAGTGGGAAAAATTACTCAGGAAATTATTCTGGAGGTGTCATCAGTCTCAAATTTTGACTGTATTTTAGAGAACTTCATTGCACCAGTGACTGCGAAGCCTAGACTGTTCTGATGACAACAGAGGACACTTGCTGGGGAGTAATATTTTTGTTGTTTTTGGAAAGATGATACTCTTCTTGCTGGAAGTGAGTAGGGTTTCCTCCAAAATCTGATAAGTGTTTACTTTATCTGTCGTGTGCAGGACATGCTTAATGATTAATGAAAATTACAAGTGTTTTTTTTAGGGGCTCCAGTTCAATGTATGGGACCTACCAGTTACATGTGCTAACTTCAGAGTTTAACTTCCATGTCAAGTGCTACTGACTCTTTCTCTTCTGAGTACATAGGACAACACTGTGGAAGAAATAAAAGCAATGGGAAATCTTTAATATGCTATAGCTGAGAGTAGTGTTCCACAAAGGGAGGTGACGAAAGCTTCAATTGTCTGAGAGCACAGCTAGCTACAAGAGAACAGAACAATGTCCAGGGAATTTAAGACTTGATATTTGTGTGGTAAAGAATGACAAACTGGGCAAAAATGGGTCCAAGAATTTTAGATGTCTCCAGGAAACCTGGTTATTGCCATTTGTGGCCCTAGCCCCATAAATACTGTTTATTCCTAGAGAAAAAAATACTGGTTTTGCCAGTACTTACTGAGTGTGTAGAAATTTCTGCCTCTGTGGCTTTTGGTGGGGGGGTAGTGGGTTGAATTTATTCAGTTTCTTTTTCAAATGTGTCTACTAATATCCTTTTCTTAACTTTATGATGTTTATTTTAAACTGGGCTAAAGCACAGAGATTCTGAGGGTCTCAGCTTCTGGCAGCCTGTGTTTGCATTTGTCCCTCATGACTGTGGAAGAATATTTGCCTGAGCATTAGTCTCAATGCAGTGGTCTTTACTGAAGTCTGTAGTTGAGTTGTGAAATGCTCCATTCCAGTCAGTTATAATACAACTACAGTAATTTCACGATTAAAAGCCACACCATTTTGACCAAAATCTTTGTCCAAACCCGGAAGCGCAGCTTATAATCAGGTGTGGCTTATATATGGACAAAGAATGAAAAGTTGCTGTTTTAGTTTGGAGGACAGGTGTCTGCTGAGAAAGGCAGGAGCTTCTCTTTGAAATGGAGAATGTAAACAAGCTCCCTCCAAATTATTATAATTTTGAAATCAAAGGGCTTTCAGGCAAAGATATGGGAATTAGGAATAACAGTTCTTTACTAGGGAAATTAAAATAGAAATACAGTACTACAAAGAAACAAACTCCAAACCCTGACGAAGTCAGAGTACAACCTGACACCCCATCAGGCAGGGTGTTGGTAGCAGTCCCATTTAATGGTGGTTGCAGTCCTCTTGCAGTGACAGATGTGATTCAGCTGAAGCAGTGATCCTGTAGAAGGTGCAGTTTCCCTCCGGAGGTCCAGTGGTGATGTGGCGAAATGTGGTTTTCCTCTGGAGTCCAGTGGAGAAAGGGGCTACCTTAGTGTCCCAAAACCTCTGTTTTTATCTTGCTAAGAAATGTTGGGCTTTTCCCCCTGGCTGGAGCAGCTTCCAATGGGATGAAGTAATTTTATCAGTCACACAGTGGGACTCAATGAGCCATTAGCAGAAAATGACTTGCTGGAGGAAGGATGAGTTGTAAAAAGATAAAGAACAATGCCCTGTCTGGTTTCAATGGATGGCCCATTAGCAGAATATCTCCCGCGGAGATAAGGATCACCCTCAACAGATGGTGATAGAATAGATACCTTTTATCACACTCTGTATTGTAACCCAACTCATTTGCCCACACTCAGACATGAGGCTTATAATCAGGTGCAGGTTATAATGGTGAAATAACTGTAAATTGTAAGATCTGCTATGTAGAAGAAGAGTCACTGTTATAGAAGTAAGCCTGTCAATTCTGAAGATTTTTTTTCTCTACTTTTGCAATACACTCTATGAACTTTTGCCTTTTAATGTGAGAAAGAGGCTCCCAAGCACTTCATTTGCAGCTTTCAGGTAGGTTTAGGATGCTTGTGATATTTCAAGGGGTCAGAAAATCTTCCTTGATCCACTGTGGAGCAAAAGCATTCCTCTACCCTTCTACCACTCCTGCTGGGAAGCTGGGAGTTCTGTGTGCACTGGCTTTACAGCTTCAATTACATCCTTCCACCCTTCAGAAAGTTTGCTGTACTCAGAAATTTTATCAGTTCAGATTTAAAATACGTGCTACCAATTTGTGTCACAGTTCATAGTCTCTTAATATTCACAACTGAAAATCTATTATGTAGCAGCATAGGCTTGATTGCTTGCATATCTGAGCTCTTAGAATCTAAAATTCTAGGACAGCCCCAAATATCACATTCTAATGAGATGTTTCCAGTCTAGAAGCATATAATAGCCTTTTAAAACGCACACTTTAGTATAGAAAATTATCTGCTACTTTTAAACTAATGGCTATGGGTTTAATTCACCTTCTTTATACAGTCTGAGTTTGATTGAAGACAATGAGTCAAATTCTCACATGTCACTAAATCTATGCATTAGAATACTGTAATTGGGGTGATTCACATGCACGGGTCTTTCTTTATATCACCATACAAATTAAAAATGTTGAAAAAGTAAACAATTTAATTAAAAAAAATTATTAGGTAAAAATGCATTGCCTCAGTATCTGATTTGAGTAGTGGTAGCAAAATCAGTTCCTAAAGCAGATTCGGTTATATTTCATCCAGGTTTTGTTTTATTTTAGGAACATAAATTTTACTGGAATGGAACAGTATTTTGTTCTGGTAGATATGGCTAAGAATATTTTTGCAGTATGAGCCATTTCATTCTAGAGAGAATGTTTTTATGGTTCTTAAAACGTGAAGAAATTGATGTGGAGAAGGGGGCACCTGTTGAACTTTTCTGTAAAATACTGATGCCAAGGGCAACTTCATAGTAATTACATATTCTGTGACTTCTGACATGAGCATTATCACAGTCATCTAGCCCCTGTAATTTGTTTCTGATAATGATCCGTATGCTAGGAAAAATGTTTGCATTTTTTTCAAAGTTTTTCAGCTGTGCTGGCTGTTACATAATTATGCATATGAGTATTTTAATCAAGTCATAATATTTGATCAAACAGGGAGGTGATCACCAGTGCATTTCTCTAAACATTTTCCAGATGGTATGTGCTCAATTTTCAAACAGTGTAATTGTATCTGGAAGTGCAGATATCAAAATAGAGAACATAAAATATGTTTGACCAGAACTTTTATCAGGGTACAGGGGTACAGAGGGAAGGAAACACATTAATGCATTAAGCTCTGCATAGCATATATGGAAGGTAGGCTAGATGCGCTGTTCCAACTGCACCTGACTGAGTTCAATGGAGTTATTTCATCTAATTGTGGTGTTGGCCTTTCTGCATGTGTGGCTACACTCCAACCTGCATCTCTGTTTTTTAAAATACTACTAAATTAATGAACTAACCTAGGTGATACTGAAGAATTAGTGGCTGCATACTGGCTTAGGCTGGAAGGCTGGAGGAGTTTTCCTATGCTTGAGAGCTGGAAGCAGGGACTTAATGATGGACTCAACTTCAATATGTAATAGCATTCATATGGTCTATTCACAACAATATTACTGAAACAATTTTGCAGCTCTAGTGTAGTCATATGAAAGAAGACCATATACAGGTGGAATTAAAGTTATTGGCTGTCATATTAGTCCTTAAAGTCAACCTTTTTAGTTATGATTTCCATGTAAGAAGAAATGTATAGAAGTCTGGTGTTTCAATAACACAGTTCCTCTGCTTGCTTATGCTCACAGTATATTTAAAAAAAATTTTAATTGTGTTCATAAGATATTATATGCTGTTTTGACTGAGAGGAAATGTGTTTTGAACACTGTGGCCCACTATAGAACCAATTTGCATCTTATATGTTTAGACTATTGATCTTAAGCTGACAACCTCCAATTTTTTTTACATAGTCCCTTAGCAAACAAATAATGGTATGATGTTTTAAGGATTAAATTTATTTTATTTACATATTGTATTGGAATACACAAAAGGGCATCTTAAAGCTGAATTAAAATTATTTTTTGTAGATAGGTAAATCCTGGTCTCAGAGATACTGGTGTATGTAAGATGGACAGCAGTTTCCTTTGGAAATAAGTCCTTCATCCTTGTTTCTCCTCTCCATTTTCTTTCTTCAGAAACTGGGCTATTCTTCACTGCAGAGGTATAAGTCATTTGCATCTGTCTCAGCAATCACAGCTGTTGTTAATCAACAGTCTTGCAAAAAAAAAAAGAAAAGAAAAAGCCTGAAATTCATAGAAAGTGAAGTTTCTTCCAACTGTGACAAGAAAAAAATCTTCAAACATTTTTAATGCTTATGAACTATAAGGAGTAATGCTGGTACACAAACAGTGCACTGAAGGACAGTTTAGGAAGTCTATTAAGAAAGCATGGAGAATAAACTAAAAATCTTACGTTTTTATTTCCCATAAATATGCTAATAAATCAGAATGATCTTGTAGGAAAAGAAAGGAATGGAAATAAATTCCAGAACACAAATTTTGGTTGATAATCTACGTAAGTCTTTATATTAATACTTAATAAATACTCAAGAAAAGGAAAGTTAACCCATGTTTATCTTTCAAGTTTGTTTATGCTTTTCTTAATTATAGTGCTTTTGAAGTTACTTAATTCTGAGCATACATACACTATGCAAGAGTGACTTACTAAATCTGAGTTGCTGGTATGCAAAATATAATTGCAGATGAAACTTCTGAAATTTGTTTTAACATGGATTCAGCATTGTGGAACTAACTCTTTATTATCTTTACACACATGAATGTTCTCTTTGTCTTCAAGCCCCACAAGACAGAAATCACAGATGTAGTCAAGGCCTCTGTGCCCTTGAAGAATGAAATCTCAGGCTATTTCTGTAGCTTAAAAACTATTTTAAAAAATATTCCAGTTTGTTTTTTTGTAAATCTGTAATTTCTGTGTTTACTGAAAAACAAATTATTTTTAAATTGCTACCTAAGGAATAGATAAATATATTCAGGAAATCCCTTTTTCTATATTAAGCTTTGCTCCTTCTTCCTTTTATTTCTAATAGCTACAGTGAACATCTGTAGTCCCCTACAAAGCCAATTTTTTAAAGCATTCTTGGGTATACTGGCCTCTGTAAATGACTTATGTCTTTGAGAGCCTATGGCAAGACTATAGGAATTAGCACTGTATAAATAATCAGAAACTACTCTCCCCGTTCCTTGTTTCTGTCCACTCTGAGTCCAGGTATATGTTCTTGAAAATTAAATTAATGAAAAAAAAAAATCATAGTCACCAAAATTATGTAGAAATTACTGTGCATTGGAATCACTCTCCTACCATAAGGGTTAAAGAACTTGGTGGGGGGAAGAGGAGAAACAAGGAGATACATTTAGTTAATTTTGTCTGTAATCCCTAAACAGTCCATGGTACCTGTGCCAGATGTAAAAGCAGCTCTGTCCTTCCTCATCTTCCTCATACAGGCAAAGCAGCAAGTCTCAGTTGTTATTACAAAGCGATTTATTTCAATGCAGAAATGAAGCAGGGGCATGTTATAGATAATAACCAAATCAAGTCGAATTAAATAGCAAAACAGCAATTTTTATTTTTGCGACCAAAAATACGGTCCTGGGAAGCCACAAGCGAAAACACGACAACGCCGAGCCCGGGGTCGGCACTGGGTGGACACACACGCTGATCTGACCTCTACCGCATCAGACCCCCGCTGTGTTCACACACTGCCATCTCAGAGAGTCCAGCTTTATACAGTTTTTCCTGGCCTGAGGCGAGAATTTCCTTTGTTTCTGCAGCAAATTCTCATATTTAAATTAAGTCCTTTTCTTGTGCTGCCCTGGACAAAAGTCCTTCCTGCATGCTGATGAAGGCTGTGTCTGCTCTGTATTGATGTGTAATGAAGTGCTGTCTTCTCGCTTATGGGAGCCATCAGAGGTGATTGGTACTTTGGCAGGTATTTTATCGATGATCTCTTCCCGTCCAATGATGATAATGATGATGATGATGATGATCTCTTCCCGTCCGTTGTGGAGATCACCGGGCTAGATCTGTTGATATGCTAATTACGGTCGTTGTCTATGGCCCCGGGTGCTTGGAGTTTAAGATGTTCTTTTACTTTATTTTATTTCATACAATCCTTTTATATAAACACGAATTATAACATATATCACAGGCATAAGGGCAGTTAAGCCCATGGAACATTGCAGCAAACTTGTAGAATATGGGCAGTGAGCACAATAAGCTTTGCCTTCTTTGTTACCGATAGAGCCTTGCTGAGAAAATATGATGTGACCTGGCCTGTGGTCTCCTTTCATGCTTTTCTAGAAGCATTGATCCTTGCAGAAAGCCTGGTCTGCAGGTGTACTACTGAGATTTCCTTCTGCTTACCTTTGGAAACAGGTACATGATGCTTCCAGTGACATAATCTGTGGCATACATTTTGCATTCAAGTGTATAGATGTAAACACTTGGCTTTTTTGTTTTTTTTTTTTAATGCTGCATCTTGTTTTGGGACTTTCAGGAGATTTCTTCATTGCAAAGTTCTCTGTGTAGTAGGCAAATTTAAGTGACTCATAAAACCATCTGAGGGGTTGATCCTTATGAAAAAGTGAAATTCATGCAACTGCCTTTTGACTTTCCATAGTAGTCTCAGAAATATTGTAGCTGATATCAGTCACTGCCTCTACCATGTCAGAATCAGACATGCTGCAACTGACCTTTGCAATGAACCTTTACTGTCACTCACATGGTTGTGGTAGGATGAGCATATTTCTAAAAAATCTAAATTTCTAAAAAATCTAAATTTCAAGCTCCAAGAAAAATTTAAAAAAACCAAACTTCTTCTCTTTGCACCTCCCCTATATAGAAAGTAACTTTTTCTTCTGATTGTGGAATGAGAAAAAATCCCCAATGTTGCATTTGTATAGGGGAAACTGGATCTAGTGTTTTGTTTTTGAAAAATGGATTAATCTTCTGAGGGGATGTGCTTGGGTAATGGTAGTATGGAGGGTAATATTAAGCATGATGGTATATAAGTTGGTCCAAACAACTAAGAAAAGGAAGTACTGGCACGAGTTTTACAAAAAGATGTTCAATAGAAGTGCATTGCACAAGCTTAGGGCTGCTACAAAGTTAATTTAACACATTCCCTAGAATTAAGTGTGCATATGTCCTATTGTGTTGACAGTATTTTTTCAGTTTGAAAAGTGGTGATGGCTATAGTCAGTTGCTGTTATTTTTGGGTCCAGACCAACATTTGTTACATGTTGTGAGCGAACTTTTTAAACTGATCTTGTGTCTTTGCAGTCTTTCATTTTCAAGATAGCACTGGTAAGTCATCTTCATAGATGATATTCTACTTCGTATTCTACTTTGGCTAGTCCACCTACTTTAAATGCCCAATGAAATTCATGTGCAAATGTTACTAAGTGTAGAAATAGGATAAGACAATATCTACACACTGCTACCAGAATTAAATAATGTGGCTATGGGGAAGCTTCAGAGAATGGACAAATTCATGTACAGTAATTTCACAATTATAAGCTGCACCATTTTGACTAAAGTTTTGGTCTGAACCTAGAAGTGCAGCTTGTGTTCCAGAGCAGCCAATATATGAAAAAAAGTTCAGAAATTTACCAACTGGAAATGTGAGCATGCAGCAGCCCCGAGCCGAGCTGAGCTGAGCCAAGCCCACCCTGCCCCGAGCAGGGCCAGGGCCACCCCTGGCGGCCACAGGGGAGCGGGGTCGGGGCCGGCAGCAGCAGGGAAGGGGGGAGCCATGCCAGGCCAGGGCACCTCCCTGGCAGGAGAGCGGGGTAACCGTACTGGGGCAGCTCCCCGGCGGTGGAGGGGGAGCCGTGCCGGGCTGGGGCAGCACTCCGGCAGGGGATGGGGGAGCCGTGCCGGGCCAGCTCCCCAGCAGGGAAGGGGAGAGCTGTGCCGGGTCAGGGCAGCTCTCTGGCGGGAGAGGGGGGAGCTGAGCCCGGCCAGGTCAGATCCCTGGTGGGGGTGGTGGGGCCGGGCCGAGGTAGCTCCCCAGCAGTGGAGGGGTAGCGCCGAGCCAGGCCGGGGCCACTCTCTGGGGGTGGTGGGGGAGCTGGGCCGAGCCTACATGGCCCCAAGCCAGTAAACCCCGCGTTCCCACAATTCTGTTACTAATTGGCAACTTTTTGAAAGTTTCACACGGATCCTCACTGCAAACAAAAGTGTGGCTTACAATCTGGTGTAGTTTATATATGGAGGAAGAACGAAATGTTGCCAACACCCTGGAAGTGTGGCTTATAATCAGATGTGGCTTGTAATCGTGAAATTACTGTAGTTTTTTAGTTACATTAAAGAAATTTTATATAATTTTAGAAGTTTTCCTGGTTTCTCATGAGCTTACTGTAATTGGATTTGTGATAGCTGAAATAAATAATAGTAAAAAATCTCCTGTATCTCTAAATTATCCAGGTATTAGAAAGTGATGTTTTTGATGTGCCATTGCTATTTCTAGCTGTAAAGGACTACTTTTTTTTTTTTTTTTTTTTGTATTTGGAAATAAAGACAAATTTCTCTGGTGTTTTGAAGCTACTCAGAGACTTGAAATGTAGGGAAAGATGCAAGGGCTGGGATTAATGGACAGGCCAGAAATTAAGTACTCAGAAAGGAATGTTGAATTCAATTAACTGCACCAACATGACCAGCATGTATGCAAGTAAGTAACCAAGACTTATAACTAGAAAATTAATTTTTTAATGACTTTGCATCAAAATAGTTTTGTCATTTCTTGCTGCAATATGAGAAGGATTTTGGAAAGGGTTTATTTTTTATCTCAATTCTTATTTTGTGCTCCCTTAGCATGTTAACAAACCTAGATAAGTTTTTGTTTTAAACCACAAACTTTAACCCATCTTAGCAGCTAAATACAGTTAAATATTTTTTAACTTGAAGTGCGTGCTACAGTGTGGGACAGAGACTTGGGAGAAGGGGAAACCAAGGTCTTACTCAGAAACTTGTAAGCATTATTATTGCTTATATAACTAACCTGCTATTGCTCATGATTACTCATGCTATGGGACTGGAGTAAAAGTTAATTTTTAAGAGAAGTATCATGAACCCCACCCATTGTTTATCAATGGCAAACTAGATTGTGTGAAAGTAGGTTGAAAAAAACATGCTTTAAACCTCTTAAAAACCATCATAGTCAAGTGCTAACCTTGGCAGGAATGCTCCTGGTAGTGCAGTGAGGCAGGTCCACGACAGTCAGCAGTGTGGAGCACACAGAGGAAACAGGCCTTTGTACCTTCTTGAGGGTAAGTCTTGTGATTTGAGCCATTATCTTGAACCTAGTAATCAGGGCTGGTA
Organism: Catharus ustulatus; assembly: GCF_009819885.2. NCBI lineage: Eukaryota > Metazoa > Chordata > Aves > Passeriformes > Turdidae > Catharus > Catharus ustulatus. The sequence goes on from NW_024879446.1 coordinate 8,016,887, forward strand.
ATACCTCATGTGGTCTGTGTCTGTGAAAGCTATCTGTAACAGTGCACATCAAGAAGCGAAGAACAATCTCTTAGTTTATTCCATTTATAGTAGTTAGTGACAAGCCAGCTGTGGAATTTGCAAGCTATATCAACTAGCCCATACAGACAGGGATAACCCGAAGTACGTTCCAAGAGAGCAGTTACAGTTGTAATACAGTGACACTGTGATTTATTAAATATCTGACAAATGTGCCACTGAAGAAGTCTGTTCTTTGTAGCTGTCTTTTGTGCTTACTTGTGTTGTCCTGGTGACATCCTGTCCCTCTACCTCCTGAAATATTTCTATGCCATGCTGGAAATGAATGGAAGGCACCTCTTTCTTTCCAAGAAGGAAAAAAACAAGCTATGAATGAGAAATAGGGAGAGACTGGGTAACAGAGTCACTGTGCTTTGTCACAGTTGTACTCATTTTATCATACCTGACACAAGCTGAGCAGTACTTAAGAGTTCAAAGGAGAAAACTAGTCCTCACGCTAGTATCATTTAGTTTCAGTTCCAGAGCTGCTATAATATTAGAATGCTTCTCAGGCATGACCTTTTTTTGTTTGTTTTTGCTTTCAAAGAAAATATCCAAATGGTTCTGTTTAAGCAAGACACTGTTTTTCTTTAACCCCAAGCATTTTTAGCAAGTCTGTGAAATAACTGTGGCACTTACTTTAGATCTTAATTTCACATTTAAGAGGTATACTCCTATTTGATTCTTCTTTTTTTTTTCCATGTTACATGCCTTTCGAGGAATGCCTGTGTTTTGCCAAAAAATAATTACTTGGCCAAGTTTTCTGACCATATATAAACATATATATAAATATAAAGTAATATAAAGAAACAAATAAATAAATAAATTTTTTCTTCTTTTTTTTAAGTACAGTAATTTCACGACCATAAGACGCACCTCCGGGAGTCAGCAAATTTCACAACTTAGTACTTTATATAAGGCACACTGGACTATAAGGCGCACATTTTTTTTGCCGAGAAGATCCGTGCCGCACGCAACCAAGTAACTAATTAGTAACGGAATCCCGCGATCGTGGAGTTTACTGGCAGGTGCTCAATTTGCAAAAATTTTTCACAGATTGGTGTAGCCTTTAAACGCAGCCCTACGCACCCTCCCCGTGCACGGGGCCCAGTACTCCCGCCTGCCCCCGGCTGGTGAGACAGGGCTCGGGGCGGCCCCAGCTCACAGCTGCTGCGGTTGGGGGCAGCCACAGCTCGCACTTCGGGGTTGCTGTGGTTCAGGGTGGCTCAGGGCCGCCTGCGGCTCGGGACTGTCCGTGGCTTGGAGGGGTGTGGCGCTGCCCGCTCCCTCTCTCCCTGTGTGGCTCCTGCTGGCTGGGCGCCAGCCGGTCCCGCCCCCCCCTTGCGGCTCGGTGCTCCCGTGGCACCACACCCCCTCACGGCTCGGCTCACGGCTCGCACTTCCTGGTTGGAAGTGGGAAGAGATCTTTTTTTTTTGCATGATGTATTTTACCGTCCTGCTTTCTAATTGGAGAAGAGTGTAATTTGCAGGTTTTCAGCTTACCTAAATTCATGAAGGTTTGCTTGTTACATTGTTCAGCCTACTGGCTGCCGGTCTCTTATTAGGCATGGTCAGTACTCAGATTGTGTTGTGTATGCATTAGCAGCTCTCCTACAGGCACCAAAGGCTTGCCAATCACTGTGACCTCCACAGCCCTCTAACAAGCCCAGCAAATAAGGCACTGAGGTCTGCACTGGTGGGATTTTTTGTTGTTGTGGTTTTTTTTTTTTTTTTTTTTTTTTTTTTTTTTTTTTTCCCCGTTAGGCTTTCTGGAGTGAGTTTCTCTAATTATTTGAAAATGTATGCAAACACTGAAGAGAATTAGGAGCATCAAGTGGGGCCACTACTTTTATTAGAGACTCTTGCTTTTCTAAATATATGTCCAACATATTCTTTACTCTTTAGACAGTTAACCTTTCATCTCTCCCGTAGCAGAAATTCCATTCTGAGATATGCTAATTTGCTATTTGCAACACTCTAAAGTAGAGGGAAAATGTCATTTGCAGTGCCCTCATTAAAAATTCCTTTATCCAGATTGTATACTTTTTTGCATTCTGGTTTGTTACATTTATTTTTTTTTTTTTATCATACAAAGCCACTCATCTAGCCCTCTTCTTCCAAAAAAACTCTAAACAAAAACCACCTACAAAAAAGCCTTTAAGAGAATCTAGCCGTAGATGAGTCTTTCCCAGGCTAAATTCAGCTTCAAGTGTCCCCGGCTTAATTTACTAAGATGAATGACACACAAGACCACCACCATCTCCAGCCTTCCTTCAACCCTTACTCCCCTCTTGAACTTAAAAAGCTTTTTCCCACAACTCTGTTACTACTATTAAATAAATGTCTTTTATGCAAGACAGGATAAGGGAAGTGGGAGGTACAACAGGGCAAGACTTTTTGAAGAATGTTGCCTCTGTTTCCAAAGTGACCTTCCTCTTTTCCCTCTTTGGTTGATCTCTGGGATATAGTAAGATGCTTGAGACAGCTCTGGCTGCAGAAAAGGAGAGATCCTTGTTCCACCTGGATTGGTCTGCTTAGATATACTGCAGTTTGAGCAAGTGCAGGTTTTTCTGTGTGATACTTTGCCACCAGAAATAGCAGTATCATGTTTTCATTCCAATGTGTTATCAGTGCTGGATTTCTTACAGCATGAGGAGATCCGTGCTACCTTGTTTTCTCTTTAGTTGAGTTGACAAAGGAAAGTGAGAGTGAAAATGTAGTCTCCGGTCAAAACTGGGCAAATTAACTAGTGTCTGGCTGCCTCCACCACACATATTTTTGCATGTCTGTGCAAACTTACAGCTGCTGTAGGAAGAGGGGAGCTGTTTGAAGAACCTGCTATGTGCTCTGAGGATGCTGTAGTTTCAAGTTGTGGTGAGGCTGACAGTGGAGAGGAGACTAGCACCGACCTGGGGAAATGGACTCTTCAGAGCATGCTATTGTTTGTGGAGGAGATGTGCCTGTAGAATAATAGTAACCCTTGCTGCTTCATTATCAATCGAGACATATGCAGCAGGATTTGTTAATTTTTTATGCTCTTTCCCTGACATTTTTCCATAAAAATACTCATGTTCAGAGCAAATGTGAGCTATTCCAAGTAAAAGACATTTTATCTCAAGGGAGAAAATGATATCAGCTCCCCAAACCACTAGGTAATTTGAATAACTCTTGCTTACAGTGTCCTCCCACAACATAGTTATTTTACTCCTAGTACGTCCTTCAATTGTTTTCAGTTTGTTTTGTTTCATAGTAAGTAATGTATGAATTTTTCTACCAGCTTCTGTTGGACAGGTTTGTGTTTTTAAAACATTCTTTTGTGATAGTCCTGTCATTTTGTCATAACAGTCTCTTGATGGCTTTAAAAAAATACATAATTTTAATACTTATTTGTGAATTACATTATTTTCTTGAGGTTTTTTTTTTTTTTTCATTTAAAATAAATATTTTTAAAAGGCAGTAGCAGACATATGAGGGGAACGGTAACAAAATTTTAAGCCAGTGTACTTAAACAAAAGTTCTCAACATTAAAAGGCAGTCAGTCACTTGGGATACATCATGTTCAATAAACAGTTTTGAAGAATTTTTAAGATATATAACTTATTATTTCATTCCTTAGAGCAAGGCGTTTGTTTTCCTGTCAAGGTAAGAGAACCACTTGTGTTATTTCTCTAAGCTCTGAAGGCACTCATGTTCTTGGGCAAATTAAAGTCTTCAGATGTGAATGGTCATTCCTCTGTACTTTTGCTTTTGTACACAGCTAAATGAAAAATTAAAGCTTTGTAAATTAATTCAGTTGGCAGTACTGGTATGCACTTCTCTCTGCTTACACTGGGAATAGCAAGGATAAAAGAGGAAGGAGAAATAATTATGGGCAAAACAGTAACCTTTTCTTCTTCTTCCAGACGTTCTCATAGACAAAAAACCCCACACAAATTACTCCTTGCCTACCACGTACAAGGACATTTGTTAAGATGGATTTTTGTGGATTCATAGGAGGGGACTCCAATTTGTATTTAGTCTAAAGTACTCGGCGGCGGGGGGAGGGGGGAGCTGGGGGAGGGGCATGCCAGAAACCCCGTGCAATGGTCCTCCTTTGTTTAGGTCTGGTATACTGACTGTTAAGGTCTCAACAATGTTTTCAAACAGTTTCAGAGAAACCAGAAGGATTATTAATTTCTTTAATGATGCAGCAAAACATGCAGCTTACACTAGGAAATTAGGAACGGAACATCCAGTGATGCTGGATGGAAAAAAAACCTAGTTTTAAATTTTTTTCTTGTTTTGTTGATTGGTTTGATCCATGCAACGTGGGATTTGTTATTTTCTTTCCTCCCTCCTTGGTACTGGTGGTTGTTTTTTATGTTTGCTGCAGATGTTCAGGAAACTAATTCCAAAGCCTGCACCTGTGTGACACTGACCTAGGTGTACCTTCCCACATCCTGCTTTTATTCTGCTGCACAGATCAATTTGCGGTTGATTCTTCATCCCTCTCTCCTCTGTCCACAAAACCATCCATCAGCCCTCTCCTGCCTCCCCACACATCCTGTCAGGGGGAGGGACAGCTCGTGTCTGTGTCTTAAGGCTGATTTGGCAGGGAGATGGGGGCCAAACTTCTGTCAGGTCAAGGTGCCCTTCTATTAAGACAGTGTTCACTTTATCATTATGAGACCCTATTTGAGGGATTTATAATTTGACTGTACAGACTTGTTGCAAGCTGAACTTGTCATACTTAGTTTCATCGGGGGTGGTAGTTACGGCGCTCTCCCACATTATCAGCCAAACCTTGTGCATAGGCTCTGCTTCCTCTCCACACGTCCCACCAGGAGATGAGATGGAGACGGTGGTTTTGTTGGAGAGCATTTTTGGTTTTACTGTGTTTTTGTTTTTGCTGTGTTTTTGTTTTTAGGCATTCGGGAAGGGGGGGCAGTTCGTGGGGGGGGACGTGTCTGAGATGTGCTAATACCTTCAGCTAAGATTGTGTTTTGGCAGACTCACAGCCTTTCTTAAGCCTGAAGTCAGGCTGCGGCTGCCAGCTTCCTCCTTCTGTTTTTATATTGCTTAAAACGAGGGCCCAAATTACCTTTACTTTACATTGACGTCAGGATAATAAAGAGCAAGAAGTAAAGCCTGTGCTGGCGCTTGCAGCGCAGAGCTGTCGATGTGCCGGAGCGGGCGGGCCCTGCGCGGGGCCTTCACGGCGCCCGCCGAGCGTCAGCGGGGCGGTCCTCCCTGGGAGGGGCGCAACTCCCTCATCTGCCGCACCCGGGGACACGGGGGTTCTCCAGGCCCCGCAGAAACGCTTCGCACGCTGCACTTTGGTACGGAGCAGCCTGGCTTTGTGCCACGCAAAGGAACAGACCTTGAGGCCTGAGGCGGGTGGGAGAGGGGAGTTTAGAAAGACGTCTCTTCTGCTGCGGCCTTTTTGGGTTCCTGTCACCTGTGAGACCTCAGGGAATGCAAATAGGGAGAGATTGACATTGCTAATAAATGCTTCCCACAACTAAGGAAACAAAAGAAGATTGGTGTCTGATTAGGCAATCCCTTATCTTCCTAAATGCCAGCTATCTCACAGACTTAACAGCTGAAGAAGGACAAAGAAGAACCTCTGCACCCTTAGCAAGGAAATGCCTTTTGAACTTGCCAAAGGCAACAGTGTGTTGCTGGCAAACCCACCTACCAGTAACTTAATACATAGGGGATGATAATTATTTTACTTTAGATTGGAATATTGTCTATTATCAGCTGCTCAGTGGAGCACCTCAGGTTAAGCAGTCTCCTTATCCTAGGCTATGAAGCCAAGCTATACTTCCCAGAGAAAAGGCCTATTTGTTTAATTATTTCTCAAATGGAAGGCTTTTCAATAAGTCACTTTGTGCAATTTTTCTGGCTTCTGTATATTGGCACATGCTTTAGTCAAAGAGTAAAATCTATTTTTAATGGTTACATAGGCTTGCTAGCCCTCACAGATTTACGAAGTTGAAAGAGGGAAAATTATTCAATGCCAAATTTAGTAAATGCCACAGAGCACACTTTAATTTTCTTTTTTGACTTAGGAACAAAAATATCACAGAAGTTATGGAAAAATCCACCTAAGAGTCACTTACAAAATAGCTTTATCATCTAGATTTTGTAATTGGGAGGATGGATGTTAAGTTTTGCATTTACAAATTACACTTTCCCTAAATGGATTTAGTACATGATCTGCAATTTATACACAATTCATCTCAGACTTGTCTGGGCAGTCTTGAGGTTATTACTTTATTACCTTTTTTTTCCAAATAAGTGATAAGACTTAGTGCTTGGTCTTTTTACTTTGCTCCATTAAATTTATATTATAATACTGGTGGTACAGACCAGTATCACCTTGCAGTGCCTTCTCCAAATGTAGGTATTCACCAGTTTTGTCCTTATAAAAGGATTTTTACTCTAAAGCCAGTACATTAATGCTAATAAAAAAATACATATGATAAATATAGAAAATTTTACACAGTAATGAATATAGTTCCAAATCTGAAATGTATAGTTCCAAATCAGGAAAGGTATACTTCTCAGCTTTATTTTCTATTATTCTAGAATATATCCATCGTATTTTGAAAAACATTACCATAGCATTCCTACAGTGTCTGATTCATGGTTCCTTTTCATTCATTTGGGCTGTCTTTGTCACTGGCTATTAACATCGTGGTAGCTCAGTAAATTTTTTGAAATGCGTAGAAAACTTTTTTCTTTTACGCAGAGGAGTGCATTACCCAAAGATGCAAATGTATATACAGTAATTTCACGACCATAAGGCGCACTGGACTATAAGGCACACTATTTTTGTACAGTGAGGAGCCGCGCGGCACGCAACAAAGTAACGAATTACTGGCAGGTACTCAATTTGCAAACATTTTTCAAAGATCGGTGTAGCCTTTAAACACAGCCCCAGGCACCCTCCCCTTGCAGCAGGCCCCGGCACTCCGCCCACCCCCAGCACCGGCTGGCACGGCTCACGGCTCCCACCTCGTGACCACGCCGTGTCTTGGCTTCCCCTCGGCCGGCGACGACGCCACTTCTCAGTGCTTTCCCGCGGTGCTTTTTCACCGCTTTTTCGCTGCTTTTCCGCGGCACTTTTTCTCCGCTTTTCGGCACTTTCCCGTGGCACTTTTTCACTACTTTCTCACTGCTTTCCTGTGCTTTCCCACGGTGCTTTTTGCCGCTTTCCTGTGGCGCTTCTTGGCGCTTCCCTGCGGCTGCGCCGCTTCCTCCCGCTGATCCCTGGCCAGGCGGCTGTGCCGCTTCCCAGTTTCCCCCGCCCAGCGGCCGCGGCTCCCGCAATTCCCGACTCCTCCCGCACAACCACAACTCCCACGGGTCCCGGCTCAGCTTGCAGCTTGCAGTTCCGGGTTCACAAATTTCCAAACTTTGTACATCAGATAAGGCACACTGGACTACAAGGCACGCTTCCGGGTCCGGGGGAAAATTTTAGTCAAAAGGGTGCACCTTATAGTCACGAAATTACTGTAACCACGTTTGTAATGGACATGCATGGTAACCCATCTTGGCCACCAGTGAGGCTGTGTGATGAGGGACAGCAGTAGTTGTTGGCTATCTGGGAGCTTCTTCTGAAAGCATGTCCTTTTCAGTAGTTCACTGGGAGGTATCAGGTGTGCCTCTGGTATTCATGAAGGAGAACAGTCTCTGTGAGGGATTTTGCATGTAACTCACCTTTTCTCTCATTCTTAAGCATTTCCCAGACTTTAAACAGATAAACTTTTGTTATCAGTGAAATCATAGTACTTACATCTCAATCACTTTTAAATACCTGCATCTACTTTTATTTTAAGAACTTACTAGATAGCAAGAAGTCTGGTACTAGGTACCTTTTCTGATTTCATTTTAAGAATATTTCTGACATTGGGAAATATTTAATTTATTTAAAGACAATATTTGTTATAGAAATAAACTCAAGAAGAATGTAGCTGTGATCCTGGCAAGGATTAAGATTGTAATTACGCAGGAGTTTCTGGTCTGTAGAAACAGAAATTCTGACCTTAAGCTTTATGTGCAGAAAGGTAACTGAGAAGGAGCTTTTCATGGTGATCACTCAGTGCTAAAAAGGGCATTAAGTGAGTGGGTGCACAAATGGTGGTGTGAACTTCAAGGCTGTGATGTATGACCAAGCCTAGTTCTTCCTTAAAGCATAGCTCCATGGTATGAGGGGTTTGGGCAGATCTTCTTGTTTTAGTCCTACTTTCTTCCTTCTTCGCTGACTGCTGAGATTTCCCTGTAGTTAGGCGTTTGTGATTCTCTGTTGTGATAACAAGTTGGATTCTGTGAAATGGAACAGGGGATTGACCAAGGTCAAAACCAGCTTTGCTATGGACCATTTGGTTTTTCTTTAACCAAATCACACTACATGTGTCAGGATTCATCTCACAGCCCCAAAAGCAGTTATTTTGGTAGAATTAGGGGCAGTACACTGCCCTGGGTCAGAAGTATAGGGACTACTTTAGGTTAAAAAGTATCGAAAGCCTTGTGTTGCTGAGGAATTATAACCTCATGAGGTTGTTTTCATTAATTTTATAAATGGCCTAAATTATACAAGGTTAAAAAAAAAGTACCTGTTTTTTTTCAAAGATAGTTTGAAGAAGTGAGCTTTTATTATGTTTTCTCTTTTCAGTTGTATTTAGCCATCTGAAGGTGGTGGGATAACAAAAAATGAAGCAATGCTTAATTTCATATGTGTAGTTTTTAACCTTGGAGCAGTACTGATATATCATCTTCAGCAATGACACTCCTAACTTTCATATGCTGAGCTTTTTGTTACCTAGACAAGAAAGTGATCAAATTGATGCCTAAGATTGTAGTCAGTTTTGCTAAGCATGAATCTGACACACAAATGTACACTAGTTTGCATGCAGTCACCATATGAAATCTTTCTTTGTGGTTAGATCCATAGTTCTACTAGTGCAGCCCACTAGCCTGCTAGGTGTTTTTTATGTGTATGCCAGTCTGTGGAATATGTTTTATTTTTCTCTGGTACAATTGTATAAATTTTTGTTGGAAAATACCTTGCTTGTTTTCTGCACAGTAACTGTAAATTAAAATACTAAATCTTAATACAGAACTTGCATTTGAAATTAGTATTTTTTTTCTCTTGCTTCTGCTTGGATTGCTATTGGTAGATTGTAAGAGGGCATGATTCCAAACTTAAATGTTGTATTCAACCAAACAGCAAATAACTTAGAGGTAATAGGGCTTTGAAGGCATATACACATCTAATTCTATGTTATAACACAGTTTTCTGCCTTGGTAACAACTTGTTCAATTTTAATAATATTTCTTAATTTCTTAAAGGAGTAAAAAGTCAACGTATGAAGTACTCAGGAGCTGAAGGTGATGAAAGTGTAGATTTTGCATTAAAATATTTTCAGCAGAGTATATCCTGAGGGGAAAAGAGAACTGTAGGAGGTAAATGACTTAATTAGAATGCATCTAAAAATTCTCTCAAAATAAACATCTATGGTATAAGCTGAGGCACTAAGCAGCATGGGTATAAATACGCAACTTCAGGGCAGAACTGATTTACACTGACAACTTTAGATCACTGTTTTGGGATGTACTCACATTAACACTCTCTGTACCACCCAAGTTCCCAAATAATTTCAGATTCCACAAAAGCCTGTAATTTTATTTGTTTGGGGCAAATTTAGCAAGCTGTTCCTGATTACACCTTAGCCTGGGACCATCTGTTGATGGTGAGCCTCTCAATGGAGTCTTTCCTGCATGCAATGAATGGGAAAAGGACTGGAGCACCAATGCTGTTACGAAGCAGATGCATACTATCAGTGAGTGTCCTTCCCGCCTTTCAAGCTGCCAGCTCTCCCTATTCATGGAGTGTTATATGCCTGCAAACCATTGGAACTGAAGGCAAGGAGAAATGCTCTCTTGGGGCCCATTCATCACATCTTTCTGCTGAGACTGAGAAAGAGACAGAGTTCTGAAGGCACAGTTTTGTATATGAACAGAATAAAAGGCCTGATTCCTCTGCACTGTTACCCAAATTGCACAAGACCCTGTGTGTGCTTTGCAGCAGTGGGCTGTCACAAATAAGAGGAGGATAGGCCTGCTATTCACAACGAAGGAAGTAAACGCCAAACTGTCAAGGTTATGCTGTTTTAAGTTCATTTCAAATTCTGAGGTTCCTGGTAGTTCATTTACTTAAGATGCCAGAAGAAATATGCCGTTTTAGGAGATAATGTTAAGGAAATCAGTCCTTGACATGCTGGAGAATTTAGAACTGCTTGTTTTTGATAACACTGCTAAAGGTGCTCTAAGTTTGCTGTTGTGTATTTATCTTTTTTTGTTTTGTTTTAGAGAGTTCTTCAGATCACTGTGACCAGCAGCATTCAGTGAGCAGTGAGATTTCAAAAACAGGTTGTGTGAAATAGCTTAATCCTGTGTCTTGGAACAATTTGAGTGAAGTGAACAGGCAGTCTGATGGACTAGATAATGGGTTGTCTGTTAAACTCTGGGAAGCCTGAACAAGATCAGTGAAGTGAAATGACTGGTTTACCGTTTGATTGTAAGTGTAGAGCTCACTTCAGACAACCAGCAGTGCGCTTCTCATTAGAATTAGCAACTTCATTTAAATCCCTTTCTGAGTCAGCAAAGGTGGAAGAAGAATTTTCCAGTCCTGCACAGATAACAGTGTGTGCTGTGGCAGCTCCACTTGATCCACAGTTTCTCTACATGAACCATATAGTCTGATCACTTGCATTAGCTCTCAGCTTTTGTGATCCAGGAAAGGCAGGAGAAAGAGACAAGGAAGGAATTGCATATCCATCAAAACCCTTCTGTAGCATGTCCACTGCATACATTTAAGAACCAGGTATGTTTATTTTAGGAAAATGTAAGTGATGAGAGTCAGTAATTCTTATGCTGTTATCAGAAGTTCCTGATATCATAAAATTAATGAATTGTGTGTTCAATTTAGGTTTATGACAAAAATTTTATGACTGCGTATTTAATATAAAATGGGTGACTGTAGATTAAAGTTTTGCATTCAGTATCACTTGTCAGTAGTTCGGTATTTAGTATTTTCCCTTGTGGAAGGTAGTGGGAAGTGAAAGTACTTGGTGTTTCTGATTAGGCTAAGACAGTTCTTTTTCTAATCCTGGAATTTAAAAACCACAAGATTTAATCTTCAGCTATGAATTCCCTAGTCCAGTAAATGACACAATTTCTGACACAACAGCACTATGCAAGGTGTAATTCCACGCAGAAATTACTGAAGTATATAGTGTCTGCAGAAAAAGTGAGTTAAGAGTTAAATGTGTTGGTTGGAGCTTTGGGGGTTTTTTTAATATCTTTTTGATTTTTCTTAATGAAATAAAATAAAAACTTACACATAGTTATGACAGCCAGTAATTTATAAAAAGAAACAATCTGTCTTCACAAATTTGAAGAATTATTTGTTTAACTATTTCCTTTGCTGTCATAAACTGGGTGAATTTGTGGCTAGTGGGCAGCATTGAAGTGAGAGCTGGCCAATGTGCAGGAGAGGCACAAAACATGGGATGAGGAAAACAGCATATCATCCATAGTGCATGTTACCGATCAAACTGTTATTTGAAAAGAAATTACTAAACTGAGTCTAGAATCCAGTTTGCTAGATGATGTGCCTTTGCTATCAGGTGTTTCTAGCAAACAGAGAAATAGTCAAAATCTCTGTAAGAGTTCATCCTATTCATTTTGAGGAGTAGGCTTTAATTGTACTCACTGACTCCAAAACAAGGCATTTGTGGATGTGTCTCTTCAGTCTATATGTCCCCAGTAAACCCACTCTGCTTTTCACTGATGTCAATGTAAAAATTGTCTGATTTTTGAATAGAGCTGGTCGAGGTCTTTGCACATTTAACTGTGGTATTTGAGATCAGTTCTAGCTAATGATCTTTATGCAGTGGTGCTCAATAGCTTCCTAGAAGGTCTCTACAAGCAACAACTTAAATCATAAAGACATCTGTATAAATCTGAGTGCCTGTCCATGCTTGAAATGTCTTTTAGCAAATCAAAAGGAATTGTTTTTTACCAGGTCATGGCAGCTGGCTGTTCAAGAGAGATGTTCAGTATTACTTTGTTCTTCTGGTCTCATTTGGTGGTAGAGAGCTACAGTTCAGTCTTCATTTCTGACAGAGTAGTATCAAGGTTGCATGGTGCAGCATTTACTTTGACACTTTGGCACTTACTTGGATATATTTAAAAATCATGGATGTAGCACAGAACTGCCCCTCAAATTCTCAACTGTTAAGACAGTATAAAACAGTAAACAAACTTAAACAGGTGTAAAGGTCTAGCATATTTGAGTTCAGCTTTTACACCTGGCAGTATGATATGGAAGAGTAAAGAGAGATACTTTAGAAATGTAAGGAGACAACAGCAGCCCGAACCCATTTTTTGTACATTTTTTAAGATGGTGTATTGAATGAAATGGTAGCATACAATAAAACATAAGGGCATTTGATCGGATTGGAAAATGCAGATTTAATGGTGGCCTGATTTCTTCACCATAATGGAAACACATGATAGAAATGTCAACATGCATTCTGTACCGAGTTATAATTCATAAACTTTCTTTCTTCCCACTATTCCCTTATGTAGCCTTTTTCAAAGAACCTAAACAAAACAAAACAAAACAAAAAGCTCAAAAAGCAGACTACTTGTTTATGATAAGCTGTTACAATCAGGAGGAGATAATGTCAACATCTGCTGATGGGACCTTGCAGCCTGGGTCAGGTTGCAGAAGTATGCCCTTTGAATTATGAAAGGAGAAAAGACTCTAGTCAATAGACTGTCACAGAGCCAACTCACAGCTGCCTTGGAGCTATTGATCAGGATGATTTCACCAGACAAATTACCAGAATGGCTGTGGATCACTGTGGAACTGAGTCACTGACCTGTTTTTGTTTATTTAGCTTTCTCCAAGTATTTTTTTTGTTTTTTGTGATCTGTGTGTGCTTGAAGATGGATCCATCTGTGTTGGTAGTACTTGCACCTTAGGGCATTCATATCTTTTCTCCTGTGTTGAAATACAGCATTACAGAAAAATGGCTTACACTAACAAGGAAAGAGTGAGTGTGGAAGAAATTAATTCCCTGTCATGGAACTTTTAATTGTAAGTGGAAAACACCCTATTTTTCCTGGTGTAGTCATTAGTCGATACTTCTATATTTAGCATACATCTGAACTAAAGTTTTGGCCAGACATTTTATTGAAGTATAAGGATTTATGGGGTTTTTGCCATTGCCTCTGCCTGTTAGGTTCAAAAGATGATGATCACAGTTTCAGGGAGAAAATACATCAGGAATTTTACCACACAAAACATGTGAAGTGTGGGTGATATGAACATGTGAAGAAAATGCTTCAAAAAAGAGAAGTATAAACAAGTGCTGGTAGAAAATAAGCAAAAAGGATTATGTTTTCTTGCTGCATAAAAACTTACGGTTTCATATGTGCCACAACTGTTTTTTGTATTAATTGATCTGGATACTATTGAGTGCTCCCTTATTACAGTAAATTCATGAATACAAGCCGCACTGAGTATAAGCCGCATCTCTGGGTGTTGGCAAATATTTCATTCTTTGTCCATAAATAAGCCGCACCTGAATATAAGCCGCTCTGTGGTTCGCAGCGAGGACCCGCGTGCAACAAAGTTGCCAAATACTAACAACTGCGGCATGGCGGGGGGTTTACTGGCTCAGCTAAGGCTGTGCAGGCTCGCCCCGCTAGGGGCTGCTGACGGGGCCAGGTGGCCCAGCTCGGTGGTGCCGCTTGGGGCTGGCCGCCACCTCTGGGTTCGCTCGCCCCTGCCCCGCTCCCGCCGCGGCGCCGGCTGGGCACGGAGAGCGCGCCCCGCTCATGCCACGGTGCCGGCCGGGCACAGGGAGCACCCCCTGCTCCCGCCACGGCGGCGGAGGGTGGGGGCAGAGCCCCTCCCCCCCGAACCGCGGCAATGGCAGCGCGGGCCCCCCCCCGTTCCTCCCCGAGCCATGGCAATGGCGGCGCAGGGCCCCCGTCAGCTCCCCGAGCCACGGCAGTGGCAGCACGGGCTCCCCCCCTCCTCCCCGAGCCGCGGCAATGGCGCTGCGGGCTCCCCCCCTCCTCCCCGAGCTGCGGCAATTGCGGCACTGGGCCCCCTCGTCTCTCCCCCAGGCTGTGGCAGAGGAGGGAAGAAGAGAGCTCTCCTGCCTCTCTCCCCACCCCCCGTGCTGCCTGCAGGGATCCAGGGCAACACAGTAACACTTTGTAACAATCGCGAAATGCCAGCTTTTACTGGCAGGTGCTTGGCTTGGCACCCTGGCTGGCACGTCTGGGGTTGTAAATGTCAGAAAATTATTCACATATTAGCCGCCCCCGAGTATTAGCCGCACTTCTGGGTTTCCGCCAAAATTTTTGTCAAATTGCTGCGGCTTGTATTAGTGAAATTACTGTACATCCTGCTTGACCCTGTAAGTGAATAGTAGATGGCGAGTGAGAAACAGAGTACTTCAGCACTAACACTGTGTGATTTTTGTCATGGGATTTAGAGAAGTAATTTATTCTATGTTGGGTCAGCAGGTATTCTGAATTATAAACTGTAAAGTTATTTATTTAAAGTAGATCATAGAGTTAGACTGCTGCTAAAGAGCGTGCAGGCTGGAATTGTAACCTGGAGAAAATGTTACAAAACTAGAATGGCTGTTACGTTTTTTGTGGAGCAACTGGCAAGCCTGAACATTACATCTGTTATGTGTGACTTTTACAGTGGTAACATAGCTCATACATGCCAACAGAAAAAAAAGTAAAATGTTTTCTATTCCAAACAGAGCACCCTGCTGAGTAGAGGGAGAAATAATATGCCATTAGAGAAGCCCTTTTGAATGCTCTTAGACTGCAGTAACTGTGTCTGTGAGTAGCTGTTTTGGAACAGCTATTGCACTTCAAATTGATAGCCTGCCATATTTAGGAATAATTTTTCCATGTAGACAGGACTCAAGGAGGATAGAAGCAGCTGCTCAGTTTACCCATGCAATTAAGAAGATATTCCTTTGATTTCAGAATTCTTCATGCAGGACAGACGCTTTACAAGTATTGATCCAGGTGCAGACTAGAGAACTCCTTGTAAGCTCCAAATGTAATCATCTGAAACACAGCTTTTTATGAACCAGGGCGTTCTTCTCTCCCCATTGATATCTCCCTCATTTAAAAAACTGCAAGGAGAGAGATATGCACAGTTCTTGAAGAGAAAAAATCAGTGACAATTTTAACTGAAGGCTATGGAGCAGCTTTTAGATCTGGTTTGTACCTGTGAAAATGTGGAAATTTCATTTGGGTTGTTGTTAAAATAAATATGTATCACATCTCTACTACAGCCTGCTAAATATTAACAGTTTTATAGTTGATCCTCTTCGCATTTTTTGTAGTCTCTTAACACCTGATACAAAGTTTTAACAAAAGAAGTGTTGTGGAGGATTCTGAATAGTCATGAGATAAGCCTCTCTTATTCAGAATGCATATCAGCAGAGAAAGATCAATTGACATTGCTAGATTTTGTTTGTGCAAGGAATTTTACTGATATAAAATGCTCCAGATTTAGGCTATTCAAGAAAACTTAGCTGACTTTGCAGGACAAGAAGTCACACTTTCCATTCTGTTGGCTCAGCTCTGAGAAGGTCTAAAGGCTTTTGGTTCACTGATGTACATTTTACTGCAGATTAAAAGTAATAGAATAAAACAGATTAATTTACAGTAATTTCACGAGTATAAGGCGCACCAGAGTATAAGCTGCGCTTCCGGGTGTCTGCAACTTTTCGTTCTTTGTCCATATATAAACCGCACCAGTGTATAAGCCAGACTTTCGTTTGCAGCGAGGATGCTCGCACAACGAAGTAACCAATTTGTAACAATCACGCAATTGCAGGTTTTACTGGCAGGTGCTCAATTCGCGAGCTCCCCTCCCACCGCGGTGCTGGCAGGAGCCCCAGCTTTCCCCCACGCCGTGCCGCCGGCAGGAGCCCCCACTTTCCCCCACGGTGCCAGCGGAAACCCGCTCCCCCGCACCACACAACAAGCTAACCAATTTTTAACAATCCCGCAATCGTGGGTTTTACTGTCAGGTCAAACCGCTCACCCGCGGCCCGCACTTCCAGGTTGGCAAATTTCAGAACTTTATCCATATATTGGACGCTCCGGAGTATAAGCCGCACTTCCAGGTATGGACCAAAATTTTAGTCGAAAGGGTGTGGCTTATACGCGTGAAATTACTGTCATTTCACTGTTGTCCTGGAAGCAGTATAAACCACACCAAAAAAACCAAATCCCAAAATATTAATGCAGTTCTGAAGCTCTTTGTACAGGAATTTCTTGTGATATAGCCATAGTTCTTTGGTTAGTCTGTTGCAGTGGCATAATTTAATATTTCCATACAGATAAATATGAATGTAATGTTCTTTCTGGATAAATAACTAATTTTGTAGCAGTGATTATCTTGACAGAGAAATGCTTTTTTAAGATGTACCTTTATGTACTTACCTCTGAGTTGGCACAAAGTAAATTTGGGCTTTGTGGGGAAACTACTGTGTATCAGAAGGTTTTGATAAACCTATGAAGGAATGAAACAGTGAAAGAAGAGAAAATTATGCCTTTGCGTATATGGCGTGGGTTTTTGTAGCAGGTGGCTTAGGTTTTTTTGTTTCATTTGGTTTCTTTTGTTGTTGTTTTTTGTTTGGTTTTTTAAAATTTTATTACTGTTTCTTCTTTTGCCCAGCACTTTTTTCCAGCCTCAACTATGATTGATATTCTGAGCAGGTTGGTTTAGCTGAGAGGCAAAGGATATTTAGCAGAGACAAAGAGATGTGGATGCTGGGGTCCAAGTACTTAACACATGGTGCTTCTGAGCCCTTTAATTTTCTTATCAGTTATCCAGTTAAGAATTCTGTAGATAAAGTTGGTCTTAATAGAGAGGAGGAAGAGAGGTCTAACTGGCCTTTGACAGTTTACTCTAAAGAGTGTTTCACTGTAATCCATCTTTTAAAAAAACTTAAAGCATTCTGTTTGTACTAAATAAACAAAAGTCACAAGTAAGAGCAAATACAGACTAAAATGTCTGTTTCTTGGTCTCTAGCCCTGTCCATGCTTTGCTCCTGTCACTTGGCTTGTCTTAATTCCTAGCAGCCCAATAAAGAGTTACTAAAAGTTAACCAGTTTTTCCCATCTCAGGGCGAGGCCTTAGTACCTACCGTAGTCTTGCTCTCATTTGCATTAACTTAATTTTATTCCCGGCTCTGCTCTCAGATCAGTGCTTTGTCTTGGGAGAAGAGTACAGGAGAGCATCATTAAGCAAAGCCGAGGGGTTTCTGTGTTGGACCTGCAATTATGACAATACTTAAGTAGTTGAGGAGAAATTACAATGCTATATAAAGATAAATTGTGATTCTCTGCACATTGATGGCTCAAACAAGAGTACTTACCTGGCTTTTTTGTCATTGTTGTTGGAAAATAATGATTACAGTTATCATGTAATCTTCCTTTTTTATGCAATAGGATGATGCTTGTGATACTGCAGCGATACTCGGGGTGATGAGTGGGGAAGGATGTAATTAACAAGCAGTTAGGTAATTTTTAAATTTACCACATAGAGAACACTGTAGCTCTCATGAAGGGTTGAGATTTTTCATTTGCAGAGCTGTTGGGATAATTAGATTCTAGAAAGAGTACAGATTCATACGTGTAAACTAGTCAGCTGGCTCTTTTCACCTGCTTTTTTGGATGTGATGGCTACTTCTTTACCATTTTTTTGTCTTTCTTGTTGCCTCCTTCTGAAGTTTTAGAAGTTGTGCAGCTGCAGTTAGAAAGAAAAGTGCATCTTTGGTACTGCATTCCGCATAAGTACATTTTCTCTCCCAACCTTTGCTTTTGCAAACACAGTCAGGACCAGAGAAGAGCTGAATTATTTTCTGTCACTGATCAAAGGTAATAATGTTTCAAAATTTATTTCACAACTGGTTTTCTACTGTCACAAGTACCTGTGCATTGATAGTAAAAACATGCAAGTGCTTCAGTGGCTAAATTTCCATCCACCCTATTGTTTTTTACTCCTGATGATGGCTGGATCAGCTCTCCCTTTCTAAATACAGGGCTGGCTTCTGGAAGAAATACCTGTTTAGCATCCATGCTGCTTTCTCTGTGAGACTTTGAAACAGAAGCGAAAAGACAAAACAGTATTTTTTTAATACTTATCTTACAGCTGACTCACATACCAGGCCAAATTTTTCTATGTCATTAGGATCTCTTTGGATTGAGATGGTCCAGATAAATCAAGAAGTAACTTGGAAATTAAATTGCCTTGAAAATGTTCTAACTTAAGCAATACATGCTTATGTAGCATTTTCAAAAGATGAAATTCTTTTTCAGCTGTCTGTCATGTGCAAGAGATACTGTTCGGATTCAGTCATATGAAATACCACAAGACAGAATATTGGAGTCAAACTGAATCCTTCCAATTCATGTTGTGATACAAAGAAGGTGAAAGAGTAGGAAATTTCATTGAATCAAAAGTATCTATAGTAACTGCGAAACAGTGTGTTCCTATACTTACACTTTTTTTTTTTTTTTTTTTTAATGTTCCCAAGAAGGGGAAGATACATATGAGAGCAAAGTCTATAGCTGATGCAGTCAATATAATACAAAAGAAATTTGCAGAATTACTGCTCTGGAATTTTTCTGATCAAATATTTATACACTGAAGTATAGCAATTTACAGGATGCCTACTATCATGAAACAGGTTACAATAATCTGATTTGGCTCACAAAATATGTTTTACTTTTTTTTGAACAATAAAATATTTATTAAAATCGAACAATAAAAGTGCATACATATCTAAACATACATTGGAACATATCTATACATACATTGGGTTATGATGTTATATTTCTTTGGTTGTTAAGGTAGAAATACTATTTTTGAATATTCCTATCATTGAATAGGTAAAACTAGTAGGAATACAGTTACAATAATTTCATGAGTATAAGCCGCACGTGATTATAAGCTGCACTTCCAGGTGTTAGCAACTTTTCGTTCTTTGTCCAGATATATAAGACACACCAGATTGTAAGCCACACTTTCATTCGCAGCAAGGATCCACGTGCAACTTTCACATAGTTGCCAGTTAGTAACAGAATGACGGGATCGCGGGGTTTATTGCCTTGGCTTGGGGCTGTGCGGGCTCGGCTCGGCTCTGCCCCGCTGCCGGGACCAGGCAGGGTCTGGCTCTGTGCGGGGCTGCTGCAGGCTTGCACTTCTGGGTTGGCAAATTTCTGAACTCCATCCATATTGGATTGGCCGCTCCGGAGTATAAGCCGCACTTCTGGGTTCGGACCAAAATTTTAGTCAAAAGGGTGTGGCTTATACTTGCGAAATTACTGTATTCTTGTTGCTTGCTCACTGCTGCAATAAGGAATTATGGCATATTTTAACTGCACTAGACTCATTGCATTCATGCTGTCAAGCACTTCAAGTTAAGAAAATGACTATTGTCTGTTTCTATTCTTTCAGATTTAAAATATTTTTAAAACTATTCTTATTCACAGTCATACAAAGAAACATAAGGTGTTTGACACAAATACTTAGTGAGTTTGTTTTAGATAAACTTTTTTTATGTCTCAGTGTTTTTAGCTTATACCTTTATACCTGAGACCTACAATCTGTTTTTAGCTACTGTAATTACTACATGAGCTGGTAAAAGTAGTCAGGTCCATGCAATATATCCTATACTGGCCACCACTGATATTATGACCTAACAGTTTTCACTAAGGTAGGAAAAGTAACAGCCATCACTTTTTTGAAATAGTTTGAAAATACTCGAAGCATCAGCTCAACCAGAAATATAATTCACAGTATAAACTTTGATTTAATTTGTTATCTTTTGGGCTCTCAGTTTTGAAGAAGAGTTGTTCATGTTTGGTAGATCATGGTCTTTTTCTGTATGATAATGGTTTTCAATAGAGGAACTTTATGGAATAGTGAAGATGATATGTTGCTGGTGAATTTCATAATGTTTTAAAAGATCAAAATACAGCTTTGGGAAGCAAAACTTAGTGTATAATCACTGTGAAAAACAAATTTTTTTTGATACAAAGTGCAAAGCTGAAATGAAGCTGTGCAGATAGGTAATCAGCAGCAATAGATGGGAATTTTGTGTGTTCAAATTAAGTAATTTTTTTTACCGCATCTTGCAACACTTTTTGCTTTTGTTATCCTTTGGGGAAGGTACATAGCATCTATTTTTTCTTGTAGGTAAAACTATAAGCTAAAGATAATTGTGTGTGAGATTTTTATTACTGTTCAACAAGCACCTATGACTAATAGTTGTGAATGAGCCTGATTAATAATTAACAATATGATTCCCACAAATACAGAGAGCAAAACCCCAGTGGTGCTGCTTTGTGATAAAGGTGCATCAGGAGATGACAAGCTACTTGCAGTCTTTCTCAATGATCCTCAATATGTAATTATGTTTTTTATATCTGTAGGTTTTGGTTTTTTGGGGTTTTTTTAATGATGCACCTGAGGAGCTCCATTTACTTGCCCATGCCAGTGACCAGGGATTTACTGATGTGTGCATAGAACTTGAGTTGTGTAGGAAACCATTCTGAGCTGAAATTGGCAACAGAAGCTTCACCTGCTGACGATGTGCAGAGTGCAAGAGTCCTACAGTGCCAGGGAGAAGATCTCCTCCAGTGAAGGGCAAGCAGAGCTTGTAGTATTTGCCCTTTCAGGCCGAGGTGTATATGTGTATGAGTATGAAAAGAAAGGAGAATTCCTTTGGGAAAGAAGCTGTAATACAACATCTGCAATGCAGAGATGTGTAAAGGATTTCTTAGGGGAAAAGCTTCTGCTTTTTTTCCAAATGTAATCCAGGGTGAAATCCTTCCTGTCAAGTAAACTGTGCTCTACATCACTGAATTTATTTTGTATTTCCTAACTCACCGTTGGATCAGAGTAGATGCGATAGCTGTGGATGGATACATCTCTTATACTAGCAACTCACTTTGGAATACAATTTCTCACCTTAACCTGTATTTGTAGGTATTTCAGTAATTCGAATTTTACTGGAATAAGTCTTGAAACAGACTACTGTCAGTCAAGTGAGGAGGTGTTACCTGTGGCTGTTGCTGACCTGGGGGAATTCTGAGTGAAGTTCATTCACTATGATTTAAACTATGAGAGCAGGTACAGTAGAGCAAGATGTCATCTGATAAAAACTACAAAACAAACAAACAAACAAAACCGAAAAAAGCAAACAAATTTTAAGAGGGAAAACTCTCCAACTTCAAGAAAAGGTAGTGGGATATCACACAAAGAATCAAGCCAGACTTTGGATAGTGATTTTTAAAAACCAAACAAAAACCCCACCAAAAAATGAAGTAAGCCATATGTGGATTAAATGGTCATTTTGGTTGATCACAAAGTAGACCGGTTAAGGTGTTGCATGTAGTAGAAACAGTGTTTGGTATACTTCTGTCACATGGCCATTTAATAAGAAGTCTCTTCTGGCTTTGAACTGAAGAGGGGGAAGAGCTCTTCTACATATGCATAGGTGTTTTCTTGCCACAGTAAATCATGTAGCTATTTACTCTTAATTCATCAACAATGTGATGGGATGAAGATGAGAAATAAAGCATGAAATGCTGTATAAGAATATTTCCCACTTGAATGCATTTAATATGATGCTTCACTCTTTTGTGAATCACGATAATAGGTGCAGAAAAATCAGAAAAAACAATCTAAAGACTCATTTGTGAAAATGGCCCTATTGACTTTTTTGCTACAGATTGTATTTTCCTGCTGACCAGAAAAAAATTTTGTCAAACTGTTTTTTCCCAGTCTTAGCTGATGCAGTTAATTCTCTTAAGTAGTATTGCAAACATCAAATTTTTGCCTATTTCATCAGCTTCCATGAGTCACAAAGAATTTTTTCTAGGAAAAATACTCTTCTCTGTCCTTGTGAACTAAACACTTAGAACTTTTTAGAGAATGTTGGGCTACATGATGGATATGAATACGAGTCATTATGAGTGACAACAGATATACTTCATATATTGCTAAGTATTAGATGTAAATTGAAAAAATAAGTGCTTTTTGCTTTAAATGAGGGAAAGGAAGTGGGAACAATTAGATGTCTTTCATCCCTCTTCATTCCTCATTAAATTAGTACAAAACTAGACCATAAAAGGAAGATAAAAATTAAGAAGCAAAATCTTCCAGTAAATAAAGGGTTAAAGATTTCTGTGCATATTGCAACTTTGCAGTTTTTCCCATTTTTCTTTCATTACTCCCAGCCATATTCTTATTGATTGGAAAGGTCTGCATATATTTAACATTAGGCAGTTCTGGAATTGCCCGTATTCTTAAAGACAAAAATTTTAAGCAAAACTTCAACCCATAAAGTTTTCATCCAGTAATTTAGGATCAAAATTGAAGGTTAATGGAAGTTAATGCAGCATTCATATTTTTCATGCTTTTCATTCATTCTGAAAGTTTGTTCCTGTAACATTTCAGGCATTCAGAAATAATGCAAGGTCAGCAGTCCCTACTAAATCCCTGAGAAGCAGGGAGATTTTGGGTATCTTCACTTAAGCTGTCAGCTCCCAGAGGAATCTCAGGCATTGACCTTGGGGGAGAAGATCCTTGAGCACAACAGAACAGAGCTCTCAATGGTGCGCATGTGCTCGTGAAGCTGCACCAATGTCACCTCACTGTTCTAATTAAGAGTTGCTGGGAATCTGACAACTAAAGATATCATGAATCAACTTTAATGTGGATAACCATGGGAGAACAGCAGATAGTTCTAAAGCAAGCAAGAGTCAGAAAGGAAAAGAATGCTGACCAGGTGGACTTTACCAATTTGCATGAAATAAAAGTCCAAGGAGAGGACTTGATCAAGCACAACTGACACCTCCTTGTGAGAGAGTCGTATCAAAGAAAAGGTTAAGGCACTTACCAGCCAAACACAGAACTATCTGTATAAGCAGTATACATACTGCTTAGCGATAAAAGATTTAAAAGTACAGAATATATTTTCTCTCTTGTCTTGTGGCTTAAGTATTAGTTTCTTTTTTCCAGAATGGCTTGTGCATTTTAAATACCTTTGTATAAAACCAGAAATAATACCAGAAGAATTATTCCAGTAATATGTATGTTAGTGGTAGAACATGTCTTTAAACTACTGGATAAAAGGCATGTACCTAACCTCTCTTTTCATATTTGTATTGGTTTGAAAAGACAATTGTCTGCTAAGAAAGGCAGGAACCTCTCTTGAAATTATTATTATTTTGAAATTAAGGAGTTCTCAAGCAAAGATATGGGGGCAGGAATAACAATTCTGTACTAGGAAAATTAAAATAAAAATACAGGAATACAAATAAAACAAAACACTGATAGAGTCAGAATACAACCTGACACTCTGTCAGTCAGGGTGTTGGCAGCAGTCTGTTTAAATGGTTGCTGCAGTCCTCCTGGAGTAACAGATGTGGTTCAGTTGAAGCAGTGACCCTGTAGAGCAGTGTAGTTTTCCTCCAAAAGTCTAGTGATGATGTAGAAGGGTCTGGTTATCCTCTGGAATCCAGTGGAGAAAGGCTGCCCTGATGTTCCAAATCTCAGATTTTGTTTAGGTAGGAAATGCTTAGCTCCTCCCTCTTGGTGGAGCATCTCCCAATAGGATGATGTCATTTTATCAGTGTTGCAGTGAGACTCAATGGCCCATTAACAGAAGATCTCTCCCTGGAAGAAGTATGAGTCATGGAAAAGATAATGAACACTCCCCCACCTGTTTTTAACAGATGGTGATAGCGTACTTTTGGTTACATCCTGCATTGCAACCCAAAACAAAATTTTCAAAAGACAATGGCTATGACTGTTTCTTGCACAAAGTCCAGTCTTGTCTGTATGTGTCGAACATGAAAGCCAATCCTCCCATGTCCCTCCTGTGTAGAAGTACAGTAATGTCACGACTATAAGGCGCACTGGATTATAAGGCGCACTTTTTTTTGCAGCGAGGATCCGCACGCAACAAAGTAACCAATAAGGAACGGAATAGTGCGAGCTGCATCGAGCCACGCCGAGCCGTGCCAGGCTGTGTGAGCCGTGCCAAGCCATACCAGACCGTGCGGGGCCATGCAAGCCGCGCAGAGCTGCGCGGAGCCCCACCAACCCACGCGGGGCCGCGCAGCTCGGCTTGCTGCCTGCTGCTCGGCTCATGGTTCACACTTCTGGGTTGGCAAGTTTCCAAACTTTGTCCATATATGAGGCATACCGAATTATAAGGTGCACTTCCAGGTTTCAATCTAAATTTTAGGTTTTAAAGTGTGCCTTATAGTTGTGAAATTACTGTCATTTAAAAAACAGCTGTTCATTAATACACTTTAGCTGTTAGCTTTTGCATACAGTTTGACTCAAACATATATGAAAATATAACTGGCTAAGAAAATCTAAACTTTCATTACGGATTTACTTAGCTCAGCTTCAGTATTGTTGAAGTTAGTGTCACTGACTTGATGCAGATGCAGCTCAATGCGCATCTGGCTCTTTTTTGCTGATAACGACATAAAGGAAGAATCACCGGGTGGGGACAGTGATGTCCTGTCCTTCTGCACATTTCATGATTCCAGAGGACTTGCTTACATTTTTTGGGCCCCAGTGGGAATTAGGGAGAGTGATAGTCCACACTACTGCGTTCTTATGTGGCTTCAGACACCCAGTACTGGACATCAGAAAAGATACTTTAATGGACTAGGACATAGACATGCTGCCAGGCTCATAAATAGTGATTATTTATTTAGTTTTATGTTTTCTTCTAATTCAAAGCAGTCACTGTTGACGAAAGTAACAGAGGCACCTGTTTCAGATGTAAAAGTTTTCTTGGTTTATTTTTAACTAATTATTATCCAGTACTTTTTAAAGAAAGTTGTACAAAGATTATAAATTATGGACTTGGTGATTACTTGGACTCATGAGAGACAAGTCATCTCATTTTCACAGGAAGGGAAACACAACTGTTTTCTGAGGAATAGCTAAAAAAGAGAAACTGAATGAACTGAATAAGATTAAGAAATACCCCCAGATAGCATAATCAGATAGCATAATCTTGAAGGTTTATGAAAAACAATAGATGCTTTTTATGTTATTCTGTCTAAAGAGAAAAGAAAGTAAGGGAGGGGAGGGGTGTTTGAGGTCTAAATGATGTAATCTTAGGGAAAGGAATGATCATATTTGTTAAACTATATTTTAGAAAAAACAGAAGATAATATGGCTTTGTTCACAGTATTACATAAAGAAGATTAAGGACTGGAAACAAGCTAGTTAAATACTGTAAACTAATTAGTTCAATGAATTGTCTTCCCGAGGTTCATGAGATATGAAACATTGGCACCAGTGCGTGAAATATACCCTGCCTCAGTGCTCTTTTCAATTTATTTTTCTGTTAGTGTCATATGTGTATGTAAAAAAAGAGTGGCCAAAAAGAGGTTGCAGAGAGAGACCAAAGCCTGTCAAATGATTGAAGCTGACATTTTGTCATCTTAAGCCTGATATGGGAGGGCTCCCTTCTAATACTGTGTATAAATACCAGTTTAATTTTCTGCTATCATAGGCTCCACTCCTGAAATGATGTCGTGATGAAGCCCAGAGGGATTCCTGTTGCTGCTCTGTGCCCAACTCCATGCTAAGCTATGCACAAGCGAGCTGACAAGTTGCTAATTTGTTCAGCTAGCATTGAGGTGACTGGTGAGAAGCAGGCAAACAGGGACCCTGCATGGGCTGTGACTATGTGTGTGGCTGGACAGGGAAATAGCAGTGACAGGGGTTAGGCATGGTAAGTGTTTCAGCAGCTCTGAATTTCTGTTTTTGTCAGTTTACACACAAATGGGGTAACAGGCCAGACTGTGCAAGTGTTCCAGATACTCTTTAGAACAAACATTTATGTATGTGCTGAAGTGGCTTTATACTAGGAAGGTTGTAGATTCAGTAAGCGTGATAATTTATCACTATAAATTGACAAATGTAACATGAGATTTCATATTTAGTTTGTTAAATTGTTTTTGTTGCGCACCATACCTAAACACCTAACCAGAGGTGTCCACTATTGCCACCTTTGTTAAGTGTTTGTCGCTTCTAGTTCTTGATACTGAGCACACTACCCAGGATTTTGCCACCCTATAGGAATACAGGGATATAGATTCTTCTTTTTAGAAGAATATAGGATTATGACCATATGGAACTCTACATAAACTGTCATATCAGATGAGAATGTCAGAGAGTGATGCTTGGGGATGCCTGCACAAGTATAATAATAGTTTTGCTTAGAGAAAATGAGAAGGGAGAAATCCCACTGTGATTATATGTTATATTTTTAATAGTATTGGAATACAGAGGACAATGAACATTTCAGTTTAGACAGTAACCCAAGGGCTTTTAAGTAATTTCTGAGGGGCACTGAATATATAGCAGAGATAACAAAATAAGGACATATTAGTCCTTATTAATATATGTATCCATATATATGTATCCATATATATGTATCCATAGTGGATACATCATTTAAATGAGGATTCATCATCTGGAGATGAAGGGAGGAGGAAATTACTTTTTCCTATGGGTTTAGTAAATTATTTTTGTGTTCCATGGGACACATAACATTCTGTTGTATGTAACCAGTGCAGAATTTGGAAGCTGTTCATGTTTACATTATTACTTATGAAAAGAAGTCTTGTCTAACAAGTTTTTTTCTCCTCCCCTATAATGTTTTTCATTAATAAAAATCTGCCTAAGACATAGCATTTGCAAGAAATCGCATCATATGCTTAAAGTTGAATTTCTTAAGTATACTTCAATGGAACAGGGGTTTGTTTGAAAAACAGCAATGGGTTTGGAAGGGAAAAGAAAAAAGAAGCAGGGAAAGGATGGGAGGAGGGAGAGACACTCTCAAAATCAATTACTGTGTCGTGTCCTACTTTCTAAAACTCCCTTGTAATGTCCTGTTTGGCATCAGAGGTACCTAGCAAGTTCTGCACTGGCATCTACAGCAAAGAAGCATAAACGCAGTTGACTTCTTGGCAAAGTAGCAGAGGGCAGGGGTATGTTCATATTTCAGACCTCTTATTCCCACTCACTCCTTTATTTTTCAGCTGTTGGGGTCAGTACATTAGTTCCCTAAAAGTAAAACAAGCCTGGAAATCTTGGTAGCATGGGTTCTACTCAATTATGACTTTTAAATAGGCAGATCAGATTCTAAGTAGCACCACAGTCAGAACAAAATGCTATTTTTATTACCCACTACATTGCATTTTCTTACATATGTACCCTGCAGTTATATATTTTTTGGTTTTGTTGGTCACAAAGATACCTTTTGTTATTTAATAATTTCTGCAGTTGCAAACCTGAGCTATGTCATGAAATAATGTTTTACAAAAACATGAACAAGAAGCACTTTTTAGTTTTATGTTAGACCCAATGAACTAAGTATCTGACTAGTGAGGAGTATAATTGCCTTCCAGTAAAGGTGACAATGTAATCCCATATTTTCCCTGGAAATGTGATAAAAAAGATGTATTCATAGTTGGCAGTAAAAAGAAATATAGGAGTGAAAACTCTTGGTCTTAATCTGATATTTCAAATTCAAAATCTGGAGCTACTATATGGCCCAATGCCATGAATGACTTTGTTGTGTACTTCTAAGAAACACATTTTGTGTTCCTTCTGTTAGGATGTGGTGTTTAATATTGCTTAGTAATACTCCCTTGGAAGAACATGTGGTACATAGTATTCTATCATGTCAATAAGAAACGAACTGTAGCTTCTTAAAAGGGATATATTTCAGTTTAAAATGGTATCTGATGAAGAATGAGCTAGTCTACTGAGGAATAGAAGGGCATAAAACCTCAGGCTTTTTTTTCAGATATAATTAGATACTTGGGGACCTTTATGGGTTCCAGAAGTAAACCTGTGTGACCCTGTCCTATTTATTAAGACTGATGAACCCTTGTTAGTGTGTTTACCATTTCCCTCTTGCATTGCCAGTGTTTTACAAGCTGTCTAAAAGTTTGCAATTTTTATGCTATATACTTTTTTTACCATCTGATTTCCATGACTGTTTCCACAAAATTTGTTGTGGGATCCTCAGAAATTGATGATTGTGGCTGCATCCATTATATAGTAATAAAGATAGTAATAGTAATCATAATTTCCTTTTTATTGTTTTCCTTATATCTGTGTAGATATGTTCTGAAATTTACAAAACCTTTTTGTATTATCTCCAAGGCTGACCTGCACACTGAAACCATACCAGTATTTGTTGCTCCTAATTATTCTGGGTAAACCTCTGTGGATCAAGCCTTTCTTAAAGGCTTTGCAAAAGCAAGTAAAAATTTAGTTCCTTCTCAAGAATATTACTTACTTCATCTTTGTAGCCCCAGTTTAGGGTAAAACTTGTGATCTGCATAGAGATAGTGTCCACAAAACTGCTAGTCAAATTTTGTTCTTTGTTAATTTGAAGTGAGGAAGAAGGAAAAATGGAAAGGACTGTATTTGGCACTGCTGTGTAACAAAACCAGCTGTATAATATGGTGCAAGTGGGTTATTAGATATGACACAATGTGTAGTTTTTTTCTGTCATGACATTATATATCTGTCAGGCTTTGGCAGTCAATTTTTTCTGCATTTGAAGTCCTTCTCATGTATTTTCAGTGGGTATCAGTTAAAATGTCCAGAAATCCCTCTGCAACCAATCACTTTTACTTCCTCTAAATATCTGCCTTTAATTGATGGCTTGTTAAACTGAGTTAGGAAGCCATGGGGATCTCAGCCTACACTGTGTGGACACAGCCGTAACTTGACATGAAGAAAATGGATTTAGAAATGTTTAGGCACCATGGCTACATCTAGATAGTTGTTTTTTGCAATTAAAAATGTGTGTAATTGAACTTATGACAAAATTTTAATTCCTCTTTTGGTCAGGAATGCATCCTTTATTACATATTTTGAAAATGTTATATATGCCTATTTTCTAATTACTGTTAAAGAAGAGACACATAAGCAGTAGGGTTTTTTTGTAATAATTCCACAGACAGTTTTTGAAAGAGGTTGAAACATGCAGCAGTCCAAGGTGGTGTGCGAGAAAAGAGATTTTCCTTCCATCATGAATATGCTATTTGACAAAAGGAACTTCCCTAGTCATCCCCCACAAAAAAGTGCAAAAACAAACAAAAGCACAAAACAACAAACCCCTTAAAAATCTGTTGCTACTTTTCCACATATTTACTTAAAGTACTGTATGGATCAGCAAGTGTCTTGTTTAGATACCCTATTAAGTCACACACTGACATCCTTGCTGGTTTAAGCCTATCTACATTTGATATGACAGACATATCAAATCAGAAAAAAATATCTAAAAAAAAGAAAGCTTTATGACATTTCAGCACATGCTGTTGGATTTCTTCCATGACATACCTTGTCTGTAATACAATATAAATGTCTGAGTACTGAAGTCCTTTTTGACTTCCTGCCAGGGATTTCAGGGCCACAGACTCCAAAGTCTTAATAAACTAGCGAGATTTTTACCCATAGCAAACTGCTGATGGCATTTTTTTAAAAGAAAATGAAACACTGAAGTCATAATCTTTGCATTCTGTTCAACCACTCTGTAATTTTTTGTTGCTGCAGGTTGTACTATAGAACTGAGTAACACTCACGCTTGGACTTACCAATAACCAAAGCAGGTAAACTTTTACAGTCCTGAGTTATTATCTCCCCAGCTTTACCAAGCACTGATGTGGCTACTTCCAGCTATTATTTCAGGCAACTCATGTTTTGCTCTTAAATGCAGATTTCTCTGAGATGTATTTGTGCATGTGCACAGCACTGCCAAGCTCTCTTCCAGCCATAAATTTATTTTACTGCTTGAATTTCTTGAATTCTGTTTGGTGTATAATATTTATTCATACAGACCCAAATTGTGGTGCGTTATCGTAGACTGATCTGTGCTTGGGAATGGGAAAGCCAAAAAAACTGTAGTTTTATCTTTAACATAATTTTTCCAAAGTACATCTCATTTTGGGAGAAGAAGGGAATCATAGTTACAGGAACTTGCTTGCCCTAAAGTGCAGCAAGAACTCTGATAAGCAGATTGCCATTTTCAGTTTTTCATAAGGTCCTTAGCAAAAATATAAGGTGAAGGTAATATAGTTAATTTTTCAGATAAACATCTGAAGTAGACACAATGGCTGAATAGACAAATGGTGCTTTGCATGTTGGTGGAGACTTCAGTGTAAAGATTCCAGTATGTCAGTTTACCAGTGTTGCAGTTAAGGCTGTTCATCAGTCTTACATTTGTGTTACTTGGGCAGTTTCATTTCAGAAGTGCGTGTATCTCAGATAACAGATCCGTTTCATGTAACTGATCTGTATCTGTTTGTGATTCCATGTTCTTTACCTCCCATATGACTTGTATCTTTCTTGTGCAAATAAGCTGCCTCCACTGCCTCTGCTTGGTCTCTATACTACAGATGTTTCTAATTAACTCTACTGTGACAGGCCAGGAGGATATAGCTTGACAGGTCCCAGGGTCCTTAAGGCACTGCTGTGTCACCTGAAGCATTCCTTGTGCTAGCATCTTTTTGGCAAGCTTTCCTAATTATTACAGCCAAGTAGTACCTCTGTGTTTAATATGGAGAGTGTGGAGTGATAGCATATAAAATTCACCAAAGAATGCAGGCTTATGAGGATGGAAAGGTTTCAGTATCTTTTTGGTCATTAGAGGCATTGATCATGCCATTATGCCCAATATAATTTATTTTCTGCATTGTTTTGTTTGCACTTAGGCTTGCACCAACAGTGCACTTAAGCTAGTTTTGATGTTTAAAGTCAGAAATAGGATTATAAGACTCCCTGCATTTTTCTCCTCCCAGTAAATTATCAAAGCTCAATTAACCCATGGAAAGGACTGTGACATTCTTTGTTTCTTGGAAGATTTAGATTGAAAAGATCATTGGCAGCCAAACATTATTGTACAAGTTAATATGGGCCAGCTTCTTTGTACAGCAGATTTTAAGTGATGAGTGTGCTATGTCATGCATCTCTGCTCACTTAAGTTTTTTTTCTCAAACTGGGTTAGAGAACCATCAACTGGGCAGTTATTTGCATGCACATGGGAAATCCCTTGTGCTATATGAGCATGACTGCTCCTTTATTCTGCATGAACTTTGCATTTAAGGAACCTGGAAGAGGTGACTAATATTGCTTAGAAGGATATTGCACCTGGAGATGGTTGGATATCCTGAAAATGTCTTCAGCTTGCAGCTTGATATTATTAAACAAAAGTGAAGGTGCATGCACACTTCAGTAATGAAAG
Source organism: Catharus ustulatus (assembly GCF_009819885.2). NCBI lineage: Eukaryota > Metazoa > Chordata > Aves > Passeriformes > Turdidae > Catharus > Catharus ustulatus. The sequence continues at coordinate 8,048,365 of NW_024879446.1, forward strand.
ATAGGAGATACCTTTCCAATAAAGAAATGCTGATTCTTTCTTACACTTGGAAGTGAAAACTGCCTATCTAATGAGTTAAAGACTGGGAATCTTATTCTCTTAGATCTGTCACTTGAGAATAAGAGTAATTATTTCCTATTGCTCTTCATGGAATACAGTTATAATTGCCTTAATAGAACAATGTTCACATTAACACTTAATTGTTAATGTCCTCCTAATTTGAGGAAATCATCGTCTCTTCATATTTCATCACTATAGAATGCTCTTAGATTGAAATAGTACTTGGAATCACTGTATAAGGGAAGAACTACATATGACATCTTTTGCTGGGAAGGTATAATTTAGATATATATACTTCTTTTTCTCTTTGAAATTTGTTTCTACTGTATTTTAGTTAGTCAAACTTTTTAGAGGCTAAATTGCACAGACAAAATTGTTTTTTGTATGGAAATATATAATGGTGTTCACTGGCAGAGAAGGGATGTGGCTTTCTTTCTTATTTGTGCATCCTCTCTTGTGCTGGAAGACATATTAGTAAGGATGGGAAAATTACACAGGGGAAAGGTCAAGCTGACAGTTGTGATCTGTAATGTTACCATTCCGGATTACTTGATTTCACCTTGTTCCTTTGTACCAGACTCAAGCTCTTTATGAAAACAAACAACCCTTAGTCTGTTTTAGCCTGTCCACTGAGCACCAACATTTATGCATTTAGATGTATTGTAGAACAAAAGAATGGTTACAACAATGGTCCCTTCACTTTATCAAAGCAAACAAATACTTGCATTGAAAGTATTGAAGGATTAGTATTTTTTGTCATTAAAACAGTTAAAAGTAGTAAGATCATCATCAGCCTTGGCAATGACCATGAGGATGGTTCAAGTGCCATTTTGTCTGGTGAGACTGAGCAAAAGAGAAAATGTCTGTAAGTCTAAGTAGAGGCACATCAAAGCAACACACATTTAACAACACTACCTAAGTACAGTAGAGAGAATGTTCATGAATATGGCAGTGGAGCAGCATATTCTTCATGGTTTTGTACCAGTCTGTGAACAGTGCATTGCTGTTTTTCGGACCAGCCAAGGCAGAAGTTTTGTGCCAAACTAGTACCAAGTACAAATGTGTGACAACTTACTGGTGTTTCCCTCTTCTATTTGCTATTTCAAAAGAAAATTTGTCAAAAATTAAATTTGCGTCTTTCTCTCCAGACTGACAGAGTGCCTTAGGGAGGCTGGAACGGTAAATGGAAGGAATGACAGAGGGGATTTATTGACTGGAAAAACTCTTTCCTTCTGCTTATTGGTCCAAGTAGTTCCTTGAGATGAGTACCATTTTGTTGTGCCAGATTTACATCACCAGGAGGTTCTTTCATAACTGTTTGAGATTGGGAAACTGCAAAAGGAGCAGAGCTTTCCAGGACAGGGCAGAACAAGAAAGAAAAAGAAAAAAACAGAGCAGGGAAAAAACCATCCTTGTCTTACTTGCTTCTATTCACTTCCTTCCATTGTCAGCTGGAGATTAGCCAACATTGTATTGTATGGATATTAACGTTATTTCTTTTCTATAATAAAGGTTTTGCCCAGTAGTTGTCTAGAGCCAATGTTCTGTAGTGCAGTGCATACTAGTATTTAATTTTATTTCAATGATATATTTTAGGTCCATTTTCACTAAAGCACACCACATCTGTGTTCTGTTTTGTTGGAATACGAATGGTTAATCCTGGCTTTTAACATATTGCTTCAGTTCTGTCACAGCTGCTGATTCAAAGCTGGTTCCATAAAACAAAATACCTGTGTGTAGAAAGATGGAGGAGATGGAGGGGAGCTTTTATTGTAGGTCCCCAGGGAACTCTTTGAAACATAGGAGTGTAATAGTTGAATACTGGAGTATTTCAAAAACACCTTTGGAACGTGAGCCCACTCCTCTAAATAATGTTGATTGGCATGATTATGATTCTTGAATGTCTGTGAAAGGATCACTTCTGGCATGAGCTGAAATTTTACAAAGTAATTTACTGAAGTTAGAAACAACAGAATTAATTTTCTTCTGTTCGCCTTATAATACAACTATTACTTTGTTTTCTCAAAAACATCTTCTCCCCTTTTTTACTTGAAAGAAGTACATGCTAAAAATACATTAAAAGCAACTTTTTCCTTCTCTGCCTCAGGAAGCTTGTTTAAAATTAAATTTTAATTTTTTTTTTTCATATATATATATATATCTTGCCTGTTTAAATCTTTGTTATAATCCTATTTTATTTGGTGATTAACTGGTTTTCAACTTTCAGGCTTTGGAAAAAAGCGTTTTCAAGGGTTCTCCTACTTAAATAAATAAACATCTGTGTTTTAACGTTCCTTTAAATATCATTCAAGACAAATTCTATGTAGATATGTTTGCTCTATCTAATCCGTGCTAGCTGTGCACCTGACATGCATATTAGTTTTCTGTTTCAAGGCAAGTGCAAGTGCAATTCTGTGGAGACCAGAAAGAAAATGGTGAAACACATCCTTCTCATCTAAAAGCCAGGCAAGGCAAATAATCCTAGCAAGTCTGTTTCTTACAGAATATAGATATGAAAAGCTGAGAAGTAGATGCTAACCACATGAGAGATTAAATGAGAATTTAAGTAACAAGCACCATAAATTTTTCCCGCTTTAGTAAGTGCTTGTCTACTCTGCAGTCTGGAAAAAATCTGTGTCCATAAAACAAGCATTAATTTCTTTTTCCTCCTAATTTTTTATGATTTGTACTGTACTGTTGCATCTGCTGAAACATACTCTTTGAACATCCACGCAAATTCTAATTTGTGCTGGCTTCACAGTTGTTCAGGTGATTGTCACAGCAAGTCCTAGAAGAATGTCCTCTTAGGTGCCTGTGCCTGTGTGTGAATGCAGTGTATCCTAATGGACAAGAAAGATACTTAATCCCTGCTAAGAAATGTTCAAAAAAGAATTATCAGTGCAAACACATTTTGGCTTTTCTTATTTGAATTAATATATCTAAGTGGGATGTTGAGTTTTACTTTGGCTATGCTTAGGCTTGTTCAAAGGCCCTGACTAGATATTTATGTACCCTTAAACAATTGTGTGAGTATGAGATTCCCTACAATGGCTTCCCTACAATAGCATGTATCTTGATACATGTGGGTACTCATTCATTAGTTTTCAACTTCTCTTTCTGGGCCCCAGCTACAGTTTTGTAACATTGTAGTCACAAGATACATGATGAGGTCTGTATGTCTTTGTCCTGCACACCATGTAGGAGGCAGGGAGTGTAAAGAGCATGGCTATGCATTCTCTTCCCTGGAATCTGGGAGGACTGTTTTACCATGACCTTGCTCTGGCTTTTCTCTACATTCTTTGCTGTCCCCAAGCCGTGAGGCTGATGTGTTTAGACAAAATAATTTCATAAAGTGGAAATCCCCTTAGAAAAACAGAAATAAAAGTTGATGGGAACTCTACATTGTTAAGTGTTCAGTGAATTTTTTCTGTACCTATGACGAATTTACTTTGCAGTAAATTGTAATAAATATTTTGATTATCTTCTTCATGTGCTCTCAACTGGAGAGATATGAATTCTCTCTGTAGTTACTATGACATGAGAACAGAATGGGTTTGGCCAACATATTAAACCATGTTTGCAGAAAGAATACATCAATTAATTTTCTTTACCTAAGGTTTTGTTTTCAGTTTTAAATAGCTATCATTAGAGAATCTTAAATCTATTGCATTTCATTATCTCTTTATAAAGATAAGAAAAAAGCTGAAGAAGTTTTCAAGGAAAGAGGGAGCAGGATAGAAAGAAGTGCCACTTCATTTCTGAGTACTTCTTGGGTCAGTGTAAGACCATGCTAAGCAATAAAAGGAATGCAAGCCAAAAAAAAGGAGCTGTATTTTTAGAAATCAACAGATTCAACAACAGTCCTTTGTTTACAACAGGGTACATGTAGTCATCTGCTTATCGTGTGAAAATACTAACTTGTGGGACAAGCAAAAATGTGTATTATGAAGTGGTCACTGAAGAAAAAATGTCTTGGTTATGTTTACGTCACAAGTATAAATCTTTTGGTGCTGTTTTGCCCACAGCTCCATGAACTGACATCAAAGATGGGGAAAAAATGAGTTTTCCGAGTGCTGTCCCTGAGTTAAGGGGACGTAGGTGGTCATGAAATGTTGCTCATCCCTTAAACAGAAGAGCTTGAAATAAGAAACAGTTAACTTTTTTCCAGATGTTTATCTTTTCAGTGTACATTTCTTTTGTGTATGAGATAACTACCTGCCTTATACAGTAATCTTTCCAGGTTCTGTTGAATAAAATAGTAATTGAGATATTGAAGCAAGTTTATTTCAGCTGAAGTTTGTTTCAATTTTGTTGAGGAGATGCAACTTGCAGCAACTTTTTACAAATTTAGGATAGTTTGGAGTGTGGTGGAAACCTGAATTGTGTCAGTACATTATCTCAGTCAAGAAGTGAAATTACAGTAATTTCACGAATACAAGCCACAGCAATTTGACAAAAATTTTGGTGGAAACCCGGAAGTGCGGCTAATAGTTGGGGGCAGCTAATCTGTGAATAATTTTCTGACATTTACAACCCCAGACGTGCCAGCAAGTGTGCCGAGCCAAGCACCTGCCAGTAAAAGCCGGCATTTCGCGATTGTTACAGTGTTACTGTGTTGCCCTGGCTCCCTGCAGGCAGCACGGGGGGCGGGGAGAGAGGTGGGAGAGCTCTCTTCTTCCCTCCTCTGCCGCAGCCCAGGGGAGATGGGGGGGGGGGGGGCGCGCCACCATTGCCGCGGCCCGGGGAGCCGACGGGGGCCCTGCGCCACCATTGCCGCGGCCCGGGGAGCCGACGGGGGGGGGCACCGCCATTGCCGCGGCTCCGGGAGCCGATGGGAGCCCCGCGCAGCCATTGCCGCGGCCCAGGGAGGGGCAGGGAAGTGCGCGCCGCCATTGCCGTGGCTCGGGGAGCCGACGGGAGCCCCGTGCAGCTGTTGCTGTCACCTGGGGAGGCGGGTGGCAGCACGCGCCGCCATTGCCACGTCTCGGGGAGCCGACGGGAGCCCCGCACAGCCATTGCCGCGGCTCGGGGAGGAGGCGGGGTACTTTGTCCGCACCCACCGCCAGCGCCACGGGCACGGGAAAACTCCATCTCCGCCCGCCGCCACTGCCGTAGGAACGGGGGAAGCTCCGTGCCTGCCTGCCACCGCGGGGCAGCGCCGACCCGGGGTGACCGAGCACAGTGGCAGCGGCGGCCGGCCCCGAGCGGCAGCACCGGGCTGGGCCACCTGGCCCTGTCAGCAGCCCCTAGCGGGCCGAGCCTGCACAGCCTTAGCTCAGCCAGTAAACCCCGCCCTCCCGCGGTTCTGTTACTAATTGCATGCGGGTCCTCGCTGCGAACGACAGAGCGGCTTATATTCAGGTACGGCTTATTTATGGACAAAAACCGAAATATTTGCCAACACCCAGAGATGCGGCTTGTATTCGTGAATTTACTGTACATGCCAGGCAGGGAATGGAAAGCTGCAGCATTTTATTGGCAAAGCCGGGGCCAAAATACTTTGCAGTAACTTGCTTCAGAGCAAGAGTGCCTCTTCCTTGTCTCTCAGTGAAATTGTGTGTAATAAATTTCCTCCTGATGCTGTATCAACAAGTAATTGCTTCTACTGTATTTTAAAAGCTTTTCATACTTAAAGTTCTTCAGTGCTCTTTAAATTTTATGTATTGCTTTGAGTAACTTTCCTTTCTGCTTTGAGGCTTTACTGAAAGTGAACCCTGCATAAGGGAAAATTAGTGCTGTCATTAGAAGTGGTTTGCCAGATAAACAGTTCATTCCTGGATAGGAATATAGGTTAATAACTGCATCTTTATACATTTAAAACAGATCATGAGTCCTGCACAATTGTAACATTTTCAGATTAGAACCTCTCACACCGTTCTTCTTGTCATGTTGCTTCTCTCACTTCCTCAAAAGAAAGAAGAAAATGGTATGGGGAGAAGCTTGTGAATTTATATAAAACTATGTAAAGCATATATTGAAGCATATGTTCAGCTGTTGTGTGTGGAAACCTTTCCACCTGTATCAGTAGTAGATCAATTTTGGCAGGAGTTTTCTCAGCCATGTTCTCTACATCTACTAATTCCATTGTATACAGTTCTGATTTATATCAATATTTCATTCTTACTCTGTTTGCAGTGTTTTTTAGAAAATATATTTTTAGCTTAATCTGTTTCCTTGCTACATAGTAATTTAATCCATTTCTGAAATTTGTGGCTGGAAAGAGGCTTTTGGGATTGTTCAGAGAAAGGTCAGTTAAAAGCAACATTAAGTCTTAAACATACAGATAGAGGTCCACTCCTTAAGGGAAGCAATTCAGTGTTTATACTTCCTTGTATTTGTTTAAGAAAACCGTGTTTTTTTCAGGCACAGTGTTAATATCCAGCTTTTTCAATTGAACTTCTTCGGTTTTATTGGTTTTTTGTTTTCCTTTTCTTGAAGGTGTCATAGTAGAAATAGAAGTTTTCTGTTATAAACAGAAGTCTTTGTTTTGTAAGGTGACCAGAGACTAATCTAAACCTCAAAAAAAAAAAAAAAAGAAAAAAAAGAAAAAAAAAAGAGAGCTTTTAAAAGCACGTATGAGACTCATTAGAAAAATCATGACCTAACTACACAGGTGCTGATTTTTTTTTACAAATATTTTATTTCTAAATCGGCAGCCAGGAAGCAAGAGGTTTTGTGAAATTCAGTTCATGATATTGATAGAATTCCCAGTGATATTAATGGAAACAGGTTCAGACATTCTGTATTAAATTGTTTCTTTTGCAGCACTGTGGGTAGCATACTTGGAACAATGCTTGCAGTTCTATTTACAGTGCTAACACCAACTTGTCAGTGGAGCAGATGTTTTGTTTTCTTTTTATTTGAAACATTTTTCAGTGCAAGACTTGATGCTTCAACCGAAAGCTTATTCTGTCTTTGTCTTGTCAAATAACTGCATGCTGTTAAGATCGTCAGCATGAAGTACAATTACTGTACAGTAATTTCACGATTACAAGCCGCACCGGATTATAAGCTGCATCTCCGGGTGTCTGCAACATTTCGTTCTTTGTCTGTACATAAGCCACACCTAATTATAAGCCTCTCTGTTGTTCGCAGCGAGGACCCACGTGCAACAAAGTTGCCAATTAGTAACAGAATCTGGGGATCGTGGAGTTTACTGGGTCAGCTCGGGCTGTGTGGGCTCGGCCTGCTCGGGGCTACCGATGGGACGAAGTTGCCCAGCTTGGTGCTGCTGCTCAGCGGGGCCGCTCGGGACCGGCCGCTGCTGCTACCTGGCTTGCTCACCCCGACCTGGTGCTGCCCCACAGTGGCAGGTGGGCACAGAACCCCCCACTCCTGTGGCGCTGGTGGGAGACAGACATGGAGCCCCCCGCCTCCCCCCAGGCCGTGGGGCTGGCAGGAGGGAGCCCCCTGCCTCCCTCCCAAGCCACGGGGATGGCAGCATGGAGCCCCCACCTCCCTCCCCCCCAACACTGCCAGCACGGAGCCCACCTCCACCTGCCGCGCAACAGAGTAAACAATTTGTAACAATGGCACAATCCCGGGTTTTACTGGCAGGTGCTCGGCTTAGCACCTCAGCTTCCACTTCCGGTGTTGGAAATTTCAGAAATTTTTTCACATATTAGCTGCTCCTGAGTGTGGGATCAAAATTTTAGTCAAAATCTGATATACCCAAGGTATCTTAAGGCAAACCTAAAAAAAAGTGCTCTGAAAAGGAATTAATTGCAGGAATAGTTGATCATGTAGGACACACTGGAATTTGTGCTACCTGAAGAAGAAAATCCTTTCTCAATTTCTAGGCTTTTTTTAAACTTTTAAGTATTTAGTGAGAAATTTAGAAATCAGTTTAAGTTCCTATTATACAGTATTGCCGGAGCCATTGAATAAGATGTTTAAAGGTTATTTATTATATTCAATAGGTTATTCAAAGGTATTGCCTGTATTAAATAATTTACTTTTTTACAAATCACCTTGATTAAATCAGTTAATCAGCTTACTGCTATACTTGTTAAATGTCTGTTGTGCTTCAAATTGATTGTTACTGTTGATTGTCTGCTGCCTAAGGAGGCAGCCTGGATTCTATTGTCACTGCACTTTTCAGCTGTATGATGACCAAAGCGTCAATGTGGGACTACCCAGCTGCCACAAGCAGCTGGCATGGGCCTGGGGTGTCCCTTCCTTTCTGGGAACTTTTGATAGGTGTGGGAGTTTGTAAGATGTTACATAGTGATTTGTATCATTATAAAAATAGACCATGAAATCATTATAAAAAAGAGTACTGAATTCAAAGTAAAGCATGGACATGAGACACTGGAAAATATAATGATTTCATTATGTTTGTTAAAATCACTTTGCTGTGCTTTTTAGTCTTATGTGGTTTTTTTTTTTTTTCACTTTGCCACTGTAATAATGAATTGTATCCACGTTTTATATGTAATGAAATGCAGGCTTGTATGAACTGAAACAGACTTGTCACTGCTGTTACCTGCTTGCTAGGAGTGTAAACTGACAACATGTTCCAGTCTTGTCCAGACCTGGTGGGGGCTTATAGCCACTGCTGCTGGAGTGCTGGCTAACATGTTCGGGCTTGCTCCGACTTGTACCCCAGCACAGTGGGCATGTCACAACCCACCAAGGAACTGCCTATAAAAGGGGCAGTGACCAGGGGTAGGACAGATGTGTTGGTGGAGCACAGACTCCCCATGCCCCCAGTGCTGTTTGCCCATTCCTTAACAGCAAATTAATAAATTACCTTATTGATTGACCTGCCTGATTTTGGTGAGTAATATATAACAAGGTAAAGGGGAAAGTAGATCTCCTGGTGTTGAAACTGGGGGGGTCAGAGTCAAGTCAGTTACCCAGTGCCAGACCATGAGCCATGCATGGCAGTGGGAGATCTGTGCCAGGCTGCAAGGCAGACAGGCTGATAAGGACATGTACCACCATGGGCCATTTTCTTCTGGAGTGGAGAGGGAGAAAGGCTAGACAGTATTTAAAACCCATGAGCTACCAAGGGGCTAGAAACTAGAAAAAAGACACTGGTCCTGCCTTCAAGTTTATCTAATGCGTTTCAGACCTGAGTGATTGATACAGTGTCTGCTGAGTGCAGCTGGAGCCAATGTAATGGCTGGCAAAGCTGTACTAATGCATATGTAGCAGGACTTTATGAACCCAAGTGAATATATTGAAGTAAAATATCCAGTGGTATGTTGCTCAGTCTTTTCTAATTACATTATTTGCTTGCCTCTTGTCTTAGGTAATTCAGGGATGACAGTAGTCACCCAATTTTACTGAACAGCTTGAATGGCTGGTCACTCATGACTATGTATAAGGACTACATTCTTGACTAAGAAAAAATTGGTGTCCATTGTGCACATACTGTGAATTGTTCAGAATTGCTTACCGTTTTCATTTTGAGTAATGACTTGTCCCACTTGTTTGTGTTTCAAAATAGCTGTGGAGAATCTAGATAACTGGAAATTTAAAAACTGGTGATATTCAGATGGTTATGTTGCTTTTTCTGGAGAGTTTTGTACCAACAATTTCTTTTTAGAAGTACTTGGACTTAGCTAGTAATAAAGATTAGTTGAGCAAGATGTTCCCAGTTTTTCATTTGATGTGATCAGAGTAAATTGTAAGGAGAATATGTTTTAATGTAACTTCAATTACTGTTTTTCCCAGGAAATAATGTATTAAAAATGCAACGGAATGTTATCCCAAGCGTAAATGTTCTCTTTTGTATTTTTATTTTGCTGAATTGTATCTTATTCAAACTGTTCAGAAAATCGGTTACGCTGATATGCTTTCTGTGTGACAGACTGCAACTGAACCTCATTATTCATACAACCTATCTATGTGATGCTACTAAATCTATTTATGCTGTATCCATTTTGCACTTAGGGATAGTTTGCATACACTTATGAGCACAAATAGTCAGCTTACAGTAGTAGAAAGCATGGCAAAGAAATGGATGGAGTCCACAACTTCTTTCTTTGTGACATGGGGGCCTTCTTTGATCCACTTTCAGGTTTTTCCTTTTCTCATCAATATGTACAAAGCAGGTGCTAAGTCAAAAAGCAGATAACACTGAGTTCTTTATGAATCACTCCTTTTACTTTGTAAAAGGCAAAAAGTTAAATGAGGTTAGGAAAAGGTCTGTATCTTGACTGATCGGCAGAAAATGGCCATGCCTAGCTGTAATTGCTTATTGGATGTAATTCTGTTCAAAGCCATTGACTTGGCAAGCTCTATTGTATTTCTTGTGTTGATGAGATGCAGTTTATAGCATGAATGAAGGAACAGGATGTTGTTACAAGCCTAGTAAATATGGAGAAAAATAAATCTAGAAGGTGTTGCTGATGTATTCTATGTGTTTAGAAATTGGGGAATGCATGCTTTGTTCACATTCTTAATGTCCAGCTCTGTTTCTAAATGGTCTCTGGAACATTTTTTCACAAGTTGAAACTAACTTAAAAGATCAAGATATGAAATCAATCAGAAAAGGATGTCAGAATGACTTCGATTATGTCAATGCTCTTGGTTGCAGGGGAGTTACTATTCCTCTCTGCCTTGTCTTGTTTGCTTGCCTTGTAAGGTACACAGGTGCATTCACTGACCTTTGGCAGCTGATGCTGTAAGTGTATCCACTGAGGGCAAATTCTGGTATATTCCTTCACTGACAGTCACCTGCCTCTGATGCATTTCTTTTCTGGAGTGGACTTCACTGTCCCTTCTTTTTTTTTATCCCCTCATAACCTGATGAAACTTTCTCCCTGAAACTTTGTTTGAATTCTTTTATAATTCTCAAGTGTGTAAAATGCACTGGGAATTAAATTACAAATCTGGTGTTACCTTATGTACTGCAAACTGGCTCCCTGAGGCATTTTGTCACTGTGCACACTTGAGACTTTACAGTGTGGCAGCGAGGCTACAAAGTGCCTAAACAAAACATTGTGCATTATTAAAAACAAAATAAGGTAATAATAATAAAACAGGTTAAAGGATAAAGAAACTCTTCCAGCAAGGTTTCTAGGGAGGGCTGCCAGGTGCTGCATGTGCCTGTTGACATGCATTTGGCAAGTATGTCCTTGAGACTTAATACAGTGTACAGGGAGGCAGCAAGGATTCCCCTGTCATTCATTCTGCCCACCAAGCAGTGCCATTCTGCTGGCTGCTGCCCTCTGGAGGGGTCCTTAGCCCTGAAGCAGGAAGGCAGCAGGGGCACAGGTAAGCCTCACAAATCACTTCTGACATGAAACACAGTTCAAAAGAAGATGTGGAGAAAGAGGAGGGTGCTTTGGACTCCTTTTGACCCCTGAGCCCTTGCCCAGCTGAAATTGATCTCTGTGTCAGCAAGTTCTAGGCCTTTGCCAACATAATCTTATGCTCCATCTTTTCATTGTTCCTTTTATGTATTATGTTCACACAGGCAAACACTAGTTTGTTGTTTGAGGTATTTTCACTCATTCTCCCCTCATTTGTATGAGGGGACCAGTGCCTCTTGTGAAAGGAGCTGACTTCTATTATGTTTTCTCCTGAAAAGTATGTTTTTATTCATTGAGAAAGGAAGAAAATTGAATTGTTTCACAAACTTCTATTTTTCAACTATTTTTCTTTGCATGAAAATAATAATTAAAAACTTAGATTCAGGCAGACTAAAGGTATCCATAATGTCATGTTCAATTTGTTGAATGATTTTAGGGAAAACAGTTGCAAAAGGTGAAACTGTTATTTCAGCATATAAAAAGGAAATCTAAATTTTAGAAAATATTAATTAAATTGTAAGAGTTAAATGCTTCTCTTGTTCAAACGCGAAAGTTATTTGCACAATAATGCTTATTCATTTATTCATCCTACATGCCACAGCTAGTTCTTTCCAGCTGATGCCTATGGTGGCTGCTTCACAAGGAAATAGACTTGTGTGACAGCCTCTGTATCTTCTGACTGTATGAAGAGATTTGGGTGTTGACAAGTCTCCTGTCTGTGCAACTGTTCAAATTGCATTTCAGAAAACAAAATGGAATGTTGAAATTGTAGGAATAGCAGATAAATCTGAAAGTTGGCCCTACTGGTCTTCTCATCTTCCTAATTGGATATTTATGTGTCCTCATAGTATTCAAATGGTTCAGTCATCTGTGGTTCTTTTCCCACAGCAGAGATATACTGCTGTTTTTACCAGGGAAAACCTGAGGTAGGACTGCATGCAGGAAATTTGTTATGTCACCAGCACGGGACCATGTTTGCTCATGTCCCTCCTCTACCACTTGGTGCTTTGTCTTCTCTCATGGAGGCTATCTGCCTTTTTATTGTCAGCCAAAGAAATAAGGTGGATAATCAAAGTAAGGTCTAACTTGATGTTTTTATTAATGTATTCTTCTTTTGCAGTGTTTCAAAATGACTTGATTAGCTTCTTCTTTTTTATGCCAGAGTTATGCAGAAATGTGTGCTTTTTGCAGAAGAAAACAAGGCTACAGGGAGCCCCTGTGGTAGCTATCTCATCATTGTACTGTGACACTTGGTGCTCATCATCTAATGGGTCTCACTCAGAATAATACCTAATCAGGTACTGAGTGGCTGAGAGGTGCAACCCTCTGGGTATTCAAGATCCTGTTGAGAAGTCTGTGTGTGTGGTGAAAGGCTTCTGTTCACTTTTCCAGTTGGTAAGTTAGAGGCATGAAGCCTTAAAAGCTGTGTGCTGTTGCTTACCTTTCCTGCTGTGGGAACTGTGTTTAAGTCAAAAGAAACCTGCTGTGGAGAATGTCATCTGGATTGAAAATAACAGCCTTGATTTGTCAGGGCTTTAGACCAGAACAGACAAGAGCATAGAACTATTGTCTCTATTTTAAGATTAGAAGCATGGTATCTTACAGCCCTTCGTTGCAAATAGTGATTCAGTAGAACTCAGCAGAGTTATTCTGCTGTCAATGAATATGTTTGATATTGATCTGCAAAATACATCACGGTAGGCTGTAAACAAAAATGTGAGAGTTTTGTAGATATTGTATGTAACCTGGCCAGCCCAATACAAATTGTCTCTGCTGAGCGTTTATTGGTGATGTAAATCTTAGCCTTACTGACAAAGGGGATTTACAGTCCACAAACCCAAGTCATTTCCTGAAGCTGTAATAAGTCACTGAGTAAGGAAACTCTTCTGCACTGACCCTTGTATGAGACTACTTATGGGTCATCAGTGGTTTGGTTAAGCTCATAAGAACATTTGTTTACACTGAGACTTTTACTATTTGTACCAAGAGGATGTTTAAATTTTCTGCAGTCTTAATGGATACTGAAAGGTCTGGGATGTGTCTTTCAGCTGAAGTAGACATTCAGTGACACAGACCTTGAAAGTAATGCAGCTTCGTGCTCTACTTGTTCAGGCAAACCTTGCCTGGCTACGTGGCAGTTCTGAGAGTAGCTTGCTCTTCTGCTGTCTGTAGCATTGATGTGCACTCCTAATACTGTACACCGCTTTCAGGGGCTCAAGAAAGCCTTTAGCCCAATTTTTGAAGTTGAGGAGAGGGCTACAAACAGTTTTGCAGAACAGGTCCACCAGTACCTCTCTGGAGACTGGGAATGAGGTGATAAACAGAGGAGCAAGCTCTGGCTCAGCTAGGCTAGCTCAGATTCTGGCAGTGGCCAGCCTTTGTAGAGCACAGACAATGCCCTTGACTTCTTCTATCAGTCACATCAATATAAACCAGCAGGCATCAACAGGGTTAATAATGAAAACAGTAATGCAATCAAAAGTTGATTTAATTATCTGTTAGTTCTAATTACAGTATTGTTGAGTAGCTTACTGGATTTCATATCAGAAGAATACTTGAAGTGTAATTTCACGATTATAAGCCGCACCATTTTGACTAAAATTTTGCTCCCAAACTGGAAGTGCTGCTTACATTCAGGAGCGGCTTATATATGAACAAATTATGGAAATTTCCCAACACAGAAGTCTGAGCCAGCAGCAGCCCCGAGCCGAGCCTCAGCCTGCCCGGCCCCAGGGGGCGGGGCAGTGGCAGCGCAGCAATGGCGCTGCCCGGCCCCGGGGGGCACGGTGGTGGCACCAGCGGGGCACGCCCCTCTCCCTCTTCCCAGCAGCACTGGCCGGGCACGCCCCTCTCCCTCCTCCCGGCGGCACTGGCCGAGCAAGCTCCTCTCCCTCCTCCAGGAGAGCGGGACCGGGCACACCATTCTCCCTCTTCTCGGCGGCAGCAGCCAGGGACACTCCTCTCCTTCTTCCAGGTGTCATCGGCCGGGCACGCCACTCCCCTGCCTCCCAGCAGCAGCGGCGAGTGGGGCTGGGGCTGCTCCCTGGCGGCCACCCTGAGCAGGGCCAAGCCAGTAAACCCTGTGATCACGCAATTCTGTTACTAATTGGCAACTTTGTGAAAGTTGCATGCGGATCCTCGCTGCAAACGAAAGTGCGGCTTACAATCTGATACGGCTTATATATGGAGGAAAAACATAATAGCTGGAATGCCAGTGTGAACCGAATCAAAATGTTGGTTTTACAGTTCATTAGAGGTCTTGGTGAAATGAACAGCTCACACTAAGCCCTTTGAAAAAGTTTTTATTTTTAGAATACTTTCAGCCCAAGCTACAATGTTGAGGAGAGACAGCTGGAGGGAGCTGGGGTTGAGAAAAAACCTTTTTTTTTCTTTTGGTGCTTGCCCAGAATTATGAGAGTTGGGGACAGTTGCCATTTCAAGAAAATTTCTATTTGGCAAAGATATGTGATCTCCTGACACATATATAAGTAGGCTTGCAGTAAACTCTTTCACGCATTTACCCATTCCTTCTTTGGTTAAATGATTTCTGGCAGCACATTTGACAGCTGCACATCTCCCTCCGGACCAGACCTGTACGAGCGGGTCTGGGCACAGATACGCACAGCTAGCTCATTCTTGTTTATCCTGACTAGAAGAATGTAAAAAATGTGCTGGCTTTCAAGGGTCAGAGGCTAAAATATGGATGTGTTTATTGCATATTTCAGTTGTCCTTTTAATGGATAGTTCGACACATTCTTTTGGTGAACTTTCCAGAAGACAGATAGCTCAAAATGGCAACAGGAGAAATCACTCCTGTCAGGATTCCCATACATGTAATTGCCTTCAGGTGTCAAATGTACTTTGTGACTGTTGATTTAATTTTTTTTTTGCTATTCAGACATTTATGACTTGCTGTCAAGGAGGTATTTAATTTTATTAATGCAGACATTCTTAAAGGGAGGACATGAAAGATCAGTTGTTTCAGATTGTGCTTTCCCTTATTAAATGGCCAGTATCGCATTGTAGGTAATTGTTTTGCAGACATGCCTTTGGTCCACTTTTTCAGTCAGCTCTGTGGAGGAATGCCTGTATCTTCTTGCACAACTGAAGAGCTGAAAGCTGCTCTTAAGTCTTTCCTTCTGCATGTTATATCTAGATCATTATGAAAAGCTGTTTTGAGCTCCTTTGTTCTTTTGCTTTTACTTTGTGTGTGAGATACTTAACTGTTTTAGAAGCTATTAAATCAGCTAATGCACCAGGGTCAAGAATAGTGGCAAAATGGGCATCTTAAAATTACTAGCCTGGGAATGTAATTTTCAATACATATTTGCATTCAAATGAATACTCACATTTTTTTTACAGCAACAACTAATGGAAGGGTAAAAATATTGCAGTCAGAAACCAAAAGTCTCATAATACAGAAGACAGCATATTGAGAAAACATAATATGAAATCTGTTTTGAATATATGCAGCTTTAACATTTCCTAATGACCAGAAATGTAAATCATGTACTGAAAAAAATGGTAGAGATAATGTAGTCAATTAGAGATAGGAAAGTAGGTGTTTTATGAATTGATGTATTTAGATAAAATCACTCAAAACAATAGTAAAAATAATTCAATTTTTTTTTTT